>NC_080782.1:113799310-114104132 GCF_028018385.1 Neofelis nebulosa
GCAGGGAGGATATGACTAATGGGACAAACTGGTCAATATCGACCTGAAAAGACAAGATCAATAGGATGTTCGGTGTTCATTTTGTAGTAGAGCATCAAAGTTATCTTTAAGGGTTTTTTTGGTTAACTTTTTAGGGTTTTAACTCACAAGTGCAATAATAGCCATGCTCTTCTGACTTGAAATAACTAGGTTTTATTTCCTCAGAAATACACCAAATAAAATACTGGTAAATCAGAAACATATGCCAACACAGATGGTCATTTTAAAGAATGAAATGCAAAACTGTTGAATAAGCATTCAAAGGTCAGTGTCATAACACTGAACTTTCCTAGACGTAAATGAAGTTATATCCTAATGCACCTAATAAAATATGTCCTTATTTGTCAAAACAAAGAAGGGAAAAAGTAAAATACAATATAACTCCAAAATTTATTATCCTCTAATCTAAAACTTATCTTTTTACTCTGTAGCCTGTAGAAGAATGAAATAGACCTATCTGTATGCAGAAAAAGGCTGTCTAGGGGTGCCTGGGTGGTTCAGAGGGTTGAGCGTCCAACTTCAGCTCAGGTGATGATCTCACCGTTTGTGAGTTTGAGCCCTGCATTGGGCTCTCTGCTGTCAGCACAGAGCCCACTTTCGATCTTTGGTCACCCTCTCCCTTTGCCCCTTCCCCACTTGTGCTCTCTCTCTCTCAAAAATAAATATAAACCTTTAAAAAAAAGAAAAGAAAAAGACCATCTAATATAAATAATAATAAGTGAAAAAAGTTGCATGACAGTATGCATAATGCCAGTTTAGGTCTTTCATAAAAGTAATATAATGCTTGAAACAGTATAAACTGTGACCAGAAGGATTCTTCATCAGACATGTCTCACCTCATATCTTCTTGGTTTCACCCATCTCTTGTTCCAGGCACTGCTGGAGGGATGTCCTCAGATGCAATTTATAAGGCCTTTTAAAGGGTAATCCTGAAAGACCCAGAAATCTGCAACACATAGCTTCCACCAGCTAGATAATATCTTTTTGTTAGAAATCTCTCCTTTTGAGCCATTCCCCTGTCCTCATTCCTGTCCAATGGATTGCACTCCTTAATAAAGTAGAATTTGTGAGCCTTTGTCTAAGATACATACGTACACACACACACACACACACACACACACACACCTTTAAGAGCGGCCATGTGTACACACACACACACACACACACACCCTTTAAGAGTGCCATGTAGGCATGCTGAACCAGTCTTACATACCTGGGATAAATTCCGTGTGGTTGGGACACATAATTATTTTTATACATTGTTGGGTTTTGGTTTCCTAGGATACAGTGTTGAGGATTTTTGCATCTATGTTCATGAAAAATCTGTGGTTTCTTTTCCTGTGATGTCTTTGTCTTGTTTGGGTATTAGGGTAATAGACCTCAGAATGAGAAGTACCCCCTCTACCTCTCTCTTTTGGAAACATTTAAAGAATTGGAATAATTTCTTCCTTAAATGTTTGATAGAATTCACCAGTGAACCAATCTGGGCCTGCTACTTCCTATTCTTTGAGGATCATTAATTATTGGTTCAATTTCTTAATAAAGGCTTGTTCAAATTGTCTATTTCTTCTTGTGTGGATTTTGGTATATTATGTCTTTTAAGGACTTGGTCCATTTCATCTAGCTTATCAAATTTGTGGGCATAGAGATGTTCATAATATTTCTTTTTATTCTTTTAATGTTCATGGAATTTATAATGATGGCCTCTCTTTCATTTCTAATATTAGTAATTTGTATCTTCTCTCTTTTTCTCTTAGTTAACCTGACTAGCACTTTACCAATTTCACTGGTCTTTTCAAAGAATCACCTTCTGGTTTTGATTTTTCTTTATTGATTTCCTGTTTTAAATTTCATTGATATCTACTTTAATATTTATTATTTCTTTTCTTATTCTTGCTTTGGGATTAATTTGCTCTTCTTTCTCTAGTTTCCTACAGTGGAAACTTACTTTAGTGGCTTTTGATCTTTTTTCTTTCTTAATATGCATTCTATATATTGCTATGAATTTCCCTCCATGCACTGTTTTTGCTGTGTCTCACAAATTTTGATAAGTGTTATATTCATTTTAATTTAACAAAAAATATTTTAAAATTTCTTTTGAGATTTCTCCTTTGACCTGTGTGTTAAAGTATAGAATGAAATCTTGCCATTTGCAACTACATGGATGGAACTGGAGGGTGTTATGCTAAATGAAATTAGTCAGAGAAAGACAAAAACCATATGACTTCACTCATATGAGGACTTTAAGAGACAAAACAGATGAACCTAAGGGAAAAGAAACAAAAATAATATAAAAACATGGAGGGGGATAAAACAGAAGAGACTTATAAATATGGAGAACAAACTGAGGGTTACTGGAGGGGTTGTGGGAGGGGGGATGAGCTAAATGGGTAAGGGCACTAAAGAATCTACTCCTGAAGTCATTGTTGCACTATATGCTAATTTGGATGTAAACTTTAAAAAATGAAAAATAAAATTAAAAAAATAAAAGTATATTGTTTAATCTCCAAGTATTTTGAGATTTTCCAGTTTTCTGTTATTGATCTAGCTTAATTACACTATGATTAATCTGAAAGCAGATATTATATGATTTCTAGTCTTTTAAACTTGTTAAGGTCTATCTTATGACCCCAGTAGTGATCTATCTTAATCAAAGTTTCATGTGAGCTTGAGAATGTGTTTTCTGATGTTGTTATGTGAAATAATCAATATATGTCAACTATATCTAGTTTACATGTGGTAGTGTTGAGTTCAACAGTGTGTTCACTGATTTTCTGGCTCCTAGATCTGTCCATTTTTGGTAGAGGGGTCTTAAAGTATCCAACTATGGTAGTGGATTCATCTATTTTTTCTTGCAATTCTATGAGCTTTTGTCCAACATATTTTGATACCTGCTGATGTGTTTGTTTTTAGGTATAGACACATCGAGAATTATTATGTTTTCTTAGAAAACTGAACCCTTTATCATCAAGTAATGCCTCTCTTTATCCCCGATAACTTCCCTTGCTCTGAAGTCTGCTCTGTGTGAAATTAACATAGCTACTCCTGCTTTATTTTGATTAGTGTTATCATGATATTGGTATATCTCACTTCATCCATTTACTTTTTAAGAATTATTTTATTTTATCTTTTTATTTTTTAATTTATTCTCAAGTTAGCTACCATACAGTGTAGTCTTCATCACTTACATATAACACCCTGTATTCATCCCAACAAGTGCCTTCCTTAATGCCCATTGCTGTTTTAGCCCATCCCCCCACCCAGCACCCCACCATCAACCCTCAGTTTAATCTCTGTATTTAAGAGTCTGTTATGGTTTGCCTTCCTCTGTTTTTATCTTATTTTTACTACCCTTCCCTTATGATCATTTGTTAAGTATCTCAAATTCCACATATGAGTGAAATAATATATCTCTCTTTCTCTGACTTATTTCACTTAGCATATTACCCTCCAGTTCCACCACATTGTTGCAAATGGCAAGATTGCATTCTTCTGCCTAGTCATTATATATATGTGTATATATATATATACCACATCATCTTTATCCATTCATCAGTTGTCCATCCATCCATACTTTTAATCTATATTTGTCTTTATATTTAAAGAGGGCTTCTTGAGGGGCGCCTGGGTGGCTCAGTCAGTTAAAAGTCTGACTTTGGCTCAGGTCATGATCTCACGGTTTGTGAATTTGAGCCCTGTGTTGGGCTTTGTGCTGACAGCTCAGAGCCTGGAGCCTGCTTCAGAATCTGTGACTCCCTCTCTCTCTGTCCCCTCCCCGCTCATGCTGTCTCTGTCTCTCAAAAAATAAATAAATGTTTAAAAAAATTTTTTTAAAGAGGGCTTCTTGCAGACAACATACAGGTGGGTATGGTTTTTGATCCACTCTTACAATATCTATCTTTTAAGCAGTGTGTTTAGACCACTGATGTTTAAGGTGATTATTGATTGGATGAATAGTTAACATATTTGTTACTGTTTTCTATTTGTTACTCTGTTCTTTTTTCCAAGTTTTGTCTTCCACTCTTCTGCCTTTGTGATTTTAACTGAGCATTTTATGATGCCGGTTTCTTATGTGAATAAAACAGCTATATTTCTTTTTATTATTTTTTTAGTGCCCTAGAGTTTCAATATATATTCACAACTAATCCAAGTCAACTTTCAAAGTACACTATACCACTTCATGGATAGTGCAACTGCATGATTATAACAAAATAATCCTAATTCCTCCTTCCTGTCCCTTGTATCATTGCTGTCATTCATTTTGCATATACATAAATAAGCACATATATATACAAGTAAGCATACCTAATTGAACACATTGTTATTAATTGTTGTTTAAAAAACTTATATTAGTTCAACTAAGAATAAGTAAAATAAGTTTTATTTTACTTTCACTTCTTTTTTTGATGTTTTTCCTTACTTTATGTAGTTCTGAGTTTATGACCTATGTCATTTCCCTTTTCTCTGAAGAAATTCTTTTATTATTTCTTGCAAGACAGGTCTACTGGCAACAAATTACCTCAATTTTTTTTGTTTGTCAGACAAAGTCTGTATTTTCCCTTCACTTTTGAGTGGTAATTTCACAGGACACAGAATTCTACATTGGTGTGCTTTTATTTTCTCCAACACCTTAAATAATTCATTCTACTTATTCTTGCTTGCATGGCTTCTGAGGAGAAGTCAGATTTAATTTTTATCTTTGCTCCTCTATGAGTAAGGTTATGGGGTTCTACTAGAGTTTTTAACTCTCAGAATTGTCCACATTGAGCCTTCAGCTATTCATCAATTACAGTTTGGTTTTTTCTATCCTAGTATTGGTTTCCAGTGGACGTTTCTGCTCATAGGTTTCTGCTCCAGGAAGTTGTAATTATTTTTATTCACCTGACTTTCCAATTTTGTGGACAGCAGTTTGGTCTGTGACCATCCTTCTCTGATGCGTGTAAAAAGATTTGTTGATTTTTCAGTTTATTCAAATTTTTTCTCATTGTTAAAAGGGAATGATGACTTCCAGGCTCCTTACATTCCAGAGTGGGAAACCATGATTTATTTTATTTTATTATTTTATTTTATTATTTTATTTTATTTTATTTTATTTTATTTTATTTTATTTTTTATTTTTAAGTTTTCTAAACACACTGTAAGTAACATAGATCAGGAATTGAATAGATCTCATTTACACCTGTATCCCAAGGACCTGGAAAAGTGTGTGGCACATAATAGATGTTCAATAAACATCCTTTTAAATGTTTATTTATCTTTAAAAAGAGAGAGCAAGAGAGCAGAGGATGAGCAGACAAAGAGGCAAAGAGAGAATCCCAAGCAGGCTCTGCACTGTCACCACAGAGCCCCATGAGGGGTTTGAACTAATGAACTATGAGATCATGATCTCAACCAAAATCAAGAGTCAGACACTTAACCAACTGAACCACCCAAGTGTCCAAGACACTTTACAATTTGACCTAGAGCAGCCCTGATCATGTCATGCAAATTATCTTGTGAATCTTTTAAGCTTGTGTTTCATTAGTTGTCAACTCGGTTAAAAAGACATAAGAAAAGGATACCCAAGTACTATTCCATGTTTGTAATCCTGTATATATTTTTTTTCAATTTTATCCTGTAGTCTTTAGGACTATTTGGGAGGTTTTAGTTTTAAAATGATCTAGTTCAAATTAGAATCCCAATAGTAAACACCTGGTAGGTAGGAAAACTGTCATATTGGGTCCATATTCGGTTAAAAAAAAGTAAATCTGTTGCTAACCATATGGTAGGGTGATACAAACTTATTTTAACATTTAAAGTAAAGATTTGACATTCTTTCTATACATCATAATAAACACCTTTTGAATGAGTGAATGAATGAGTGCTGAATGAAAAATGGCAAATCAACATCTTCTGCTGTCTTTTAAAATCTGTGTTACCTCACTGCACAAGGGTACTCATGTTTTTTATTTAAAACTTTATTTTGAGACACTTGATTCTACCATCTACTTATACTTAAATCCCCCAAAATTCTTTGCAATTATTTTCTCATGGTTTGTATTTGCCCCTGTCTTCCTCTTACATGTGTTTTTAAAGGGGTATTAGTCACTAATCTCCATTTTCTACTTTCTGTGGGTATCACTTAGAGTGTAATTCATATTTTATGTCACTTTCAAGTTTCCACATTTAAGAGTAATTTTTTTGTGCTGTTCATCTCACATACCTCCAGAAAGAAGTCTTTTGGTAGTCTGGAATAGGACACCTACAAGTATCCTGGGATCACCTCTCAGGTCCAAATGAGTCACTATGTATCTGGTAAGAGTTTCCTTCTAAGTTAAGCCACCAGTAACACATGGAACAATACTCTCTGATATCAACACCCACCACCCTGTGTGCTAAAAAAAGAAAATAAAGTCATGAATTGTTTTGAAAGTCTCTTAACAGTCAATCACTTACACTAACTTTTCCACCCAGAGAGTACCCTTGTCTCTTGACTCTAGCTAAGTAAGTGGAGAAGCTCTGTACATTCCAGAAATTGTCATCTTCATCTTGGACTTGGTAAACTGCTAAAAGCCAATTTTAAAATCTTAACGTGCTATCTATTAAGTAACACTCAGGTGTTCCATTTTATAAACAATGTTTCTTTTTAATGTTATTTCTCAAATGTAAGGTTGTCATATTTAGCAAATAAAAATATAGGATTACCCAGTTAAATTTGAATTTCAGAGAAACAATAAATACTTTTTTTAGTATATGTATGTTTAATGCAGTATTTGGGATAAACTTACACTAAAAACACTTCATTGTTGTTTCTCTGAAATTCAAACTTAACTGGATATCCTCTATTTAATCTTGCAACCCTACTAAAGTCCCACATATAATAGGTAAATGTTTGGGGAATCAACACTCTTTGTTTTGTTTAGATGAAGAGTTTGATTTTATTTGTGTTAAGAATATTTTTGATGAGAGGATAAGCTAAATTATGTTGAGGCCAAAGAAAATGCGTCAGAATTGCAGCAGGAAGAATTTTGATTAGGTTTAAGGAAAGTTATTTTGACTCAGCAGTTTTAGATATCTTAAAACAGAAACTTTTTCTCAGCATAACTTTTTCAAGATCCAAGATCCTCTGAGATATTATTGACTCTAAACTCTAAGATACCTTAGGTATAAAGACCAAACTGAACAATGGAGAAAAGTAGACTGAACCTTTATGAACACATAGACTCTTAGCACAGATACTTCACTGGTTATGTCTCAGAAGAGTGCATCGAAGGAACTGAAGGCACCGTTTAGCAGAAATCTTTGCAGGTGTAGAGCCTGAGAGAAGCATTCTAGAGAGAAGCCCTTAATATTTAAAAAACATAATGTTGAATTTAGGTTTTCATCTGATCTGAAGGTCTTCCATTTGAGAGTAGACTGTATGCTGCCAGATGGCAGACCTTTATCTCTGTATCTGTGAATCATCCACAGCACCTTGCAAAGCAGGTGCTCAGTAAATACTTTTCAACCAAGAGATTAAAAGCCAAAGTTTGTATGGAAGGAAGCATTTGCTCTTTACCACAATGTCCCCTGTGGGCCATACTAGCAGATCTTCCAGCAAATAAATATGGATAGTTTGCTATTCTATTCATAGCACTGATGAGCTGTCAAATCATCTTTGAACTTCTTTTGCTGGTGTGTCCCAAGTTTTATTTTCTTCTCACTGATGTCATCTAAACAGTCTTGTTTTTCTGGTTCTTCTTTGAACACTTTGATATCCTCCTGCCTTCCTCTAGCCGCTTCCAGCATCCATTATGTTCCCTTTGCCTTACTGATTTATCACACCCATTTCCTGCACGTGTTCCAAACTAATGTTTGCTCCATTAGAGGGATTTCCTTGTAGACGGTTCTGCCCAGAATATGTGATGCAATATAGACAACAGAGAGAATCTGTTCAACTGGACATGTATCTTTTTTCCCCTGTACCTTCAACTGAACATTTATCACCAAGCAGTGTTTCTTAAGCACTCCCATGCTTGGCACACTTTATCGGTAATTGCACCGGTCAAAGTAAGACGGTCTTTCCTTTCCTGAAACTTACGTTGCTTACAAAAGAGTACTTTGTTGGTTCATTTGTTAAGAGATGTTTCCTTTGTTTCTTTCTCCCGCCATCTCTCTCCTTAAAGCACAAATCTGTAACCCCACCCCCCAATCAAAACACTATTTACATTGTTGAATAGGCAATGCAAGTGCACATTATAAAGTTCAAACGGCACAGGTGATTTGGAGAGAAAGTAAGTACCCCACCCCCACCTCCAGCCACCGTGCAATTCACCTGGCACACAGTCACTGTGTCTAACTGACCTGTTTGTTAGGTCAAGAATCTCCCTGTGGATGAGCTGCACTTACACAAGTATGTATATTAATTGCAAAATATCGTGTACTTTAAGCATTGTTCTGCTATTTGCTGCATAAAAAAAAATTAATACCTATTAGGAATATAATACAATTTTGTACATATTAAGCTTTCTCTTTTTTAACATGCTTACATAACAGCCTATTTTATAGTTATATAATGATTTCTTTTTACTAGGTACCTTTTGGTAGTCACTTAGAATATTTTCCCAACTTTTGCTATTATATACAGTGTTGCAGTAAATATCTTTAAACATATGCTATTTCACTCTTTCCCAATATATCTCTAGGAAAAATTCCCAGATGTTAAATTTCAGGGTCAAAAATCACAATGTTGACTAGACTGCTTTAGTTCATTATCATGAAAGAAAGTTCTCAAATAAGTTTCTTGTTGTTGCTGATCATAAATATGTGGAGGAGATGGTCTCTATAATTTTCCTTCCTATGAGGTTCACCTTAATTTGGCTATTATTTACTTTCCAAATACCTGTAGATTTAAATCAAATTTTATTTTATTTTATTAAAATTTTTTTTTCAATGTTTATTTATTTTTGAGAGAGAAAGAGAGAGAGAGACAGAGTATGACCGAGGGAGGGGCAGAGAGAGAGGGAGACACAGAAGCCTAAGCAGGTTCCAGGCTCTGAGCTGTTAGCACAGAGCCCGGGGCTCGAATTCACAAGCCTGAGGTCATGACCTGAGGTGAAGTTGGACACTCAACCAACTGAGCCACGCAGGTGCCCCTAAATCAAGTTTCTGAGAAAGCTTACCATTCAGAAGAAACCTAAGGTGAATCTATATAAAAAATATAAAGCACAACAAGTAGCCTTCTTTTAATTTTTGATTTGCTGAAGATTAGGAATTAAGAACTACATGTAAGGGTTTCTTTTAAGCGGATCATTTTTTGTAAATTATCCACTTTCATATGGACCTTCCTAGGGGTCACTTCGAAGTCATTTTAGACTCTGAAATGTAGAACATGTGAGATCTATAGATCACAGTTGTACAGATCAATTCTAAAACTGCCTAGTCACATAAATTTTTAAAGTTATATTAAATATGTTCTCCTTATCCACTGAAGACATTACCAGGAGAAATTTTCATTCCCTATTTCTCTTTTTGCCTAAGATGAATGGAGGGCTTGCCCCATCCTCGGAGGCTTTGGAAAGTGCTGCAGAAAATCTTTTCCCCATTGTTTTCAGAAGACAGCCCAGACCTTTGAGGTATAGCTCAGACTCTGCTGCTCAGATAAATCAGCCTGGTGCTGACTTCCAGCAACAAAACAGTACTGGAAACATTTCACATGAATGATCTTATATAACTGATATTGTATTAATCCAGAAAAAAAATATTATTTCCCTCTTTTCATGCACAGGGAATGGAAATAGGCCAAGTTTTTGCACTGCCCACGCTGAAGCCTTTTTTCTAGACTTTGATTTACAAGCATTCCAATGAGGTAGATACTATAGGAGTTCAGACCCTCTTGACATTTCCTAAGTATGTGTATCACATAATTAGACAACGCCAGCAGGCCCTAAGTGTGAGTGACTTCACATCAAAGCTCTATGAGTTGCTGTCATGGGCCTTTTGCACTGATATTTGCACATCACCTGGCGACAAATGTATGATGGAACTTATAATAAGACTTCCTCTTTGTGGGAAATCCAAATTTGCCTCAGTTTGGTGGCTTCCAAAAGGTGAAAGCCCAAGAAGCACCCTGTCTGTCCTTACCCATTACGAAACAGAACATTGAGCCACAGTCAGTCATGCTGTCTTACTAGAAGAAATTGTGGTGAAATGGGAACTGTTGGTTATGTAGTCTTCAAAAGGCACTCTGATGGAAATGGCAATAGATACACCTGAGAAGATACAAGCTTAGTTTCTCAAATAACACCCAGTAACATTCCTTTACTCTTTCACTTAGAAATCCTCACCACCCAATTTGCAAAAACTACTGAGATTAGAATTGACACTTTCACATTCATGCAGTTTTAGCTGAGGGAAGATACTTACCTGACACTACCTAGTGACTGAGCCATCATTATCATCCATCAAGCAGCCTTCCTCAGTTTCCCACAGCATCGGCTGTAGAGTATGCTCTTTACTCACTGGGATAATTCTAGACAGTTTATTTAATATATACTTTGTATCAAATACAGTTCTGACTTCTTAGGATGGTTTGGAAAATTAAATGAGATAGCATGTGCAAAGCATCTTAGATTCATAACCCTGTCCAATAAAAATAGCTGGTCACAAATGTAGGCCACATCAATGATTTTGAGGTTTCTTTTAGTTCAATTTAAAGGGTATGAAGAAACAGTTAAAATACCTTTAATAATATTTTCTTTAATCCAATGTACCTAAAACATTGTCAATTTAACATGTAATCAATATAAAATTTATTAATGAAATATTTTATATTATTTTTTTTCATAGTAACTCTTTGAAATCTGGTAGGCATTTTACATTTAAAGCACTTCTCAAATTAGATAGACTACATTTCAAATGCTCAACAGTCATTTGTAGTTAGGATACTGAACAGTGTACTCTTGGGACAATCATAAACATTCCATAAATATTAGTCACTTTAGCTCTTACTAATACCCTTTTTCTCTTCTACTGTGATGCTTTTTGACTCTACTCAGCACTTATTTACTTTTTCTTTATATTCTGTCTACTGCTTGTCTTTTCCTTTTAGAAAGAATGTTCATTGAAAGGCATTTTTGTTTTCTATAGACTTTCATCCACTACATATCCCTTGAGAATCCATGTTCCAGGCACTGTGTGGTCTATTTTCTAGGTTTGTATTTCCCATAATACATGGCAGTGTCTTCCGGATGGTAGGCACCCAATATATCTCTGGCATGTGCATTGCCTAGTTTTGTTTACCCACACACATGTATGACCATTTTTTTCTCAAAAAAGTATGTTTTTATAGATTTAGATTTTTATTTTTAATTAATAAGCAATGGTCTTGAACAGTGATGGCATTTGCCTTGATTGAGTATGAAATGTAGTCATTGATGTTTCTTTATTACTGTGCAATCATAGAATGATTGCTCCACTAATGGATTCTTCTAAGATCTGCATTGCCACAGAAAAACACAAACTTGGCACAAGTTCATAACTTTGTGTTAGAAGTAAACAAAACTAGATATTTATATGTAGTATTTTAAGTGATTAACCAAAATAACATAATATGAAAGTTCCATTCAAACCATAAAAGCTATAAAATGTTAGTTGTTGGTAATATCATTATTGATGGTCTATAATAGTTTTTGCCGTATGTTACATGGAATATTGACCCATGACAAGCTCTTTGGGAGAAAATAAAATGGATCTGTGGTCAAACAAGTAATGAAAGTTATATATACCATATACCTCTGTTGGATGGTAATAGTGCCTCTTAGGATATTTAAAGCCCTTTTAAGTTCAGTAATAAAACTATTTGAGTTTGTTATTTGACCAGTGAAAACATTTTTTTTTAAGGATGACATCTGTAATTCTACAAAACTCATATATGATAGAATACAAATTGGCAAATTCTGGACTAAAATAACAACTGTAAGCAGTCAAGAGATCTGAATTTTAAGCTTGGCTCCCCACCACCTACAACTGAATCTTATTCAAGTCTTCTCATCTCTCTGATCCTCAGTTTCTTCCTTGGAAACTATATACATAAGTGATTTTCAACCTGATTAAACATCTTCCTCACCTGTGGAATAAAATAGACATATGGCTGAGCCCCATCCCCAAAGACTCTGACTATGGAGATGTGGGATATGGCCTGGATGTCTTTTGTGTGTATATATTTACACACATGTATATGTATGCACTGAGTTCTAAAGCAAAATGTATTGTTTATAACGGGCTACTTGGAAGATGGGTAAAATGGGTCTCTAAATTTGGGGCAGACATGGGAGGGAAAATAAAAGTGGGGTAACTAAGTTTTGTGTAAATAAGAGATGTTTCTAGAAGGTGCTGTGGAGTCAGCTAGAATTCTGTGGTGAAGGATTCAAAGTATGTCACACCGACCCCTTTATCAATTACTGTGTAGTTGGGAATGTGGTGTAAATCTTAGTTTCAGGCTGTCTCTGTCTCAATTAGAATAATTCTAATAAACTGATTAGTTTCTGGTAAGACTCTCCTTTATTCATGTGCTCTTAGAAATAAAGGTGAAAATCAACCCACCATCCCTAATAAGAAATGATAAAAACTTCCTATATCAGTCATGTCATAGTTAATTTATCACAATTGTTAACATAGAGAATCTTAAATTCCATACAAAAGTAGTAATTATTACAAGGTTTTAGTTTTGGCATAAAGAAATAATTGGAATTTGGAAATATGATCCATTTTTACTTTATTCTACTACCTCATCAAAATAGGTTTACTCACTTTTTCCTTGCTTCCACGGACCCAACTAAATACATCCTAACCAAACCAATGAGTAAGTAGACCCTTCCTGCATCATGGGACTTTCTGTGTCATTCTGACAAAGGTCAGGTTGAAACAATGGGTCCTGAACTACACCCATAAAGCCAATGGTTTCAACAAAGATACTATCTTGAAAGGTTTTCCAAATTGTTATACCACAAACCCAAAACCCAACTGAAGCTCCTACAGAAATAGCCTAGGATGGAACTTGGCTCCCTCCACCTGCATTTGTTGCATATGACAAGTGGAGGAAGAAATACCTTTTAGCAAAAATCTAAGGACAGATTTCATTGTGCTTAACAAGAGATGTTGAACAAGATTGCAGAAATCACACCTGAGAAGCAACATGCTAAATGTGTTTTCAACATTAAAGCTAAATTGCAATTTGGTTATTTTGCTGGTTATCTAGATTATTTCTGACTCTCCTTTTGGATAAGTCAGCCCAAGTCTTCATTGGTAGGATTTTAAGTTTTAAATTATTAAATGCTGGTTTTACCTGTTTTCTTCCATTTGCATGTACCAAGTCTGAAGGAAAAAGAAAACATAAAAGTTTTTTAAACTCAAATATATTGACATCTTTGTGATTTTACAAGTGTGCAAAAGAACCAAAATATTTTATAACTCTTTTTTCTAATATATTTTTCATGGATTTTCACAATGCTCAATATCTCACAATAATAGATATTTTTCAATGAGCCACAATCATTACCTGAAATTTCTTTATGTGATACTATTCATGTATATAGGCATATACAAATTAAAGGAGAAATTGTATTTATCATCTTCTGATCAAATAAAAGCAGACAAAAAAGAAAATAAGTACTATTCACTCTTATGAATAAGGTATTTTCCCTTTGTAATAAAAATTCTCAAAGAATTGCATAATTCTTTCAGTTAACTGTGGGGACCTTTAATGTGCCTTTTGTTTGTAAAAGTAATTTATCCAAGAGACAAGACTTGGGGCTATAAATTAAGATTAAGAAACAGATAACAGGGGCGCCTGGGTGGCGCAGTCGGTTAAGCGTCCGACTTCAGCCAGGTCACGATCTCGCGGTCTGTGAGTTCGAGCCCCGCGTCAGGCTCTGGGCCGATGGCTCGGAGCCTGGAGCCTGTTTCCGATTCTGTGCCTCCCTCTCTCTCTGCCCCTCCCCCGTTCATGCTCTGTCTCTCTCTGTCCCAAAAATAAAATAAAAAACGTTGAAAAAAAAATTTAAAAAAAAAAAAAAAGAAACAGATAACAAAACAGAGTGCAGAAGATGTTGCTATTGGAGTTTATCAGATGTGGATATTAAAATCACTGGGATTAAGAAGTTCAAAAACTAAAGATAAACCTGAAGAATTCCTGCAGAGAACTGGAATATGAGTAAGGAATCAAAAGAAAATTAGAGAGCTATAAAAACAATAACTGATATTAAGAACTCATTAGATTATTGTGGTGGGTTGAATGGTGGTCCCAAACTTTTCTCGAGGTTAATAGATAAAGGGGCTGATATAACCATTATATCCTCCACCCAATGGTCTTCTCACTGGGCTACCTATAGCCACCCTGGTTGGAGTGGGAGGCACCCAGTCTTCCTGACAAAGTCTCACCTTATGTAAATGTTTAAGGCCTGATGACCAGATAGCCTACATACAGCCCTATATAATGAATATCCCTATCAATTTATAGGGTAGAGACTTACTGAGTCAATGGAATATTCAGTGTAAAACAAGTTTTTCCTAGCCACTGCTCAAATTAAGTCCCTCCCATTCAAATGGAAAACTAACAAACCTGTATGGGTTGAGCAGTCGCCAATAAAAGTGCATTGATTGATTCATCTCCAACAATTAGTACATGAACAGTTAGAAAATGAGCATATAGAGCCTAATAGGTGCCCTTGGAATACGCCTATAAAAACTGGCAAGTGGCGACTTCTTCATGATTTTAGAGCTATTAATGCAGGAATTGAGCCTTTTGGTCCTTGCAGCTAGGAACCCCCTCTCCTTCAATGTTGCCTTAAAATTGGACAATTCTTATTACTGATTTGAAAGATGGCTTTTTTCACAATCCTGTTAGCTGAACAAGAGAGAAATTTGCCTTTACCGTTCCTGATCTTAATCACTGCTGGCCAACACGCCGTAACCATTGGAAAGTCCTCTCCCAAGGGATGCTTAATAGCCCAACTATATGCCAATTTTATGTCAAAGAAGCATTAGAACCAATTAGAAAGCAGTTTCCTTTTTTGATCATTTATCACTATATGGATGATATCCTTTTTTGTGCCCAGCATCAACAACCTCTAGATGAGCTCTTTGCCATTCTCCCTGACCCAGTAAACAAACAGGGTTTAAAAATATCCCCTGAGAAAGTACAAAAGTCAGCTCCTTTTTCTTTCTTAGGACTGCAAATGTTTCATACTCAAATTCATCCCCTCATTCAGACCATTCCTAATGATGTTCGTACTCTTAATGATGTACAAAAATTGTTGGACACCATTAACTGGGTTCATCCTCCCCTAGGCATTACTAATACCCATCTAACCAACCTCCTAGCACTGCTTTCTGGTAATCCTAATTTAACATCACCACACCAGCCCTCCCCGGCAGCAAAGAAGGAGCTGGAGAATATTCAGTCCATTCTTACCTCTCGTAGTTATGATAGGCAAAATCCCAACCTTTCTTTGCAGCTATATATTCTTAATACTAAAGATTTTTCTACTGTGTTAATTGGGCAAGCCGCTGTTAAAAAGTTTTAAAAATAGAATGGCTCTTAATCCACGGTAGTCTTAAACATATTCTCACCCCACTCATATTCAACATAGCACAATTAATCCAAAAGGGACGTTGGAGATGCTGAGAATTATTAGGTCAGGACCCTGCAAGCATCCACTTGCCAATTTGCAGCACATTTTTGATAGGGCCATCCCTAATTCGCTGGCTACAGTTGGCCCTCACAGATTATGTGGGCAATATTGTTTATGGGCTCCCCTCTGACCTTTGGTTTAAGATTCACCAGGAAATTAACATTGTTCCTGAGAGAGTCATGCTATAACAACAAAGGCTTCTTGCCTTTGGAGAGTTCGGAAAAACTGGGAACATATTTCTTATACTGGACCTGGCTCTACGCAGCATTTACAATTACAAGCTGTATTATTAGCATTAGAAACTTTTCCCCAACCTTTAAACATTGTTTCTGACTCTCAATATACAGTGAATTTAATGAAAAATTTTCCTTTTCACATTCTTCACCTCCCACCAGACACTGCCTTTGCTACACTCCTCCAAAGTATTCAACTAGCTCTAATCTCTCACACCTCCTGGCTCTTTTTCATTCACATTTTCATTCACGTTCTTTCCCATACATCCCTTCTTGGGCCCATTGCTAAAGGCAATGCCCTAGTTGACAACATTGTTTCTCAAGAATGTTATCCTCTTTTTGAAGCCAGAGCCTCCCATAATCTTTACCATCAAAACTGGCAAGCTTTAACCAAACAATTCAACCTTACTGTGAATGAAGCCAAACAAATCATTCACTCCTGCTCAGACTGTCAATTACTATCCCCTGTTTCCTTCCCAGCAGGAATAAACCCCTGCAGCCTCAAGCCTAATGAGATTTGATAGACAGATGTTACAGTTTACCCTGCATTTGGTAAACATAAGTATATCCATGCATCTGTAGATACTTACTTAGGTGTTATTTTTGCCTCAACTCATACAAAATAAAGCAACAAAGCGGTCATTCATCGTCTTTTGCATGCTGTTGCAGCCTGGAGCTTCCCCCACACAAGTAAGAGAGATAACAGCTCAACCTATGTCTTCATTTTATGACTTCTGTGCCTTATGGAATATCTGACATATTACAGGTATTCCTTATAACCCACAAGGCCAAGCTATTATAGAACGAGCACATAACATGCTCAAAAACATGTTAAAAAAAAACAGAAAAGGGGAACCCATGACTGTCTACATTACAACCTCAACTTCATGTCAATCGTGCTGTGATTACTCTTCATTTTTTAAATCTTGACCCTCAAGGACTAACTGTAGCTGAACAGCATTCTTCAAAACCAAGTAAACCCTCTCACCCTATGGTGCTGTACAAAGCCCCCAAAGGGGGCCCACATGGTCTGGGCTGACTAAACTTCTCACCTGGGGTAGAGGATATGCTTGTGTTCTTTCAGATTCCGGACCTCTGTGGATTCCCTCTTGGTTGGTGAAGCCTTACCATGGCATGGTAGAGACCCCCAGGATATCTTCCAATGAACCAAGACTTCCAGAGAATGACTCTGAATGAGCAGCCACCAGCTCCCTTTTTCAACATGGAAGAAGCCTCTTCATGGACTCATCATCTTGAAGCCTTCTACAAATGCAAGTCCTTGCCCCTGATATAACATGGGGGAAGCCTTAAACACCTGCTTAACCAGGCCGGCATCCTCTTACAACACAATGGTATTGCATACACCCCTGACTCGCTTCTGATGACCATGATCTCCATCACTGACAGAAATTCGATTTGTGTAATCCTGATTCTACTCCTTGCCCTCATTTGTCCAGGCCAAGTTCAATATTCATATTGGGCTCATTGCCTTAACCCACCTATATTTGATAGCTTAACATTCCTAGACTGGGATATTCCTATTAGCAATAATGACATTGAATTCATGGGAGGAGCCAATCTTAAGCCACCCTTCCAAACAGAACAAGAGCCTTGGCTTTATATGCCAAGATCTCAGTGATGGCTTGCTTCAGCACCTCCTATGTGTGTTACTAAACTTAGCAACTTATCTACTTGTGTTAAACTAAAAATAAACTGGATTTTGCATATACAGCCCAAAACCTCTACAAGCCAATTTTACCTTTTTCTCAGCCACAAGCTTTGATATGCCTCAAAAAACAAGCATATATCACACTCCTAATGTTATAGTTTATTCTAGTCTCGAATATTCAGATCACCCCTGGAATAATATATCTTGGACAACCTGTTATGGAGAGACTGAGCATAATCTTCACTGGGGTAATTGGACTGTTATTTACAGGGTCCTAGAGGACATCTTGAAATGAAATATTCAAATAAGACCATATCCTTTGACCAGTTTAGTAGGGAGAATATTTTTTGGAAAGACAGAGGATTGTCTGGCCCTATAATTTCTGCACATAAAGGGAAATTAAAAGGACTTGGCTTGTTAATCTTTGGAAACTAGGTCTTCCCTTCTTCACTTTTATTTTTAGCCTTGGTGAAATTTATGTAAAACGACATGTTAACCTAACTTGGGCCTCCCTGGCACAACTATCAGTTTGCATGGACCACTATTTGTGTCCCTTCTCTCTACGTTCTCTTTGCTACCTCCACTTTACAGACCCAACAACTAGAAAATAGTTATAATATCTCTACCTGCCAGGGCTGGTTTATGTCCTATGTAAGTAATGATAACGTCACCCAATTAAATATCTCCTCCTTATTTGAACTTCAACAGTGCATCTCAGCCTGTGTTCCTGTTAATAGCTCTGAACCCTATATGCATTCATCAAGACTAGGCACACTTTCTAAGCTCATTTTGACATTGGCACTCTACTCTAAGGCAAAAAAGATTTGTTGGCCTGTTAATCATGGGCATCCTAGCAGCAGTAGGCGTTATTGCCTCTGCCACTGTAGCTGGCATCAGCCTGCATCTTACTATCCAGATAGCCCAGGTTCTTAATAAAAATTTATGGTCAACACTACCAAAAAATTTATAAGCCAGACTTCCATTGATAGACAACTTTTGGCCCACCTAGAAGTTCTTGAGGCTGCAGTGGAATTTATTAGAAAACTACAGGAGACCTTCTTCCTGCACTCTAAACTGCCCTGTGACCCTAATTACCAGAATATTTGTATAACTGGCATTCCTTATAGTCACTCTCAAGCTTGGGATGCTGTCCACACACACCTTCACAGTGTCTTTTCTTCCTATTTCTCTGACAATATAGGAAATTTAGATATGACATTGTGCCAACAGCTACAATATACAAAAGATCAGCTTAAAAATGAATATGCTGATTCCTGGGTAATGCGGCATAACCTAAATCCTTTCTCACTTACAGCTAGCACCCATCTCAAATTCTGGATAACTCTGGGAAGTGGAGTGCTTTTACTGTGTCTCTTCTTATGTCTTTGCAGAATCACCCCTCAGATCATCCAAAAGCAAAAGAAGGACCAGAAGCTCATCATGATGGTCCTTGAACACTAAACTAAAAGAACCAAGAAAAACAAAACAGGGGAAACTGTGGGGAATAAACTTAGGAATTCCCTGGGCTTTCACCAATTGGTTAACAAGGCATAAAGAATTAGAAAGCCATAGGATGTTCTCACCCAAGTTTGGGTAAACAAGATTAGGTAAATAAGTATAGAGAGGGTGAAGCAAAAGCCCCAGTACAGATAGGGTGGGGCAAAGGCCCCAGTATAGAGCAAAGATATATGAGGTAAACAAGGTTAGGTATTCAGGGCAGAAACACCCCCCCAATTTAGTACTATAGCAGAAAGCTGCTTCCACAGGAAGGAAGGATCAAATTAGGTAAACAGGTAAATGGGGCTATAGACCCGCTGCAGTGCGAAGTTGTCCAGAGTGGAGCTGATTAACAAAAGAAAGGTTCCTTGTTGACTGTGAGGTAGCATGCTCTGTCTTTCTTGTCCCCTAGACCAGTTTAGGTAAACAGAGGTGTTGCCTCACATCTGCTGTAAACAACCTCCCTCCAGGCATCAAGATTTTGTTTTGTATTAACCTAAACCCCTAGCCCCGCATATCTTCAAAACCCCCTTTCCCTCATGCCCATGAGGTAACGTTCAAAGTTTCATCGTCCCTCTGTGCACATCCTCACCATGTTTGTAAGCCTTCTGATCCTAATAAAAACGGAGCAAGGACCCTTAATCAGGGCTCTTGTCTTTTCTTGGACATTAGCCATCTCTCGCATTTTAATCCTGCATCCCGCTTTCTTGCTGGACAAGAAAGAACTCCAGACCCAGAGTCTATGACACTAACTATATCATTAATTACATTTAATATAATTGACTAAATGATTAAAAATTACCATCATATACTGCATAAAAGAGAAACACTTTAAACATGAAGACACAAGAAAGGCTAGGCACCTGGGTAGCTCAGTTAGTTAAGCATCCAACTCTTGATTTAGGCTCAGATCATGATCTCAAGGCTCATGGAATCAAGCCCCGCATCAGAATCTGTGCTGATAGTGTGGAGCCTGCTTGAGATTCTCTCTCTCCCTCTCTCTCTGCCCCTCCCCCACTCATGTTCTCTCTGTCTCAAAATAAATAAACATTTAAAAAAATGATGTAATAAAGGTAAAAGAAAGAGCAACATAAAAGATACAGAGTGAAAACAGAAACCAAAAGAGAGATGGTATTAGTAATAGACAAATACCATATTATGAATAGACAAAATAAAAGCATTGATAGATGTAAAGTAGCATTCATGAAGATAAAAAGTTCAATCCACCAGGATGATACAGTATATAATTTAAATTGTATACATCCTTAATAAAATAGTCTCAAAATACATAAAACAAAAAAATGACAGAACTAAGTGAAAAAGTAAGCAAGCCTATAAATACAGTGACATGTAAAAAAAAAAAACAGAAACAAAAACTCAGTCACTGAGTAAGCAGTGGAAGAATCAGTGATCACATAGAATATGTGAAAAATATAATAAAAGGTAACTTTGTGGACTTATATAGAAAGCACTGAGCATCTGCAGAATACATATTCTGTTCAAAAGCACATGAAGCATCTGCCTAAACTGAATACATACTGGGCCAGAAATCAAGTCTCAATAAATTATAAAGGACTGAAGTCACAAAGAGTAGGTTCTAAGGTATAATAAAGATAGAAATAAGTTACAAAATAACTAGAATGCCCCCAGATTTTTGGAAATTAAGCAATACACTGCTAAATAAGTCATTGGGTAAAGAACAAAAACCCCAGGGAAAACTGGTAAATATTTTGAGCTGAAAGACAGCAAAGGAGAGACATATCAAAAATTATAAGATAATGCTAAATAGTGCTCCTAGAAAAAAAATATAGCTTTATATGCATACATTAAAGGAGCTAAAACACCTAAATGATCCAAATTTTTTAAACATTTATTCATTTTTGAGAGACGGAGAGAGACAGAGTGTGAGTGGGGGAGGGACAGAGAGAGAGAGAGAGAGAGAGAGAGAGAGAGAGAGGGAGACACAGAATCTGAAGCAGACTCCAGGCTCTGAACTGTTAGCGCTGAGCCAGACACGGAGCTTGAACTCATCAACCGTGAGATCATGACTTGAGTCGAAGTCGGATGCTTAACTGACTGAGCCACTGAAGAGCCCCTAAAACACTCAAATGACCTAAATATACAACTCAAGTAGATAGGAAAAAAAATCAAGTGAAACACAGAGAAAGTAGAAGGAAGAAAGTAATAAGCAGACATGAAATGAATGAAAACAGAAATGAATGAAAACAAAAACAAAAATAACACAATAGAGAAAATCAATAAAAACAAAAGTTGGTTTTTTGAAAAGATAAAATTTTAAACTCTGGTGAGACTGTTAAGTAAATGAGAAGGAAAGATACAAAAATATAACAGGGAACAGAGCATAGACTTAAAATGTTAATAAAGGATGCTATGAATGACTTTAACAAAAATTTGAAAATTAGGTTAAATGGATTCCTTAATACACAAATTACAAAGCTGAAAAAAGATAATTGAAATAGTCATATATTTATTAAATATGTTAAATCTTTCCTTAAAACCTTCTCCAAAAGAAATCTCCAGTTTTCTTTTACCAGTGAATAGTTTTTACAGTGAACTCTTTTTAATATTTAAGGAAATAGGAATATCTCTCTTACACAAACTATGTCTGATGATGTAAAGAATGAGCCTCTTCAACTTGTTTGATGATGTAAACAGAAATTAAAAATCCCTAACAAAATATTAGCGATTCAAATGCAATAATGTATGCAACATGTAATACATCATGACCAAGTTGGGTTCTTCTTGATATATAAAAAGAAAATTATTTTAAAGTTCAAAAACCAGTCAGCATAATTTACCACTTCAGCAACAAAAGAATAAATATCACATGACTATCTGGATAGATGCAAAAAAAAAAAAGTGTTTGATAAAATCCAATAGCCATTTATGAAACAAAACAAAACAAAACAAAACTCACCATGCTTGAAATAGAACAAAACTTTCTTAACCTGTTTAAAAAACTATCTCAGTAAATTTTGCAGCAAACGGCATCCTTGGTGTTGAATTTTTAGTCTTTCACCCTGTAACACGGGATAAAACAAGGTACTTATTATTATCACTTCTATTTGGCATTGTATTTGCTGTCCTAGCTAGTGTAATAAAGCTAGAAAGAGAAATAAAAGGTAGACATATAAAGAAGGCAAAAAATAAAAACTGTTGTTAGTCACTCTCAATGGTTTTTGTAGAGAATCTATTGAACAATTAGAATAAAGAAATTAAGCAATTTGTTGGATACAAGATTAGTGTGCGAGTATCAATTAAATTTCTATATTCTAGTAGTAAGAAGTAGAAAATTAAAATTAAAAATTTATTATAACTTCAGAAATACCTAATATCTAGGAATAAGTGAAAATTGTGCAAAACCTCAACACACACACACACACACAAAACCTATAAAACTGTATTAAAAGAAATAAATATAAAGAAAAGTATTTCCATGTCTATGGACTGGAGGAATTTACATAGTTAGCATTTTGCTTTTTCTCAAATTGATCTATATAATAAATGTACTCACAAATAAAAATCGAGCAGACTTTTTTTTGGGGGGGGGCGGGTAAAATTTGGCAAGTTAATTCTAAAACTGATGTGAAAAAGCAGAAGGATGAAAATAGCCAAGACTATCTTGAGGGAAAAGAACAAAGTACTATGACTTATGCTACCAGATGTCAAAACTTATTGTAAAACTACAGTAATTGTTTCAATATTGAAGTGGAACAAGATGGACAAATAAACCAATGGGATAAAATAGAGCCCCCAAACAGACTTATATCTAAATGGAGATTTGATTTGTGGCAAAGGTGGGATTGCATAGCAGTGAGAAAACAGATGAATACTCTACCAATTGAATTACTATGTGAAAATATATACCCCCTTGATCTCTATCTCACACCATGTGTAAAAAATTAACTCTAGGCTAGTTGTAGATCTAAGTGTGAAAGGTGAAACAAGAAAGTCTCTATACAATAAAATAGAGAATATCCTTTCAGTCTTACATTATGCAAAGATGTCTTTAAAAGAAGAATCATAAGTCCTATATAGATAAGGTCTGAAAATTGGAGTAAGAACTTATATTTGTCAAAATACACCATTAAGAAAGTAAAAACACAAGTTATTGAGTGGGGGCAGGTATTTGCAATCTGTAATACTAACAAATAACTTACATCAACAAGAACAGGGGCGCATGGGAGGCTCAGATGGTTGAGCATCTGATTTTGGCTCAGGCCATGATCTCATGGTACGTTGGTTTGAGCTCCGAGTCAGGCTCTGTGCTGACAGCTCAGAGCCTGGAGCCTGATTAGGATTCTGTGTATTCCTCTCTCTCTGCACCTCCCCTGCTCATGTTCTGTCTCTCTTTCTCTCAAAAATAAATAAGCATTAAAAAAAAATAACAACACAATATATTGAATAAAAAGATTCAACATTATTAGTTGTCTCAGAATACATATTAAAGCCATCCTTCTAAATATCAGAAATTGCCACTAGTTGAGAACAATTGGTTTTGATGACATGGAATTTTGGTTTTAAAATTTACCAGCTGCTTGACTTTGGATAAAGATTTCTTCATCTGTAAATAAATGATAATAATATATGCTCAAAGTGTTTTATCTCTATACCTCAGAAGTTAAGTTCTATTTCTCAGGTGTTTTTAAATGGAAGAAAAAAAAAACCCCACAAAACTCCACCCTAAGTTTCAGGCAATTGAGAGACAAAGGGATTTCACATTTGGAAAACACATTTTAAAACTTGTGGTCAGGTTGTGACTCTAACTCAACCAATGCACAACACATACCCAACCAATATATATTACATTCATGAACTAATGTAAAAATATATTCAAGAAAGTATCATTTTAGTGTCTAACCACCTAATCTTAACTTTGGTATGTTAATACTTAAAAAAAAAGAAAAACCACTTGAACCAGAGGTCTTCCTGTGCTGCTTTTTTCTCTTTTTTGGCTATTTTGGTTAATCTCTAATATTTATCTAATGTTTATTTACAAATATATAAATGAAAATGCCTAGTGGAATATTTAATTCATATAGATATTCTCGTGTTTCTATATGCAGAAATTATAGTTCTGATTTGAGAACCCTAACTCTACTATTATTAAAGCTTTTGCTAATTTTGAAACTTTTTTTAGAGTTATTTATTTATTTTGAGAGAGGGAGTGAGTGCAAGTGGGGGAGGGACAGAGAGAGAGGGTGAGGGAGTATCCCAAACAGGATCTACGCTCTGCATGAAGCTCAATGTTGGGCTGGATCTCACGACCCTGAGATTATGACCTGAGCCAAAATCAAGAGTCGAACACCTAAATGACTGAGCCACCCAGGGGTCCCTAAAATAACTTTTATTTTAAAATTACAGTCTCACAAATCTCATTCTTTTTTTATCTCTATCTTTTCAGAAAACTCTACCACTCTTGATTTTGATTTTGACTTCTTGCATCATGAATGCCTAGGGGCAAAATGTATTTTTCACTATTTTCTTAACAGTGTAAAGTTCTGGGGGTAGGAACATATGGCTGTGGAGAGAATAGGAGTGATTACTGGAAATCCTTGGAAACTGTCAAGATTCCTAACATCCTGAGACTTCATTTTCCTTTCTCAGTGAAAGTTGTCTGACATTATAAACAATCAGCTTTCCATTTGGTGTTGGTTTTGTTACAGAGAGAAAATAGGCTTTGAAATTAGTTAGGCAGGCAACTTGAAAGGCAAACTTTCTACTTAGCATTTGTGAGACATTAGGAAAGTAGTTAATTTCTCTAAACGTCCATTTACTCACCATTGAATCAGGAAATTATATATTATTTATGTTTTTTGCAGTTAGAATAGTAAATGGAAAATATGCAGAACTGTACCTGATACATGCAAATATGGAGTAAGTATGGACTTTCTCCCTTACTCCTTTCTATCCACTTAGGTAGGCCTTGTAGCCCTGGAAGATGTTTTGCATCTTGGCTCTACTCTTCCTCCTTAATAGTAACTCCTCAGACTCGTCCTTTTCATTAGCTCACTGAGGGAGTTACCTTCCTTGTAGCTTTTAAAGATTATTAACTAAGATGAACAGAGTGAATGATCTGTTTTTTTTTTTCCCCAACGCATGTACTGATTTACCCTTCCTTTGAGAAACAACTGTTATTCCTTTAATATGAAATTCACTTCAGTTCCCCTACCTTTTTTCATGGTTAACATGCTCTTGCCCAGGATTTGTGTGAGTTCCCTCCCTTGGTATCTGAGCAATATTTTCAGCAGATAAGGATGAGTTCTGAGTTCTGCTGTTACCTCTGTTTCCTTCTACATAAAGCACAGTGGGAAAAAATGCAAGGTACCCAGGTGACTTTCTGAGATGCTATCTGGGCCCTAAGACAGCACAGCTACTTGAAAGAAGTCTTGATGCCTGCTTAAGAGACTGAGTTCCTTAGATGTGTGGTTCCAAGTTACATTTCACATATCATCATTCTTTCAGCCGCACAAGTTGGTGAACAGAGAAGAATGTATTAGTTGTGTAACAAGACATCAAACCAAAAATAGTCTAGGTGATTCAATAAGAATATATGACAAATGTGTCTTAATATAACTCTGCATTTTAAAGCCGATCTCCCTAGTGTTTTTAAGAGAAGAATACAGAAGAGAACATTCTTTGCCTAATTACAATTTGCCTGTAGCTTGATGTTATTGCTGTGGGTGTCTCTTACAATGGATCTACACCTCCTTTGCTGCCAGCCGTTGGCATACTCTGCTTCTTGTGCCAAAGCTCTTCCTGAGGACACACGAGTAAAACAGTGCCTTGAGGAGCATGTGAACTGACTTAAGGAGTCCATGGAAATATATATATTTTTAAGTCAAAATGTATTTTGCTCAAATATTTAAGGTTAGTTATTTTCAAATAAGCAAAATGGAAAAGATAATGGCTATACTTTATTATGTAAGGAAAGAGAAAAAAGAGCTAAAAATACAAGTTTGAGGAATCCTCAGGGGTATCTGACTCTGTTTAATTGTCAAAGAAAAAGTGTATTTAAGTTAATTTCCCCAAATCTGACAGAAATCTTTAAAAGCTGTTTAGAGGTAAACCTTAAATTGAGCAAATTTCAGAAACAATCTCATTAAACATATTCAAGGAAGTATGGAATGAGGCTATTTTGGTAGAAAACAGTGTTTCGCCAACTAAAGAAGTGTGGTATCTTCTGAAATACTGCAGTTATTTTGCTTTTCTCTTCCCAGTCAGTCACACTTCCTCTATATTATATATGTTATTGTACATAATAATATACCTTCATATTATCCATAATATTCTCAACTTCTCTTAGATAAATGTCTTTCTCAATCACCTCCGTGGTTTGTACAGCTGGACTGAGCCAAAGAACTTTTTCAGTCAGATGATCAGAGGTGGCCATGTCTGAAGGAAAACTGGTCCTCTAACCTCAGTGGGGACAGCATGGAAGGAGGCAGCATGCCCTCAGAAGGCATGAGGTCGAGCTCTACCTGGTTTGGCTGACCACTCCTCCTTCAGCTTCTGTTTAGAAAGGAATGGAGAAATGGGAGGATTACACTAGGAAAGAGAGCCAGGCACCCGGACAACCTTCTGAGTCACAAACCCTGAATGGCCTTGTCCTTATGCACTCTACTCCTCATGAAGTTCTTCTGTACTCACTAATACAACTGTGGTGTGTGGGCAGTTATGTTGTTCAAGTGATAGCTTTTACTTGTGGTAGTGTCCCATTTGAGTCAGCATAGTGCTTTATCTATCTTACCATAATACAATCCTGAATTAATGCAACTCATCTCCCGGAAGGCTTCCATCCAACCATTAGGAAGAAATTTGATTATTGTTGATTTTCTTTTTTTCTTTCACTTGAGGATGAATGGCATACTGGCTCTTAAAACTCAACAAAAAGTACACTTTGTATTAGTGACGACTAATTTTGCATAAGAGCAACCAGATTTCAAATCTTATTCTATTGTACAGAGAGGTTAATAATAATCTGGTGGGAAACGTTGGCTAGTTTAAAGATGAGTACAAAGGAAGATGAGTTGTTGTTTTTAAAAACTCCTTCCCTTAAACAAGATTATACCACCATCAAAGTACTCCAGCAAGTTGTTAGAAAGAGATAAAGGACAAAAAAAGAATATTAGTTCAGGGTCAGTCTGAGTCCAAAAATCCAGGTGTGGAAGTCTTTCCACTTTTCGGGGACTCTTCAGAGTCCTTCCACTCTTCCATGGCACTTTATTAAACTGAGTAATAAGGCAGCTCCTCTGTCATTTGCCTTATATCAATCTTAGGAATTTCCCAATTTGTCAGGTCTACAGTGCATTATACTTTCCTCTTATTATTTTGGTTGTGTCTTCCTTCCTTTGGAGAAGTCTTCATTTGAAGCTAATGATTTTTTGTTTGTTTGTATGTTTTAGTGGAGTAGGGAATGGGAACCCATGATGGCTGGATCTTGTCTCCCTCTTCAAATATTTATTTCTGAATTTATGTTTGTCTTCACTTGCAGCTGTGTTACTGCGATAACCCCAGGGTTAGAAGTAGAAGTTAGATGAATGGTGCCCA
The DNA here is from genome assembly GCF_028018385.1 of Neofelis nebulosa. Classification (NCBI taxonomy): domain Eukaryota; kingdom Metazoa; phylum Chordata; class Mammalia; order Carnivora; family Felidae; genus Neofelis; species Neofelis nebulosa. The sequence continues at coordinate 113,826,970 of NC_080782.1, forward strand.
GTTGTCATTTCCAGAACTTGAAGTTAAGTGTTTTTCTTTTCACCATGTTCCTATTTTCCACGCAAACTGTAATGCACAGAAAGATGAAATAGGAAGACTTTTGAACTTTCACATCAGGTCTTAGAGAAAGCATTTTGTTAAAGTGCATTTCACTATCTGACAATAATAGGGCAAACAACATGAGTCCAAATATAGCTTCCGTGAAAATTTTGACCTGATAAGATTCCTGGTTGTAACTGATGACCCACTTGGAGACAGAGAATCAATCAAGAACTGAATGTGGTGGCTCCTTAGAATCTGCTGTTTCAAAGTTTGGCCAGTTTGTATCTGTAGCAATTATGACCCTGCCACTACATCAGTCTTGCTGTGGAGCCTTTAAAAGTACAGATATCCATTGTTATGTCACCACTGCTCACTCCTAACCCCATCCTGATGATCCTTCAGTACATACAGGGTGGGATTCAGGGGTTCTCTGTGTTAAAGAAATCCATAGGTGATTCTGGTGGTTATCAACCAATTTGAATTCTGGTTCTATTACTTACTAACTGTGTGACTCTGGGCACAGCTTTTAACTTCCGCGTATTCTCATTTCTTCATCTAGATTACATAGACTAATGAAGACTAAACAATAAATTATTATGTTAGAATAAGTAAATATAATTTAAAGGTGGCTTTAAACAATCATTTAAACTAAATCATTTAAACTAAATCATTTGGTTCATGATTTTAAGATCTTGTCAATTTTACTCCTAGTATTCATAGTGACAGTTATACTCAGGGTGACAGAATGAGTGTAGTTAGTTACCTTCAGAACTGTTACACAGAGTTATGCAGAGTGTATTAGTTACCTTCAGAAATAGGAAAATAATTAACTATTTCCCATCCACAATGCAGCAGAGGGGAAAACTTCCCCAGGGATTTCCATCTTGTTCCAAATTTCAATGTTTCATGATGCACATGTCTGAACAGCTGACTGTAGCTGTGTGGTTAAGTATGTAGGCATGCCTGGGGTTTGTTTCTATTCCATCACTCCACATATTGGCTTTCTAAAAATTATTTAGCCACTCAAGTGCTGAACAGATACTCTGTATGTATCATTGTATCCTCAGAAATCATTAAGGCCGCCAAGTCTACTGGCCTTGCTGTGAGTCAGTGCACTGCATCAATTACATTTATTAGTACCAATAAGATTTACAATTAGTTATTAGGACAGATATGCTCCTTCGTAATATTTTCTATTGTTTAATGCAGTTGCCAAGCTCCTTACAGAAGAAGAGGGTGCTAGTTTTTTTTTCTCTGTTTCCTCCCTGAGCCTCTTCTCTATCCATTATTCACTGCTCTCTGCCTTGCTCTGAAGAGTGACCCCTATGGACTAAATCTCCCTGTTCCTTTGTCCTCTGCTACCCTTTTTGTTTGGCCAGTGGGAATTGTGAGTGGGGAATCAGAACGTCTTCTAGACCCAGAGTTCTAGTCATGCAGCCCCACCCAACTCCCCCATTTCCACCTCTTACAGCATTTGGTAACTGTTTCCGCCTCTTACTGCTTTAGATCTAGGGCTGGTAACGGCTTCCTATTTGTGTCAGGTACTGGGATAGTCATTATGTGTCACGAGCTCACTAACCATACTTAGATCTCCATATATGTTCCCTTCACTGATATGTTTGCATAAACCTTTTAGAGTGTGCTGTCAGTTTCCTCCTGAGATGGATAAACAACAAACAAACTTTGCCCTTTATCCAAAGTTCTAGCTTTACATTGTCCTTGGCACAGAGGAGGAGATGCAGGGCACATTTCCCTTTCCTAACATTGTCTAAGCTAATGAGTGGTAGCAACTACAACAGCTTGGAGCACTGTGCCTTAACGGTCTCTGGAAATAGCTTCTTTTAAAATGTAAGGACACAAAGCATTTGGAAGTACCATGAAGGGTATTTCGGTGGGCTAAATGGGGAAAGCGTGGTTAAATGGATGGCTTGGCTCTCTATCTACAAAGGGGAGAAGTCATCATCTACCATTTTCCATGACATTTTTGTTTCTTGCAATTTGGCCTTCACTAAAACATGAAAGAAACTGCAAAGATATGTTTATTGCCATTATGCAGGCATATGTTAACTAGGTCCTCATTCAGGGCAATATTTGGTCTTTTTATCTCCTACATAGCTCTTGTATCATCTTCTATATATGCCTATGCTGATGCTGTTATAACATGCCAGTGCATTGCTTTAACATCTTTAAAGAATTATTTTTTATATACTAACACAGAATGTTTTTCTGGTAAGGAATTTACAAGTGAACTCTCTTTGTCATGTAAATTCTAAAATACATCAGGCCAATAATTATAATTAGGCTATTTTATATGCATTTAAACACACTGGATGATGTAATCTTTATGTATGTTCAGTTCCTTTCCAAGCAAAAATGAGAGCTGGTGCTGTGTTAGTTGTTCCATATGCAAGTGTATGCTTCAGCTCCAGGTTTGGATTTGGGGGGCATATTCCATTCCAAACACAGGGTGAACATCTGCCCATGAAATCTGCAAATATGAACACTTCAGGTATAAGGAGGAACAGGGACAAACCACATAGACAGTTGAGCGGAAAATGTTTTTGAGAAATAATAACACAGGCAAAGAGGACATCAGATATTTGAGGGGAAATGGGTGAATTTAAACTTAATAAGATTAACTAGGAATACCTGTGGACAGACTTTACTGTCCTCCACAGTTTGAGAAGGCAGAAGTATTCAGATCTAACAGAGAAAGCGGTAAGCAGTATGTAACAATTACTATTTATTTCCTTTAGCATACATACATAGGTGCCTCTAAGACACAACCCGCACCAACACCAAGAAATTTGATACTGTATTCTTTAGGCAATAGTAAGCTATTAAATGTCTTGAAGCAAGGGAGCAATATGATCCATGCTTCATTTTATTAAAAGTTACTTGGAATGGGTGTGTATGATTTGTTGAATTGTGGGTATTTTGCCAGATCGGGAGATCAATCAGGGAACAGTTGCTGTCATTCAGGCATGACATAACGAACACCCGAATGAAGTAGCATGGATGGACCCAGTGATATGGATGAAAAGGGAGGACCATGTGCGAGGAGAATTAACCAAATCTGAAGCTACATGTGGGGACTTGGGGCTAGGGAGAAAGAGTGGCCAAAATATTTTTAGGATATTTTAGTCTCTATGGTTGCAGCAATATACACTGAAGAAAGGGGAAATTATGAAGAGGAGTTGGGGGAAACTGAGGATGTGGCAGAGGTGTTTTAAACCTGGTGAATTTGAGAGGTTGGCAATATATATTGTCTATAAAACAGCTGGAAGTTCTCAAGTGCAATTTGAAAAGGATTTAGAGGTACAGACCTAAGCCTGAGAATCATATGCCTCGAGTTGACACTTTAGGCTGTAAGTGCAATTGAAATCACCAGAGAAGGGGACATGATGTAGGGAAAGAAGTAAAGTAAGGGTGGGGAAAAAATAGTTTTGGAGAAGGCTTATCATTTGAGGACTTGAGGAAAAGTCAGTGCAAAGAACTTACTTTCCATTTTAAGCTTTAGAAGTGTTTCCTCATGCATTTCCTAACTTGATCAACAAGATAACCCTGAGAGGGCAAATGGTATTAACCCCAGGAAAAGAATGCCAGATACTGAAGTGGCTTGGCTAGGCTTGTTCAGTAAGGAGTAGGTAGAATAAAAACAAAAAGTCAGGTCTCTCATGTCTTCAGTCCAGCAACTTGCACACTGTCTTCGTCTTTAAAGGGGGATTTTCAAATGCAATGTCCCAGAGCTCTAGGGTCAGGGGGAGGAATGTCTGAGAGCCCTCAGGGAATCTGCAAAGCGCCCTCAAGAAGCCCTCTCTGAATGGAGGAGGCCTGGGGAGGAAGGCAGAGCTCAGTACGATTTATTGAGGCTAACTGTCAATACATACCAAATCATAACCAAACATCTTGTTTGTACATGAGGTTCAGTCACAATCAGTGCAAAAACCACAGGTTCAAATATTCCTTGGTGTCGAGCTCTTTCTAAGACTGACTCATCTTCTTCATAAAACCCACATAATTCTGTGAAAACTTCTCTTATGTTACCTAGGGAAAACAACGCAGGGGGAGGGGGGGGATTTTCCATCTTACTTGTGCCTCTTACAGTATTGTACTGTTCTAATACAGTATATGGGAGGTGGCTTCAAGGCTGAGTGGCAAGATGTATCATTTTAAGAGGGCATAGCAGAACGTTCTAACGGTTGGAAAACAGCTTCTTTGACTCTTTTGGCACCTAACTTACCAAATGGCAGCTTCAATATTGAAGCAGAAAGAATTTTTGGATATAGATATCATGCATCCCAAAAAGATTTTCAGTAAGATAACAAAACACAAACACACACATTTAGGTCACTTCCCTGGAATGCATACAATACAATTTGAATTTTTCCAGGTTTGCCAGTTTTTCGTTATTTTGTGCCTTATGTATTCTTAGAATTTAGCTTATTCATACTTCTGTGAATAAAAACATCACTTCTTGGGGCACCTGGCTGGCTCAGTCTGTTAAGTGTCCATCTTGGACTTAGGTCATGATCTCACAGCTCGTGAGTTCAAGCCCCTTGTCAGGCTCTGTGCTGACAGCTCAGAGTCTGGAGCCTGCTTCGGATTCTGTGTCTCCCTCTCTCTCTACCACACCCCTGCTTGTGCTCTATCTCTTTCTGTCTCTCAAAAATGAATAAACGTTAAATTTTTTTTTTTTAAAAGCAACTCTTCTTTAACTTCTCCCATAATTCAGAAATCATCATGGGAAGCAAGTTTCAAATCCGTGGAGACCTAGGTCTGAAATATATTCCAATATGTTTAGAAAATCCACTAAATATCTTCCCTGTAGTTTTGTAAAATATGTAAAGAAGAGCTCATGCAAAGAAATGAAACAGTCAGTTAATTATGTAAAAGATCCCATGAACTGCATGAGTTCAGGCATCCAACAGTTTTCTAAGGACTGTAAAGCCTGGGATTGGGAACAAAGGACAGTAACCTTTACCAACAGCCAGCTACTGGGTTTGGGGCTTGAAATATAGGACTTAAATGGGTTATTTAATCAACCTTTGAATGCAGGAATTATTACCAGAATTTTATACAGGGAGATACTGATGCTCAGAGAAATGAAGGTACAAGCCCAACCACAAGCAGGGGACTTGGAATTTGATCCTTGATCAAATTTACTGCAAAGACTGCTATGCCGGGTTGCCTCCAATCAAAACCTGAGATGGGTGAACTCATGTGGAAAAGCATGCCTTCGTAATTATCTTCTGGGTTGGGTTATACTCAGGCATGGTCAAAGAAACAGAAGATCTAGGCAGTGCATATAACAATGGCTTATTATAGGGATTTGATGTCATGCAGTTGAAGGAGCTTGTTTCACAGTCTATGTGAAGCTGTGTCTGATGCTAAAGTCTGAAGACCAGAGGTCAAGCATCAGAGAAGGGAAGATGAACATCAAGTTGGGAAAGCAAGCTCAAGATGGAACTTGAAAGACTGAGCTCAACCCATAAGGATGGTCCGAAACCTTTATTAGACTGGCTTCACCTCCAATTGTGATGATGGGGGTGTGCTGTACAAGATGCTGGCTGCCCTTTATCACAAAGCTAACCACATACCTGACTCCAAAGCAGGAAATTTGGCAGGAGCCATGGGAGCTTTGAACCCAGATGTTGTGTTTCCTAACCAGAAAAGCCGGAAAGAAGGAATACTAGGATGTCATTCACAGACTTCTTGAAGATAAAGCAACGTATCTTCTTCACCTGACCTCCCAAATCTCATTCCAAATGCTTCCCGTGGCCCATGCTTACATGGAGCAAATGGCCTTCTGGGAAATGAAGATAAACCAGGCTGTGTATTATGCAGCCTGTCTTCCCCTTCTCTGGAATGTCATCTACTTGTTTCTCATTCACAAACACATTTTAAAATGCAAGTAAGAGTAGAATTATTGTATATGAAGTAAATAATTTGCAATTATTTGATAGTTCAGCTATTATTATTCACATTATTTTTCTATTAAAATATGATATTTTACAGCTGACCTAGCCTTTACTCCCATATGAATCTGTCTACTGTCATCAAATAGTTTAAATAGACATGTCTTATTAATCAGGTCACCCTCCCTAACGATGCATCTTTCCCCTCTCAATACGAATGTGATGATTTCTATGGCACAGTGTAAAACAATTATAGAAAAAAAACTGGAAGTGAATTAAATATCTCAGAAATTCCAGTGTCATAGATTTATTCAGTTAAACTTCTTTGGATTTAGGTAACAATTATAAAGCACTAGGTAAATTGCTACCTTTTGTTTATGTCTTGTGCTATGTCTTTATTCTTCTGTGTACTTGTTTTCTGGTGTGTGTGCCCATGTCTTTAACTTTTTAAAAAAATGATGTATAGAATTAGGTTAATCAGAGCCCTTTGTTTTCATAAAGTGCTACCATCATTTGTCCAGACATGACTTTCTTTTATTGCACTTTTTCTATTTGTTAATTATGTAATAAAATAATATTCATAAATCTACCACTAAAACCAAAAATGAAAACATTCCCATTAACGCACTTTACCTATGTTCTCTATTTCATCTTCTCGTGTTTCTATTACAGATAACCACCGCTGTGAATTTCGTATGTGATGTTGCCCTACAAAAGGTTTGCATGTATAACGTATTCATACATACATATGTGTACATCTTCCTAAATGGTTGTGTATGCATATTGCTTTTTCACACATCCTCACACATTGCATATATATATGTATGTGTATATATATATATATATATATACACACACACACACACATGCATAAAAATATATTGTTTTACTTATTTTGAAATCTATAAAAATGGTATCATAGTGCCTTCTAGTACTTGCTTTCTGTACTCAATGTTATTAAAGCTTAATCATGAGGGAAAAAAAGCAAAAATGAACCTTTGGAACCTCATCAAAACAAAAAGCTTCTGCACAGCAAAGGAAACAATCAGCAAAATTAAAAGGCAACCGACAGAGTGGGAGAGGATATTTGCAAATGACATATCAGATAAAGGGTTAGTATCCAAAATCTATAAAGAACTTGTCAAACTCAAAACCCCAAAAAACAAATAATCTAGTGAAGAAATGGGCAAAAGACATGAATAGACACTTCTCCAAAGAAGACATCCAGATGGCTAACAGACACATGAAAAAATCCTCCACATCACTCATCATCAGGGAAATACAAATCAAAACCACAATGAGATATCACCTCACACCTCTCAGAATGGCTAACGTGAACAACTCAGGCAACAACAGATGTTGACGAGGATGCAGAGAACGAATATCTCTTTTGCACTATTGGTGGGAATGCAAACTAGTGCAGTCACTCTGGAAAACAGTCTAGAGGTTCCTCAAAAATTAAAACTAGAACTACCCTACAACCCAGCAATTGCACTACCAGGTGCTTATCCAAGGGACACAGGTGTGCTGTTTCGAAGGGGCACACGTACCTCAATGTTTATAGCAGCACTAGCAACAATAGCCAAAGTATGGAAAGAGCCCAAATGTCCACCGATGGATGAATGGATAAAGAAGATGTGGTATATATATACAATGGAGTATTACTCAGCAATCGAAAAGAATGAAATCTTGCCATTTGCAACTACAGGGATGGAACTAGAGGGTTTAATGCTAAGTGAAATTAGTCAGAGAAAGACAAACATCATATGGCTTCACTTATATGAGGATTTTAAGATACAAAACATCTGAACATAAGGGAAAGGAAGCAAAAATAATATAAAAACAGGGAGGGGGACAAAACATAAGAGACCCTTAAATATGGGGAACAGAGAGTTACTGGAGGGGTTGTGGGGTGGGTGGATGGGTTAAATGGGTAAGGGGCATTAAGGAATCTACTCCTGAAATCATTGTTGCACTATATGCTAACTTGGATGTAAATTAAAAAAATAAATCAAATAAAAATACCAAAAAAAAGAGAGAACATATTTGCTTGCTAAGGGGAAGAATCCAATAAAAGGCAGAAAATGAAATATTACTTCAATCACAACTTTTAACAAATAAGATTGTCTATCAGTATATAGACATATAGTAGAATCCTATGCAACTTTTATAAATGCTTATATAATAAAACATTTATGAAATTTTTGATATAGAATGTTGTTTAGATTATCAAAATTTAAAATAACATGTAGAATGTATTTCTAAAGTGTGTAAGTCTATTTGCTTAGATTAACCTCTAGAAGGCTATGATTCTAACTGCTATCAAGGCTAAAACTGAATCTTTCTGCTTGGTTGGCGTATATTTTTACCATGGAATTTTGTATTCTAATTTTATGAATTCAAAATAAAAAGCAAAGTCTCAAAAAAAAGTTTAACCATGTTGTTCATAAGGCTATAAATTCATTTATTGTCACTAGTACAGAAGATTCCATTGTGTAACTTATGTCATACTTTATTTATCCACACTCCTACTAGTGGGCATCTAGATTTCTTTCACGGTTTTCTTTTACAAAGTGTGCTATAAATGTTTCACATTGGTTCTTTGGGGGAATGTAATTAGTAGTGGACATGCTGAATGGACACAGCATAAGAGAATATTCCAATACAAAAATGGGAAAAGATCATGAATAACAGCCATGTAAGGTAACATACATATACAGTGATATGTTCAACCTCCTTAATACTCAAATCACATATCACAATGACCCACTGTTTCACATTCATTTAAATAACAAAAATTAAGATGTATGACTCTTTCCAGTGTTGGAAATTCATAGTCATATATGATCATATATATATATAGAATATATATCCATATTCGCATATTCATACATCAAGGCTGCTTGGTGTTAGGCGGGGAGCGCTTGGAAGTGAGGGTGGGGCCTGGCCGGTCAGCCCCTGCAGCTGGGAAGGGGAAAGGGTCGTGGGGGTGTGTGGGGACGATGGCGTCGGGCGGTGGCAGCAGGGTCTGTTGAGCCGTGCCCTTTGGTCCTCCATCACAGGCCGGCAGCATGACAGACCGGCAGCATGATATATATTTTCGTATATGTATGAATATATATGTATACGTATACATATATATTCATATGCTCATATGAAAAATACGGCATAACATATTAGTAGGGAAAGGAGAAATTGTGAATATATATGCATACATATGCATACATGCATATATATAAATACACATATGCATATGTATATGCATATATATATTCAGTTTCTCCTTTCCCTACTAATATGTTATGCTGTATTTTTCATATCTGAGTTATATATATATGTGGTTCTCTGGGTATCTGCTCTATTGCTCTCTTCAGTTTGTCTATACCTGTACCAGCCACAAAGTCTAATCACTATAGCTTCATAATAAATTTTGTTAAATTGAAATAGCAATTTGTTGCTCCTTCTCCACCCTCTCCTTTAAGATAGTCTGAGACAATTTGAGCCTTTTGCATTTCAGTACAGATGCATCACTTTTTCAAGTTCCATCAAATAAAATATGATTTTTTTTCTGATTTATTTAATGTTTATTTATTTCTTTGTGGGAGGAGGGCACAGAGACAGAGAGAATCTTCAGCAGACTCTGGAGCCTGCAGGGCTCAATCTCACAACCATGAGATCATGACCTGAGCCAAAATCAACAGTCAGACATTTAACTGACTGACCCACCCAGGTGCCTCCTGAAAAAATGTGATTTTTTAAAACTAGATTGCATTGATTCTACATGTCAGATTGGAGAGCATTAAAATCTTAATGCACTTAAGGTTTATGGTTTTTGTTGTTGTTGTTGCTGTTGTTGTTGTTTTATCCATGAATAAGAGCTACTGTTTCATTTGCTTAAGTCTTCTTAATATCGTTCAGGAAAGAAAATGTATGATTTTCTGCATATAGGTAGTTCGTATCTTCTGTTCAACATTAGGTATTTATAATTTTTAGATAGTTATGTTTGTTTTATGAATCATGCTTTTTAAATTACATATTCTGGTTGTCTATGACTGCTGCACAGAAATGCAACTGACTTAAGATTTCAAAAATTGGTTCTATGCCTTGCTTTCTTACTAAATTATCTGTATTTATGATATCTATAATAATATTCTATTAATTTATATATGCATTTATAAACAAAATTATAGCATTTACTTTTCTGGTCTTATTGGATTGATTAGAACTTCCTATAAGATGTTGAATGTAAATGGCAATAATGGGCATTCTCATTATTGTTACCAAATTTAAAGGGAAGGCTTCTGATATTTTCTTATTTAGACTGATGTTTATTCTAAGTTTTTTGCAGATGTACATTATCAGATTAACAAAATTCTCTTATCTTATTGCCTTCTTTTTGAATTAAAAATAGGTATTGAATTTTCTAAAAGTCTTTTTTGTTCCGTCTGTTTAAATGATCTTATTTTTCCCTTTTAATTTATTAATAACTTGAATAGTATTTATAGATTTTCTTTTATAAAAATTTTTTTAATGTTTATTTTTGAGAGACAGAGCACAAGCAGGGGAGGTGCAGAGAGAGGGAGACACAGAATCAGAAGTAGGCTCCAGGCTCCAAGCTGTCAGCACAGAGCCTGACGTGTGGCTCAAACTCATGAACCATGAAATCATGACCTGAGCCAAAGTCGGATGCTTAACTGACTGAGCCACCCAGCCACCCTAATATTTATAGCTTTTCTAAAACCTACCTTTTTTTTCAGAAAGTAATTTCAACCTGGATATCATGCATTATATTTTTATATACTGATGAATTTTATTTGTAATATATATATATATATATATATATATATATGTATATACACACATATTTACCTTAAATTTTTTTTTTTTTATTTTAGAGAGAGAGAGAAAGCAAGCGGGGTAGAGGGGCAGAGGAGGAAAGAGAGAGACAGAGAGGGACAGAGAGAATCTTAAGTAGGCTCCATGCTGAGCATGGACCCTGACCAGGGCTCAATCCCAAGATCCTGGGATCATGATGGAGCTCAAATCAAGAGCTGGCCACCCAACCAATGCAGCCACCCAGATGCCCTCCACTTGTAAATATTTTGTTCAGGATTTTTGCACCTCATACATGTTGCTATCCATTAACATTTCTTCTTTGACCTATGCATTAAGTCATTCATCAGAGAGCTGCTCTGTGGGATACCTATTCTTTGAAATGTGTTGAGACTTGCTTTATGGCCTTGTACACAATTTTAAAAATATTCCATATGTCCTTGAGCAGGACAAGTGTTTTCTAACTCTTGGATGCTTTTCTACATAAAGCTATTAGATGAAGCTTGTCAGATGGGTTCTATTTTTATTTTCATTGATTTTTTTTCTCCTTGCTATCAATAATAATTGAGAGATCTGTTTTGCAATGTATCCTTATGTTGATTGAGTTGTCAAATTTTTATGTGGTTTTAACAGTTTTTACTGCCTACACTTTAAGGCTATTTTTCTATTCTTATTTACACTGGTCATATTTTCCCAGTGGATTAAGGTTTTCTCATCGTAAAGTCACTCTCCAAGCCCCAGTCTTTGTTCTTAAAATATATTTGGCCTATGAGTAATATAGCTACTCCAGCTTACTTTTGGTTATTATTTGCTTAATGTATCTTTTTTATCTTTATATTTTTCCCTGTTAGTTTTCTTACTCTTTAGGAATATTTCCTATAAATAACATCTAACTGGATTAAAAATAACCCTATCTGAGAATCTTTTACTTGGTGAGTTTATGGTTTTATATGTGCTATATTTATGTATGTTGTATGTGTCTATATATGTGTGTGTGAGTGTGTGTGTGTGTGTGTATCTATATAATTGGCCATTTTATGTATATGTATTGCAATTATTGGAAAACCTGGATTTTTAAATACCATCTTACATTTCAATTACTGTTTGTTTTGCTTTATCTTGGTTTCTATCTCCTTTGCAGCACTCATTTTAATTAAATATTTCAGTTTCATATTTCACTTTATTAACTTTCTTCAAATGTTCATCATTTTCATTTTACCTCTCCATTTTAAACATTTCAACCTATTTTCATTTCTAAACATTCCATATGAGTATGTTTTGTGTGTGTGTGTTCACTTGGAAAGTTTCCTGTTATTTGCTCATTTCTGTAATTGTGTCTTTTGTTTCTTCTACCATATGACGTATAGCCATTCCATATCCTGTGTCTGATGATTGCAGTCCTTGCATGCTGGACATATACGCTGTTTCTCCTTCCTGCTGACTCTCACTACTAGTGGTTCTGGTAGTTCTGATCATCTTGGTCAGCTTATTGATCTTATTCTGAGGTAGTTCTTAAGAATACCTGGGGGTGGGGGTGGGGGGTGCCTGGGTGTCTCAGTCGGTTAAGTGTCTGACTTCGGCCTAGGTCATGATCTCGTTGTTCCTGAGTTCGAGCCCCTCATCAGACTCTGTGCTGATAGCTCAGAGCCTAGATCCTGTTTCAGATACTGTGTCTCCCTCTCCCTCTCTCTGCCCCTCCTCCATTTGTGCTCTGTCTCTCTCTCTCAAAAATAAATAAATAAACATTAAAAAAAATTAAAAAAAAAAAAGAATACTAGGTTTGCTTCCTATCTTTGCAGGTAGGTACACCTCTGGTAAATTCTAGTTTAGATCAGGAGTGCCAGATTATAATGCTTCACTTCCTAGCTGGTCCAGGGTTCATTACCCTCATAGCAGTATTGCTACAGTATTGCTACAGTGTGGGCCCCAGGGCACCACACCTCCAAGATGCCTGCTGGTCCCACCACCCTAGTTCCCAGCTTCCAACTCCCCACTGCTGTGGCTTTAGCATCTTGTGCTGGATATTTAGCTTTGGGTCTCCCAGCTTTGGTTTTTAGATGCTCCACCTGAGGTTCAATGCCTCTAAACTCGTGGTTCCTAGCACCCAGGAGCAGTCTCTAACCACTCTGGGTCCCACTCCTGTTTGTTTGCTCTGGGCAGAGGAGTGTTGCCTGGAGACCTCTCTTATATTGTGAGACAGCAATTATTGCAAAGAGTCTGTCCTATCCACAATCTCATTGCTGCAATAGGAGGGTCTTACGGAGAACCTACTCACTCGTGATACTGAAAGCAGAATCCCTTCTCTGGGGGATTCTCCATTTTTTGTGAGTCCTTGCTCTTCATAATAGAAACCATTAAAAACAATGCCTCCCTTCTCTTGAGACTAGGGAGCAGGCAAATGATTCAGAGTTCCATGAACACATAAATCCAAGCTAATTTTTGAATAGGAAGTGAGAGGTTCAAGGAATCAGAAGCCATGTGGGCTGTACAGCATATAGGGTGGCAAGTATCTCCAGGTCTGTGATGACAATGCAAGGGACATAGTGAATGTATCCAATGACTGACAGAAGTTGTACTGGGAAACAAACAGGGAGACTCCGCTGGAGCAGTTTGTAATATATTTTGGGTGTGGTTTCTCAGTGTGTAGCTCTTAACTGGTTCTCCAGCCCTCTAAGAAATTCTTATACAACCTAATACTTTTTCATAAATGTCATTTTTAGAGATGGTTTCTGTTTTTTACAACGAAGGCCCTTTCAGATGCAATAATGTAACACCTATTGATGATCCTCAGCTCAAGCAGGAATACAATGAAATAATGGCTAAGTTCTCACTGGGCATTTTCTTCATCATGAACCCATCTGGAGTTTTTTCTTATGATAAAGGAGGGCAGAGCAGGCCACAGGAAACAGAAAGTCCCTTCAAAGGGAGGAAAATACACTGATAACATGATCTTCCTGCTTTATTTCAAGAATACAGTATGATGTAAGAGACTCTTAAAAACTGAGAACTGAGGGCTGATGGGGGGTGGGAGGGAGAGGAGGGTGGGTGATGGGTATTGAGGAGGGCACCTGTTGGGATGAGCACTGGGTGTTGTATGGAAACCAATTTGACAATAAATTTCATATATTAAAAAAAAAGAATACAGTATGATGGTTCTAATATATAAATGTTTCCTATGATAATGATCTTAATGGAGTGAAAGAGTAATTACACAGATATTAGACATAGTACCTAGCTGGTACCAGGAAGTTGAAAATTAATTTCAATGATCTGGTATAAATTTCCACCTTAACTTCTAATGACAAAATATTAATTTTTTGTAACAACAATAAACATTTGGGATCAGAAAAATATTAAATTTTTAAAGACCTGGTTGTGAATCAAAATGCAACTAGCTATTTTAAAAATCATTTTGATTATATGTGTTTTGTTTGTCGTTTGTTTCTCTTAACAAACTTCAAAGCTTCCTTGAAAGCATTTGATCAACCCCATCCTTACTCTGGACGCAGAAAAGTCAAATGATTGGCTCCAATGTCAACACCTGGAGCATCAAAGTATTTTTAACAATTCCATCTAATTTATTCTCTTATAACTAAAAAATAATAATAATAATTTACACTTACTTTGTTTCCATTTCTCAAATGAACCATCCCCATTTAAAAATAAATAATTTAAACTAGTAATTTTAAAAATCATCCTGAGGGGCGCCTGGGTGGCTCAGTCAGTTTGAGCGACTTTGGCCCAGATCATGATCTTCTGGTTTGTGGGTTCTAGCCCGGTGCCAGGTGCTGTGCTGACAGCTCAGAACCTGGAGCCTGCTTCAGATTCTGTGTCTCCCTCTCCCTCTGCCCCTCCCACACTTGCACTCTGTCTCTCTCTCTCTCAAAAAATAAACAATCATTAATTTAAAAAAAAAAATCACCCTGATAGTGTTCCAGGAAGCATGAGAACAAGGGAAGAATAGAATTTTATGTATGCTAATCAGCTCTCTTCCAATTTGTTTATCTTGCCTAATGATTTTCTTAACTGTGGAAAATACTTCAAGTGATTTTAAATTATATTGTTCCTTAAAGTTTTACTGATTGCTTCTGCAGTCTCTCATTTCTCAGAAGCCATTCAGGATCAAGCTTGTTGGGCCAAATGCACAGTTAGAAAAGTGATGTCCATGTGCTCATAACACCTGTGGTGTTTCCCACAAAGTTGGAAAAAAGCTAAAATAAAATTGCCTCTACAATTTCAAAAAATCCAGGGCTACATAGTTGAGTAAACATTTTATTTGATATTCTAAAGCCTTGAAAGTTTTACTGAAGAGCTGTTTAAAATTATGTAAAATGACAATATTTGTGGACTTTTAAGTGATCTCTACCTTTTTGGGGGACAGTAAGTAGTGGTGTAATATAAAAAAATATTGTAATTCTCGTAAATCTGAACATTTTATATTTTACCTGAAAAAAAGAATTAGTGAAATAAAATAATACTGCACATAAAGCTATAGCAAGATATGTTTAATTCTCTGAAGAAAGTTATGTTTTAAGACTGTTTTGCTTTTTAGTTGCCAGAGGGTGACACTTCTAATTTAATTGCATTTTAAATATATTTTAAAACTTTAACAAAACCGCTTAATGAATTCTAATTTTTATTGCATACTTGGAAGTAACACAATGCTTTTTTTAAATTAATTTTTAAAAGATAGATCACTTTCTCTTAGAGTTACATATTATGCAGATGATGATATATAATAAACTCTGAAAATTTAATTATGAACAAAATTATGTGAATCAGATTTTATGTTCTCTTTTATAGTTCTCCCCCCCGCCCCGTCCCCCTTTTTTGAGACTCCTATATATTTGGACAAAATCTTGATTGGCTGTTAAACTGTTCAACAACTGTTTTTAAGTAAGTTTCCTGTAGCAAGAGTAAGCAAGAATTATCCAAACCCACAAATACAATTTACATAACTACACTTCAAAATTTCCAAATATTGCAAGATTTCTTGTTTTCTACTCTTGGGTTTTTTTTGTTAAGGTAGAATTATTTTCTTGTGTTACAATATCAATTTTTCTGGATTTCGTTCATAGAAATAAATATTGTTTTTAGGTTTAGAGTCTTCCATTATTTTCCAGTAATTTTATAAGCAACAGGCTTCACATGAGGTCAATGGAGTTTATTTTAAAAACTAAAATAAACATTAATTCTCTTTATATATAATCACAAAAAAATTTATTGTGGAAAGTTTTGGAAGAAGAAGGAAGGTGTAAATAATAATATAAAATCTCATTTTTTCCACTCAAAAATTGAAATAACCATTGTTCATGCTTGTTTTCTAATATTTATATTATATATGAAAGGATATATGTATTTTTATATATATCCTTTAATACTATTATGGTCATTTACATGTACATAAGTATATACATATATACATTTCCTTTTATACTACTAGGATTATATATATATATATATATATATATATATATATATATTTGAATTTCTTTGTCATTTACTTTATTAAATATTTTATTAAAATATTTTAATGGTTGCAATGAATTTTTGAATATGGTTATTTCACAATTTATGATTATTTTCTTATTGCTGGATATTTATGTCTTCAATTTTTGACTCTTTGAACTAATACTGTGATGGATATCTTTGCCTACTCTTCTTAATATTTCCAGAACATGGAATCAGTGAAGCAAAGCATATGAATCATTTAAAAAGCCTTGATATGTTGCTAAATTGCCACTGAGAAATCGCCATGCTTGTAACATAGCATGTTGGTACTTGGGTAGCCCACAGGACACATTGGCCAGGTGAGACACTGGATCAAAGTGTCACAAATATGTCTCTTTATTGTTGATGAATTATTCTTTTTGCCCTTGATATATCCCATGAATGGGTTGGTTCATCTCCAAGTACAGTCAAGAGCTTTCCCTACCTAGCTTGCAGAAAGAATAAAAACATTCATTAAGGGAAAGAAAGATTCCATTTCAACTATGGTAAACATGATATGAACATCTGGCATTATAGGTCATATTTTTCTTGTTGGTATTTCTGCGTTTTTTTTTTTTCTCAGCAGAGTACAGACTTCACAAAATTTTATTTTCTCCCTCTGTTTAGTTGTTGGAGTAACAGTAACACATGATGCTAAAGATCAACTAAAAATATTAAATTCATAGTTCTGGCTCCTGAAATCTTATTTTGCTAGGCTCAAAGAGAGGGTTAATTACTAATAAATAATTATGTTGTCAATAAATAATGATGAACACAAGCAACATAGTGACAAAGCAAAGAAAGACATTTTTTGTGGACTGTTTTCAATAAAATCTTAAAATCTGATTCTGCATGTTTTTGATAAGTTTTGCCTAAGATGAAAACATGTATTTGGGACCACTGACATCAGACTTTTCAAACACAGCTGCAAGCATAGTATTGTTTATAATTTCAATGAAACCTAAAATACATTTCCTTTCTGCTAAGGAAGATGGTGAGTGACAAGGGTGGGTTGGGATTTCACTCTTCAGTTTCCCAGATTTCTCTGGGTTCTCTCAAGACTGTCACATAAACTGTGTTTGTGTGTGTGTGTGTGTGTGTGAGAGAGAGAGAGAGAGAGAGAGAGAGAGAGAGAGAGAGTGTGTGTGTGTGTGTGTGTGAGGAAGGCAAACAGGAATTCCTTTCGGAAGAGTGACAATCAGTCTTAGCCTAACACTACTTCAGGGCAGATGTTCCTAGCAGAAATCTGCTGAAGTAGATTATAAATACTGTCTGGTTGCCAGAAATCAGGCTCACATTTCTTTTTGCCTTAATTTCAAAATGCTGATTCTGGTTAAGAGAAAAGGAACGATCTCCCAGCCTCTCTCAATTCCCCTTCCTTCCATCCCATCCTTTAGCGAAGAAGAAACAAGTCTTCTTATTTTTATCATGACTAAAGTTTTCATTTAGGTGAAGTGAGCCTTCTTTAAATCTACTAAAATACCTTCACAACTGCAGTAAATTTTGTAAATCTAATCAAAACTATGAAAGGTAAGGGATGTCACAAGATCCCTTCAGATTTCCACAACATGACTATATATTTAGTTCTGATATAGCAGGCATGAAAATTCCTTATGATAAAGTCTCTTTAAGACTGGACTTTGCACTATCAATTTTGTTTTTATATTATATCTGGACCCTAAAATTAACAATATTGGTATAGGCATGGTTTCACTTTTGACAAGTCCTTCTCTTTGAAAGACGTATTTTTCTATCACATCACCCAGCCCCCACCCTGGAATCGAAAGTACTTCACTCAAATAATGGATAACCTTATTCATGGTATATAGTTTGGTTTTTAGGACTTTATGGAAAAATCATTTGAATTCATTTTCTGATGCATGTATTTTTGATTTGTGGAAGTATTTACTCTGAATATCTACAGCCCCAGTAATCACATTCCTCCTTTCCTGGACAGGAGAGGAGCTAGCATCTTGAAATTATGGTGCATTTTATTAAAACAAATTTGAATTTTATTTTTCTATTGTTGAATCACCTCATTGTTTGAAAATTTAGACTGTCACTTCATATCCTAATATAAAAAGTTTCAAGAAAATGTTTTGCTTCCCTTTTTTTATCTGCAAGAACAATGATGATATTATCAGTAGAATAACAGTGGTTTTACAGAAGGGCTTAGCACAGAATTCTAATACATAGCTGACTTCATTTTCATAGCTGTTTTTTTTTTTGTGGTTTTTTTTTTTGGTAGCTCCTCTCACTAAATTGTGAACATATTTATACTCATATTGGCAAATACGCTTTGGCTGTATTTCTGTCCATCCTGAGAAAATAAGTTAAGGTTTCAGGATTCCTGAAGAAGGAAAAGTAGCAGAGTTGTCTTTATGATAATATGTGCAAGGATTATTTACCAAAAAAAAAACAAAAAACAAAAAAACAAAAACACCAGAAAAAAAAATCCACCAAACCTGACAGCATTCTGGCCTTTACATTATATAGCATTTTGAGGCATTGGACTTCACCAAAGATAGACACATGTTGTTTTCAGATGTTCTCAAGAGACATGAAAGTATATGAATAGTTTCAGAAATGGAAAAGGGCTGTCTCTTTCTCAAATTTTCCATGTGTTGCTTCAACCCCAGAGCGAGCAACAGTGTCTGTTGATTTCCTACTGAGGGATAATGAGAGGTAGCACAACAGGTACAAGACAGCAGTGTATCTCCTCTGGCTTGCAAACCCTGACTGTCAACACAGCCACATGCTTCAAAGCAAAGGAAACTTTCTTTTCTGTGCATTTGAATCATTGTGTACCATATACAGTGCCTATAACAAAAACACATTCCCAACCTTAACTAGAAATAAAGCCATACTTTCAGTAAGAGGGTACTGAAAGTTGTCTCTCTGTGTTTACCTCAGGCCTTGACTCTGGGTTGATGTTGATCTTTACTTAAATATGAATGAATTAAAGAATAAACCAATCAAATAACAACAATCGCTATACTAAACATTTTCTTTTTTATTTCTTTGGCCAGTTAGTTGATTAAAAGGAAGTCTGCTTCAGATTCTGTGTCTCCCTTTCTCTCTGCCCCTACCCCCCTCACACTCTGTCTCTCTCTCTCTCTCTTTCTAACATAAATAAACATATTTAAAAATTTTTAAAAAGAAAAGCCTAAATAGTATAGGTAAGGCTGGTGAATGTATGGAATATGTTTTTAAAGGTGATAACTGCATATACTTAAACTAGTCTTGGAAATTGCCTTAAATCAATCATAGAAAAAAAGTTGTAAGTCCTGAAATTACATTAAAGGAAGAAAGGCGCTTACAGTAAGAAGCAAGAGGGAATTGATACCCTCTGTAGGAGGAGATTGCTATCTCTCAGGGTAGAGAGATATTGCTATCTCATGGGTAGAATGGCCACATGAATGCCCCACAACATTTACATTATTTATTTAAAAACACTTTTCTCATAGTATGTACAACCGAGTTTGTGTACGTCAAACGTGTGTGTAATTACCCTTGAATGATATCGCGTATCTTTCAGCAGTGTTTCTCTATCCTCTAGCTCTGAGCTCAGAACCATGCATTCTGGACTGTAGCTTACCCCTAATTACTTCTGTGGTTAATTTTCTCTCTTCACGTAGATTATAAATTCCTTGGAAGAAAAGCTTGTGTCATATGTTTCTGTATCACCCAATGTGGGGCATTCAATCAGTTTTTGCCCAATAAATGCTGCTTTTTTGGCAGATTAACCCTCAAATATTTGGTGGCATTCAAAAGATCTACCAGCAAAGAATGAAGTATATACCTTATTTTTCCCTTAAATACTTCTTGCTTTATTTGGGATTCAAGTATTCTATTATTCCCTTTTCTCTTTCCCATACTTTTCTCCAATACTTTTCAAATCCCAGTCTTAGGGATTCATTCCCTCAACAGGTATGTACTAAGTGGCTTCTAAGTGCTAGAAACTGTGCAAACCACTGGATCCAGGGACATAGTTAATTACTTTGTAGAGTTTCCAATGCAGGTAATTTTTAAACAATGGTCAGAAAAGCATCTTTTTGCGCCTTATTTTAGATCTGCAGTATTCAAGGAAAATGAATGGAAACTTCTGCCAGATTCAATCTATATGCACTTAAATTCCTATGAGAAAATCAGAGGTCATCTTTGCACCCTTGTTCAGTGTGTGGGTGGGTACTATGGGAGGGTGGAAGTTGTTAGGAGACATCCGCATCCACAAGGGTGGAGAGTTGCCAAATCCTTAACTGGGTTCCCGCAGAGGCCAAGGTGAGCAGGAAACAGGTTGCAGGAGTGACGCAGGGGAAGCCTGGTGGGGCTGCTAAACCCCCTCACTTGACACAGAGCTGCAGAATTAATGGCCAACACCATCAAGAGAGAGTTTAATGACCTTGAGGGGCCCCTCATAAAGTCAATGAGCTTCTACTTTCCAGATTGAAACTGCCCTTAATGAATAGAATCACCACCCACCCTAATGGGCTAAGGGTAGTAGAATGTTGGTCCAGGAGAAATTGAAGTCAAGCCAACAAAACTTTTTTTTTCTAATGACTGGAATGGTTTTCTGCTATGAAGTGTGATTTTGGACATGCACAGAAGGCCCCCAGCCCATCCCCTAACAATTTGCAAATGAGGAGATTTTACTATCAGGCTGCCCTATGAACTTGTAGTTTTCCATTCCAGTGCTTAGAGTTCTAATATGATATGCAAATATTTGTGTGTGTGTGACTTACCAGATTAGCTTTCTTTGGGGACTGGGAGAGCTGAGGATTGAGAGGAATTGGAGAAAAAGGAGAAGGGAGAAGAAGGAGGGGTATGTAGGTAAAGAATGGACATGAACAAGAGCTGGAGTGAAGACAAACTGTGACAGTAGAAGTTTAGTAAGAAAATCTGTGTCAAGAACAACTTAATGTGAAGCTATCTGAGATGGAAGTGGCATTTTAACTTCCCTGAGTATCTGTAAAATGTGAAATAGGTAACTTCATAACTGAGAACACTGTGATTTCAAGATTTGTTTAAATATTTTTAATGTTCATTTATTTTTGAAAGAGAGAGAGACAGAGCGCAAGCCGGGGAGGGGCAGAGAGAGAGGGAGACACAGAATCCAAAGCAGGCTCCAGGCTCTGAGCTGTCAGCACAGAGTCCGACACTGGGCTCAAACCCACGAGCTGTGACATCATGACCTGAGCCGAAGTCGGCCACTTAATGACTGAGCCACCCAGGGGCCCCTCAAGGTTCCCTTAAAGTTAAAATTCTTGGAAGCACCACCAACCTCTCTCACAGAAGGCCAGAGACATCACCAAAGGAAAACATCCTCTATGAATACAGAGCTGACCAATACACTCCAGTCACTGTGATTAGCATGGTTCAACTCAAATGGCACACATCTTTGCTAAATCTTGGCCATAAATCAATGCTACAAGTTTCATGCTTTAATCTTTGCATTTAAAAAACCGGTATCTGGGTGGCTCAGTTGGTTTAGCATTCAACTCTTTATATTGGCTCAGGTTATGATCTCAGGGTTCATGGGATCGAACCCCATGTCAGGCTCTGTGCTGAGTGTGGAGCTTGCTTAAGATTCTCTTTCCCTCTCTCTCTGCTCTCCCCAAAGAAACAAATAAACACTTTTTAAAAAGTAACACTAATTGACATGAATGTCTACTGAGGGTTTATTTACTTGAGAATCTCAAATCATGATATGTCTTTTATTGCTGTTTTGGTAACTTCAAGAAATAAAAGGAAGGATAAGTGAAATTCAGTGGTTGCTAAGCTTCTGTTTACTTTCATTCATTCATTCATTCATTCACTCAGTCATTCATTGAGTATCTCAATTCACTGAATAAAATGTTGAAAATTCAATGAGGGGCAAACCTAGGCAGAGTTCTTCATAAAATCTGAAGTTTGTAGTAGACACTGCACTTAATCAAATAATTAAAACTTAAGCATCTACAAGAGAATCTTGGCTTCAGTTTGGGGCTTGGGTTGATTCTTATATTTCTGTGTCTGTACTTTATCAGAAGATGGCAAGTTTTGCTTAGGAACTGTTTCATTTCTGTTTTTTCAGAAATGTACTTATTTGTAAATTGGGAAAAGAACTTATCTTGATAGTTAAAATAGTGCCATTTATTGATATATTTTGAATAAAAGCCAGTAGCCTACCTGTATTACTAACTTTGATATGTTAAAACAACTTGAATAAAACTACCAAAATCAGTTCACATTGGGGAATGATTTTCCGCTTTTGGACACTCTCAAGTTTGCATTTTTGTGACTCTGTCAGAATATTCTGAGTGCCCTAATTACCACGTAGCCACCGATAAATTGATTTGGTCATAACAGAACAATTCTCTCCAATTTCAGGTTTGAAATCTTGGGCTACTTTGAAAAAATTTCCAAACCCGAATAGAAACATTTCTTGCCGAAGCAGCTGGGCTCTAAAGGAAAGAATTCTAGATACTAGATATTGTGTTCCTTTTAAAAAAACTTTGTGATCACTTTTCCCTTAATATGACATTCTAATGTCATTTATTCTTCCATTCCCTTTTGTTCTTTCTTGGTGCTATGTGTGACTAATGCAATTCAGATGGGCTTGTAGCCATGGAAACTATAGAAGGCAGAAATATAAGTCTATTCACTTGAGGGCATCTTTCCCATTTATCTATACCTGTCAGATTCTTGATTGCTGATATACTGAAATAAACTTTATTAGATATTTAAAATGGAAATTGTTGTGATTATTTTTTTTAAATTTTTTATCAACTTCTTGCTTCATTATTTTAAAATGGAAAACAGTGGTGTCTTATGAATTATTAATGTCTCATGTTGCCTTGGGGCTATTAAGGAGAAGGTATCATATCCAGAGATAAATTCAGGTTGTGATTTTCATGAAAATATTGAAGAAATGCACAAAACATACCCAATAGGTGTGTACTTGTTGAACCACTTAGTCCTGGTGTGATACAAAGCTGTCTTGGGAATATTCATTCAATAAACACTCTATGTAAACTAAAGCACTTGGAAAAACATTCATGCATGAGATCATTATCTTTAATGGCATTTGAGAATAAGAAATTTTCTACCAATCATTCACTTTGAGAAAGTCTGTTTTATCTTTCATGGAAACAAAAGGTGTACGTATCAGATAAGAACTATTCTGTTCTTTTTCCATTTTAATTAGTCTCTCCTCCCATCTTGGCCCATTACTTTGCCTCCTTTCTAAATGAACACTGTTGTTCATTTCCATGAAAATTTCATTTGGTTTTCTGGTGTTTTTTTTTCTTTAATCAACAATTCCCTTCATTTTCTTTGATTTCTAGTTCACAGACTCACAGAATATTGGAAGTGGAAGGGTCTCTCAAAGGATCTAATTCAACACATGCATTTTACAGAGGAGACAAAGAGCTCCAGTCTCAAATATAACAGCCTCCCCTACATTTCCTCTTTGATCAGGCAAGTCAAACGTCTTATGTCCCCAAATGAACTCTTATAATCCCCCAAACCTGCTCCTCCCACAATTATTTCCAATCAAATAAATGTCAGGAACATATACTCAATTGCTCAGGTCATGAGTCCTGAGGCCATTCAATGACTATTGTTTTTCCCTCTCAGCCTGACATCTAATCCATCAGCCAGTCTAAATTCATGTGTCAGCTCAAAACATTCATTCCATCTGTAATGACGCCATCCCTGACTCCCATCCCCCAAGCCATTCTATGTCTTCATTGGCACTTGTGTTTCTTTGTGGAGCTCTTCACCTTCTGAAATTGGTGCTGCGTATTGACTGGCTGAATCACCATCACCACACTGTAATGTAAACTCCTTGAAGGCAGTGACTTCGCATACCCTGTTCATGGTTGTATCCTTAACTGCAGAATAGTGCTGATGCCCAGAATATGCCCAATAAATTATACATGAAAGATCAAACAATGGCATTAGTTGAGTCATTGAGCAGCTATGTTATATGACTGTGTAGCAGTAAAGCTGGAAAGAGGACCTGAAAATCCTTTTTGTTCTAGTGCTTTCCTCACTCTAATAAGCTGCCTCTGATAGTTCTCTTAGTTTGTTTCTACTTCTCTAATATTTTTCTCACAATACAACATTTGCTTTCAAATATAAAGGGTAATCCTGCATTTACAGAGTTAATAACTTTATGGAATGTCACAGATTGTTCTTTCTGGATGCTACCTTATGTTCACAAGATCTAAATTTTTCTCTTTATTCCAACCCTAGAGGACATCCCCTTTCCCTAAAATCTGAAGCCCTTACAGTAGAAATAGTTCTGATGTTACAAACCAGTTTTGTAACTTTCCATATCCAATCCACCGATATATTTTTGAATTTTTTTTTTTTTCAACGTTTTTTATTTATTTTTGGGACAGAGAGAGACAGAGCATGAACAGGGGAGGGGCAGAGAGAGAGGGAGACACAGAATCGGAAACAGGCTCCAGGCTCCGAGCCATCAGCCCAGAGCCTGACGCGGGGCTCGAACTCACGGACCGCGAGATCGTGACCTGGCTGAAGTCGGACGCTTAACCGACTGCGCCACCCAGGCGCCCCCACCGATATATTTTTGGATGGAATCATTAAGATACTGCAAAGAAAGCCTGTGTGCTATCTGAAGCTTGGAGTTCTCTTCCACGTTCCTTCAAATTAGTGGCAGAATACAGTTCCTCACATCACAGAACTGCTAGCTATTTCCTGGGGACTGCTTTCAGCTCTTAGGGGCCACTCCTTGCTTCAGGCAGTTCACAACATAGCTGTTTTGGAACTCTAGGCCACCAGAAGCACATCCTTTGACTTCAGCAACCAGCTAGAGAAAAAGCTCTTTTTTGCAAGAGTTCAGTGATTAGGTCAGGCCCACCTTAGATATTTCCCCTTTTGTCATATAACATAATAACCATGGGAGTGATACCTCATTATATTCACAGCTTATGTCCACACTCAAGACAATTCTATGAAACATGCACTCCAAGGACAGAATGTTTGGGAAACATCTTAGAATTCTGCCTTAGACTGTATAATTTCCAGTAGTCAGAATTGCTGAGGGTATACAGAGACATAAAAAGATAAATACAATCAAACTTTTTCAAACTGGGGTATTTCTCTTTCCCTCAGCATTTTTACTAAGATGCTATTTGATGTTAACAAAAACATTCCATGCACCCATTGGTTTGGAAAACTTGTAATCTGGTATTTTATTTTATTATTTTATTTCATTAATTTAATTTAATTTAATTTAATTTTATATTTTATTTTATGAGAGAGCCAGCAGGGGAGAGGGGCAGAGGGAGAGAGAGAATCTTAAGTAGGCTCCACACTCAGCTCAGATCTCAATCATCGCCACCACCCTGGGATCATCACCTGAGCCTAAACCAAGAGTCAGATGCTCAAGCGACTGAGCCACCCAGGTGCCCCTGGTAGTTTATTTTTAATTCAAGGTCTTTCAGAGCCTTTAATAATCCTATGCAATCTCTAATAAGCAGCATTTCCTAATCGTATCTGATCAAGGAACATAGCTTCATGAGAGCGAGGCTGATGGCTGTGCTAGTTGTTTACTGTCAGAATACTTTCTGATTAATCAGGTTTTCTTTCTGATTGGTGGGTGCCTGCTGGGCAACTAAGTTTTTGTTGTTTTTTTTTTAATGTTTATTTTTGAAAGAGTGCAGGTGGGGGGAGGGGCAGAGAAAGGGGGACAGAAAATATGAAGCGGGCTCTGCACTGACAGCACCTAGCCCTATGTGGGGTTTGAACAGATCATGACCTGAGCTGAAGTTGGATGCTCAACCAACTGACCCCCCCACCCAGCCTCCCCCACCTAAGTATTCTTAATATCACTTGTTTCATAGTCTGTCTGATTCATATTAGAATCACCTGGGGAGATTTTAGAAATGACTAATGCCTATGTTCCAACTCAAAATATTGGAATATATGCACAAACAGAGACACACACTTCAGTAACATTTTAATACTTCAAGTAGTTAAGAATAATAGCCATCTCCACACTTATCCAGGATTTTCTATATGTTAGGCATTATGCCACATGATTTCAATTAATGGCATTTTACTTAATCTTCCCCCAAATCCTATCAGGTCAGGGTCATCAGATCTATTTTCACAGAAGAAATAATTGAAGATCTGAGGAGTTAAGTAACTTGTCCAAGATCTCACAAGGTTAAAATGGGATATGAAACCACTTTAGCCTCCCTCCCACACCCCTGCATTTCTTTAATAATTCTGCTATGCTATTAAGTAAAGTAAGCCTTTGTCAAAAGAACATAATATAAAATCTCCAACAATTTCAAAAGAGCTCCTCTCTCTCTGGACCTGTGGTTACATGATGACACAGGAAGAAAAGCACCCGGACAGAATTTTGGCATCGTGGCTCGTTGCAAGAAATGCCAGCCTTACTGAATGGAGACCATAGTGCTAATGCAGGATGAAAATCCGGGAGTGGGCCAGGAACTGAACTTGCCCGGGATCCATTTCCAGCTGGTTAAAGCCTGCTTCCATTGTGTTGAGCTAGAATGCAGTCACTTTCTAAGCAAATTATGTCAGTGCCTGCTGGGAGAGCCAGCTATCCCATGCTAAGTAAAAGGCACATCTTATCATTTCTGCCCATTCTGATGGAGATTTGGGGTTTAACCATTGGGCACCAAGATACAGTAACCTCAAAGGCATCAAGGACAATTTCACTCATGTTTATTGCATTTTTTTCACATGACTTTTAAGAGACTTAAACCCTGCCCATATCACCAGTTTCAGCAAGTCAAGGCTGAGAGATTAATATTCAAGCTTCAAAAGCACCTTTTTTTCCAGACACCCTTTCGTGGATTTGCACACAAATTGACTCATGAACACGTATTTCAGAAGATGGAAAGTCCTCAGAGCTTCTAATAGGTAATGATAATAAAATCACAAAAGGTATTTGAGGATGGTGGACCACACAATGAACTGAGAAAAAGAAGCCCTAAATTCCATTTTCATTGTTTGCAATAATCCACTGTGTTTCCTTAAGCAAATATGTAGAACCTAATTGTGATTGTCTTCTACTTTGTAGAAATGTGGTGAAAAAGATGGTCTGAAGGTAATCTTGGCTAAATTGAAAGGAAAAAAAAAAAAAAAAAAAAAGGAGTTTGTGACCCGATCCAAATCCATAGACATTAGAGCTCTGTGAGGTTAAAAGTTATATAGGAACAAATCTCCCATTCTCACAAAACTCAAAATGTAGGTAAAATCAAGGTGAATAAACAGAGTATATGAGAGAATTTAATAGACTCTGTCATAAAAAAAAATGCAGATACAAAATGCTTTGGAGAGATTGTGGACTTGATATTAGGGATTTAAATCCTAACCTCAACATTCGCTTGAATGAGTAATTAACTTAATCTCAGGTCAGCCTCAAGTTTTATCAATCAATAGCCATATTAGAACAAATGTTTTGGAATGTGGTAAAAAACTAAAAAGAAACCTAATGAATGTGCAAAGTGCTTTGGAAAGTTTTAAGTACTGCTGTTGCTATAATTCTTCACTCTTGGACTATGAGGGGAGGGATTCACGGAGGGTTCAGAGAAAAAGGGATATTGAAAAGGTAGAAATCTGATTGTTCTTTTCGTTTGTCTGAAAGGCAAATGTAACTGGGTGTTCTGTATTTTATTTGGCAACATGGCCTCAAATTTACTTGGAACTCAGCATTGGGCAAGCATCCAGCAAGCGTGCGAGCTAGGCTGGGCATACTGGGTTGTTGTTCTTTCCTTCCTACTTCTTCATACTTCATAACCCCAATCAGGTCAGTTTCTTTTTTAGTAGCCGATATTGCTGACTCACGCTGGGCTTGCACTCCATTCCTCTCTGCAGATCACTGGCCAATGAGCAGCCATAAATGTATTCCCTCAACCTCAGAGAGAAGGAGAGCTCAAAATGCCCTTGGAAAGTAGCCTGCACAGCTACCTGGGTCACTAAAACGTGATCCATTCCAAAGGAATTACAACAGCTTAGTGTGATTTCCATATGAATTTGGGAAAGTCCCTCTGAAGGAATCTAACACTTTGAAATCAAACACAGGGTAAACTAGCTGCTACCTTATCTCAATAATTTACAAGCACATTCTATTACTTCCCGAAGCTTATGATTTTGTTTTATTTTATGTTTATTTTTCCACCCTGAATGAAAGGAGCAGCCACATCAGAAGATTGGTCTATGTGTGTGTGTGTGTGATTTTTATTTTAGTTATGTTTGATTTTATGCTCCAAAAGAAAGTATGGTGTCAGTAACACTTGGTGTTTTGAGAAGACAATCAGAAGCAGTGAAGGCACCCTATCTCTCTGTTGGAGTGGAGGGGCTTCTGTCCAGGTAACCATCTGTGGGAGTGCCTGGAGGCCCAGATTTTGGACATGCCTATGTATGGCAAGGATAATGTATTTATTTAGTTCAACTGATACAGAGCAATAAAAATAATGTTTCCAAAGATGATTTTATACATACTATAAGTGGGAGAAAATGAGAATTACCCCCCCGTGATGATTGTTTTATAATATATATACATATATATAAACACACATATATATGTATATGTATATATTTAATGTTTATTTATTTATTTTTGAGGGGGAAAGAGAGAACATGCATGTACACGTGCACAAGCAGAGAAAGAGGGAGACACAGAATCCAAGTAGGATCCAGGCTCTGAGCTTTCAGCAGGCAACCTGACAGAGGTGCTTGAACCCACAAACTGAGATCATAACCTGAGCCGAAGTCAGATGCTTAACCAGCTGAGCCACCAGGGCGCCCCAGAATTTTATTTTATTTTTAAACTTGAGGCAGCATTGAGTGACATCTTAATGGAGCATAATGATGAAAGGCTGCCGCCCTTCCACAAAGCCAACCCTGGATGCTCCCACCGAGAGGAGATAAAATGACTGAGTTTTGTTCAGCAGCCCTCCCTCATGACCAGCGTTCCAAACCTCTGGACCATTCCCCACAACACCACTTCCCCAAATTTTTGCTGCAAACACCATTAGAAAATCCAAAAGGGAGGGCCTTGCCTGGAAGAAATGTGATTTGACACTGCCATAAAAATCACTTGTTTGAGAACTCTGGGAAGTTTCAGGAGATACTGTGCACTAAAGGAATTTTATTTGCTTAACTCTGTAACAACGCAGGAAGAATTAAGTGCTTTCTGCCAGACATCTGCCATGGCAGAAAAACAGATTTTAAAAGTGAGCAGGTTATGTGCCTCCTCTTTCAAGAACAGACGTCTGAGTGGTGTATGCGGGTTGCAACCTTGACTGTGAGACCAGTTATAGGAAGAGCAACTTAGTCTGTAAAATGGCTCGAATCAAAACCCATGTAGGTCAAGAACACTGTAAATGGTGTAAGTTTGGCAATTTTCATTTTCAAGTCACTCAAACTTAGGATTTTAGAGGCAGAGCAGTGGGGTGACTTGAATAGTGGAAATAAAGATTTCACTAGATGCCCAACACAACAGGCTTACAACCAATTACAGACATGGGTTTTTTCATTTTAGGTGGTAATATAGTTTTAAGTTGGTTCATCCCATGTGGTAGATCAAGTTAAGAAAAGCCTTATTTTCCAGATTCCTTTCAGATTGTTTTGTACATGTGTGAGCACACACACGTGCGTGCATGCATGCATGCGCGTGCACACACACACCCTTTTCTAAAAACAAAGTACTAATCAACAAAGGAAACTCTGAAAATGAAAACAAATCTCCAGGGTTCTCTATTACTAGGTTGTTCTAACTTTGTTCCCTTAATACTTCATCAAAAATAGGAACATTATGGCCTAACAATAATAATGTAGCTTTATCACTGGAAAAAAGTAAGAATCATAATTAGTCACACCAAAGAGGGGTAGTCACCCTGCCTTAGTAAATGTAGCACTAAATAGATTCTTGAATGTTCTTTCTCTGGAGACCTTAGAAGATCATATGTTTTCAGATAACTGCTATATAAAGGGGTTCTCAACCTTCCCACCTTGTGCTTGTTCTCTGGGAGGGAAGAGAGCATAGACAAAAGTAGTTACAACACAAGTCTGAGTGGAAATGACCCATTACTAATTGGAGGTGGAGTGCCATGATAACATTTAGAGATTGGGGAAAATGCTTTTTTTTAATTAACAAAATCAGATTTAAAATGGAATATCATTATTGTAGTTGGTATATAATTATGAGCTCAGCCCGGATTACATTTTTCTGTATGTCAATGCAGTTATAACATACAATTTTTAAAATTTTGTTATGGAGAAAGAGGCTCACAAAACAAAAGAGTTGAGAGCACATGGAAGTCATTGAGCAGATCTGAGAAGGCATCTCCAATTAAGAACTGGTCAAGCCCAATGGAGGGTGAGAGGAAGGAGACCCCTTAGGGCTAGGGAGAATCAGGAAAGTCCTAATAAAGAAACAGATGTGAGAATCAGGCTGTGAAGGATGGCAGACTCTTACTTTTGAGGAGGGGAAAAGATATTTCTGGCAGAAGAAAGCCACAAGCAAAGACTCTGAAATATAGCATGGGTTAACAGCTTCTTGGAAAACAGCATGTTCCTTTTAACTTACTTGGAGTACAAACATAAAGGACATTATGAAATGGTAGGCATATGTTGGTTTGTTAGCTTATTATGATGTCTGAAATTTTTATGTCTTTCTCAATTCTGTCCTTACATAATATGTCAATAAACTTAATGTGAAATTCTCATGTGGGAGTCATTGAATTTCAAACATATTAAACAGGTATCCCCCTTGGAATAGATGACTAAAAATATAAAAAAAAATCAATATGCTATGAAAAAAGATGATTCCCCCACCCCATCTTTTGTCTGCTCCTTCTACCTATTTACTTGATTTTCACAGAACTCAAGTAGTTGATAGGACTTTAAAAGCTTTCATTTAGTAGAAATGAAACTCAAAATTTATGGATAATTTTTAAACAGGTGACTGACAGGAAATGAATTATGGCACTTTCCATTCTAAACCAGACAGAAGTTGATGGTCCTTTGGAGCTTGTTTAAACATCTCATTATATTTTACAAAAATCTTGGACTGGGCATTTAGCCAAAAATGTATTTCCCTTTATCTTTTGAATGAGGTACATCCCAATAGAAACTTAATGTGCATGTCTTAGGCTCATTAGCACTTTTTTCCTCAGCCATATCTATCGGCTATATTGGATTCTGGATAATTTTGACAAATAGTAGACCTCCCCTCCTTCTCCAAAAATTACCTACCATTTTTTTTTTTTCTGATAGCTGAGATATCTCCATGCCTCAAAAGAGGAGTCTTTTAGTAAGCTGGACTTTGAAGGTCTTGATTTCTCTGTGGTCCACCCCCTTCTCGACTTGTAAATACCCATATTGTGGATGCACAGCTGTAGGTCATGAGAGGATAACGGAAGAGAAGAATGATAAACCACAGGGGCCAGTGATTCTCCTACAGGCAAACAGATCCCAATTAGCACTCCAGTTTCTAGCCTATCCTTGAGAATGAACAAAGAAGCAGGAGGGAGAGGAAGAGAATGTCTTCTAGACATCAAATATCATTAACAGTAACTTATGAGCCTTCTCAGAGCCAGTCACCATGCTCTGAATTTTTCACAATCTCACTTAAATCCTCACAACAAACCTGCCAGATAGGTATCATCTCCTTTTTTGATAGAAGAATGCAACTATTTAAATTGTTGCCAAATAAGTGCTACAGAAAATACACATTATAGAAGTTCAGAAGGAAGGAAAAAGTCACTGGAGTGGGGTTGCCCAGGATGGTCTCAAGGCAGAGCTGGAAACGTGTATGATTTGGACCAGTAGAGGGCAAGGAAGGGAAGTTGCATTAGAGATGAGATAAAGAGATCAAAAGGCACATTGGGCTCTTGTGACTAGGGATTTGGGTTTACACAGGAGAAGAAATAAAAGATAAGGCTAGTGAGGAAATTTGGGGACACATTAAGAGGGTGACGTCGGTCAGGCTTCCAGAAGTAAAGTCTGAAAGCAGGGATTCAGGTCCATGGGTGTTATTATGCGTGCGCTTTCTGGAGAAAGGGAGCGAAGGCAGCAGGATTCAGCAAGGGAAGATGCTCAGCATGAATGCGGCTTTGGCTGGGGTCCTGCAAAGGCTGGATACTGCAAGGAGCTCAGAGCTTGAACAGCACCACAGATATGGTCCCCCATTGAAGCAAGTGCAGCCTTTGCCTCCCTGCAACCTTTGTTTGTGGGATGCCCTGAGAGGTGGGGAGCCCACTTCACATTTATCTGAAAACAATCCTCTGGAGAAGGAATAGCTGACAACAGTCAGCAGGTGACACTCCCCATAGCTGAGGAAGCGCACACAGCCTTGCACAGGGGATCAGGGTGGCCCCTCAATGATGTCCACTCTGGAACGACTCAAATACCATGCTGACAAGTCTGGGGTTGCCCTCACTGAGGAAAGGAGGCTGAGGAAGGGGTTTCAAGGTCATAACACTATTTGGGATGAATATTATGAAGTGCTGGGAAAAATGGATTAGAAGAGTGAGGGACTGAAAGCGCCTTTGGTAGACAATTGTGATAACATACATATTGATCATTTAGTTTAGACACACACTGCAATAAGTGCCTTATGTGGATTATCTCAGTTCCCAAAATAGTCCCCCAAATCTTATGTTATTACAGATGGGGAACTCAAGCTCTAAAAGGCTTATTAACTTGCTCAGATCTGTGGCGGGTAAATGGTGGAGCCTGAGTAACTGGTAGGTAGAACTTGGTAATTGTGTGTGAGGAAGGAGGCTGTTTGTACTAGTTTCCTATTGTCACAATAACAAATTACCACAGATGTGATGTCTTAACACAGCAGAAGTTTATTCTCTCATAGTTCCACAGGCCATAAATCAGAAATCAGTACACCTGGGCTGAAATCAAGACGTCAACAGCCAGCCATTTTTTAGCCTACGACACTGTGGAAAATGTCAAGATTTTTGAAGCCATATCACTAGGAGAATAGTGGCATTAATGAAAAAAAAAAAAAAAAAATGAAACCAGGCCAGGGATTAGATCAGAGACAGAAATGGAGGCGTTTGGTTTGGGGTGTACTAAACCTGAAGTGTTGGCAGAATATCCATGTGGACAAAGCCCGAGGGAGCTAGAAGACTGGGACTGGAGCTCAGAGGCAGTCACAGATGCGGGCTTAGCACCGTGAGGAGGAAGGGATGGGTGAGGCCCAGAACACTGCCTGCAGCAATGGGGCTGGACCTCCCTCTCCTTACAGGGCCCTGCTTGCCTGCTTTTCCTCACATCCAGGGGCAGGCTGGTACCTAGTCAGAGCTGCAGCCCAGGTGTCTCTATAATTCCTGCCAATCTCTTATTTCATCTTGATTCTAAACTTCTGCTATCCTCAGCACAAACGTAGGGCTCCTCTGTCTTTTAGATCCCAATCTAATTCAGATTTTCTTTTTCCCCATCCACTGTGTGCCCAACTCTGTCATGTGCAGTCTTTTGCTGTTCTCTTCTATTCTTCTTTACACAACGACTATCTAATTATGGGCTTCATTTTTCTTAGCTGGATGTCTTAAGCGTGTCTTATCATTTATGTTGTATACTGCTTCCCACTTCCTGTATCAAAACTAGAACATGGGTTCATCTGCTTCTCACCCTTCATTGTTCTTTCAGACCACTGAGGTACAACTATCACCTAAAAGCTCTACATTTGAGATCCATCAGCCCTATTTGTACCTTTATAACTCTTCATTTCCAAAACTCTCTTCTGTTGTGTATCTTTCCAGGATCGGCCTCCAGCTTCCTCTAGGACTTCAGTGGAGAAATCCCACTTATCTGTTCCATCCAAGCCACATGCTGAAACTTTTGATTTTTTTTTTCTCAACTTCACTGCTTTTCCTCTTTACTCCTTTCATGATATCTCTCACCCATTACCTCTCCACTCTCCATTCATGCCAGCACAGATTCTAATCTTTCATGTGCTTCATCTTGCCTATGAAAAACCTCTGATGATACTTGGATCTCTATTCAACTGGAAAAGCATGATGTGAATTAGATTCCTTTAATGGTCCAGGCTCTGTGGTCAGTACCATGGGATACAACATGAACCTGGCAAAGTCATTGAGGTTAGTTAGCAAGTTCACAGTCAAGTAAACAAGATAAGCTCACATCCACAGAGTATGTGGAGTGCCAGAAGACAGGAATAAGTGGTGAGGAATTCCAGAGGATAAAGAAATTACTTTAAAGGAGACACCAGGGAAGGCTCAAATGAAAAGATGGATTTTAAGCTAGTAGGATATAATCATGCAAAGAGGGGGGAAAAGGACATTCTAAACTGAGGAAGTATGGGGAAAGCTAGAAAGGCAAGGAATGTGCAGGAAACCAGTATTTTAGTGTTGCTGGAATCCATGTGCATCAGTCAGCTTGGGTTGCCACAACTAATTATCAAAAACTAGGTGGCTTAAAAACCAGGAATTAATTTTCCTCCATAGTTCTGGAGGCTGGGAAGTGCAAGATCAAGGTGCCAGTTGATTTGGGTCCCAGTGAGGACTCTCTTCCTGTCTTGCAGGTGGCTTCCTTTTTGTTGCATCTCACAGGGCAGAGAGAGAGAGAGAGAGAGAGAGATGGGGGGAGAGGGAGGGAGGGAGAGAGAATGCTCTCTCTGCCTCTCTTTTTATGAAGCCACTGATCTCATCAAAAGAGCCTCACCCTCATGATCTCATCTAACTCTAATAACCTCCCAAAGGCTTCTTTTCCAAATACCATCACATTGGTAGTTGTGGCTTCAATATACAGATTTGGGGAGGGGGGTGAACAATACATTTCAGTCCATAGTTCCATGGCACAAAAAAGAAACAAACTGGAGAAGTGGGAGAGGTAGACTGGGGTTAAATTGTATCAAACCTAAGGCTAAATAATTTTGATCTCACTTGATAAGAAATGTGGAAACATTGAAGATTTTTGAGCAGGGGAATGCAATTCTTCAGAACAAATTTAATTCAGTAAGCACTTATTATATACCTGCTATGTTTAAAGCAGTGACCCTAGTATGAATGGATATAATTCTATAACATGATATTTGACTTTAATGACCTCAATTTCCATGGATAGACAAGATATATGCATTATGCATATAATTAACATGTCAGTGTATGCTATTAATAATAAAATTATTAATGCAGTACAGTTTTAACTACGGAAGTCAACAATGCTGGAGAAGGAAGGAACCCTTCCCAGAAATGTGTTTAGGATAGTAACGTGGCAACACTTGTTAAGAAGGTATGGAAGGACCAAAAATAGAGGTAGAGACAACACTTTGACTTTCATGAAACAGTAATTTGGGCAAGGAGGTATTAAGTCTTGAAACAGAGGGGAAACTCCTGGAAACAGCTGTGAGAGACAATGGAGTAGTGCAGCTTATATGATTTGGCAACTGCCTAATCAGAGTGAAGTGGGGGAAAGCTGATGGAGTTTATAGGATTACTTTGAAGTCTCTCCTCTGGCTGCCTAGTTAAAGAATAATGTCACTAATGGCAATGAGCAGGTTGAAAGTTTGTGTTTAGGTACAAATTGGATTTGGATTTGAACTTGTTGAGTGTATAGTGACACAAGATATCTAGATGGGGGTGTCAAAATGCAGTATTGGAACTTAGGATATTAATCAAGACTAGAGATTCAGATTTTGGAAGCTACCTCCATATTGGATCAGTTAGAAAGGATTGCCTAAGCTTTGGGAGAAGATGTGACCATGGAGAAAGAAGAGGAGCCAAAGGCAGAGCTTGGGAAATACCTACACAATGACCTGGAAGAGAAGCCAGAAAGAAGTTAGGTAAACAGCAGCCAGGGAGGTAAGGGTACATCCTAGAGAGTATGTCAAAGAAAGGGGAGTTGTGATAGGGTGGGTGTTCAATGGAGAAAGATAGCCATCAAAGAGGTTGCAGGTAGAGCATAGGTCACTGCCTCTGCTAATTTGTGCTTACCGGTTACCTTTGAAACAATAGTTCTAATAATAATAATAATAAATTATAATTAATTATAATAAAATGGCTACTTAGAACATAGGAGACATTCTTTTAAGTTAATTATGTGCATTTTCTCATTTAAGTTCCATAATTCTATTAGACAGGTTATTTTTGTTGCCTCCATATTACTTGTCATCCAAGTGAGGGTCAGAGCAGTAAAGTAATTTGCCCAAGATAACATAGCTAGCGAGGATCTGACAGAGCTGGAACTCATGTTCAGGTAAGAGTGACTCCAAAATTCTTGTTCCTAACCCCTGGGCAAACTGTCCAGCATGTCTGTAGATCTAGGAGAAGAGAGAAAAGAACTCAAAGAGACATGACAGAGAGGTGATCAGTCACTTCCATGCTGTCTTCATTGACAACAGACTCCAGAGTTCCTTGTTCCTCTGACCATCTCCATGTCTACTGTGCCATCTTCCAATATGGTATCACCTCAACGTTCTTGTTTTTCAACTTCCACTTCCTATTTTATTGAGAAATATGCAAAAACACGCGGACTTAGTCCAGTGCATATTTAGTAATTAGCTATTTCCCCCTCTGTTACTTAGAAATCTTTCTTGTCAGCTGTGAGTTAGCTCATTGATTCTCCACAATAACCACTGAAAAGCTTTATTTCCTAAAAAGTAACAAATTCCCACTTTTTACCTCATCTAATAAATACCACATACTATTACCAGATCAACTTTCTTAAAAAGTAATATTAGCACCCTCTTTAAAAAACTGAAATATTTCCCCACTGACTATGAGATTTCTGTTCAAGTACCTCAGCATGTTATTCCAAGCCCTATTAACTTTGATTCAGATCTAGTCACTCCTACTTACTACTTTCTTACATTCTAAACCATCCAGAATACTAATTATTTATGGAAGACACGCTGTTTTTTCTTCTTTGCCTCTTTGACTTGTCATTCCCTTAGTCTTGGATGCCCATTCCATTATTTTCATTCATTCACTTACTTGGGGTAATGAACTTGCTTCAAGGGGTCACAGAGAGAGTGACATAGAGTAATTTATCCAAATGCTCTCATCTTTATATGCTCCAAAGTATTTTACAGGTATATTGTAGCCCTAAGTCATTCTTGAATTCACAATAGAACTTGCCACAGTGACTTGTCCTTAGCCTATTCAGTACGGATTCACTGAATGAACCAATGAATTATGCTTTTTTGGTGTAGTAATGATGATGAAAATGACACGATCAATAGACTGCTGATTCTATTTTGGTGTTCAGAGAAATCCCTCCCCCCAGATTTTATCAGTATAATCTTTTCCTCTGTAATATTTGGTAGGTTTTCCTATGAATTCTGCCACTTGTTTGTAGATAAGAAGTAACAAGTTATATCACCACTTATGTGATAATAAAGATGTAAGTCATTTGACCTATGATTATGATAGGAAGAAAGAAAAAAATGGAGAAAATCTGAACCCCAAATTCATAAAAGGACATAATGTCCTTTTCTGTCAAGGTTTGTACATTTTATAAATTCAGAAATAGTAGTTTCTGACTTGTAATTTTATGAAGTGTAACATATTGAAAATGAATCTGAATGAAAACATAATAGTTCCAATGGAATTTTTATCTCCCAAGGCCTTTTATTTCCAAAAGTGAGTAATGTTGGTGCCTTACACAAATTAAATTGAACTTTGCTAATTTCATCCTACAAAAGTGTGCCAAATGATTTAATTTTGAGGCAAAATTATTATGTAATTATATTTGGTGTTCAAAATGCATATGGTTGAGTTATATAAATTCCATAATGGCTGATTTGTTTCCATTAAATTATTTTTTTCATGGTCTCCTTAGAGGAAATGAACTCAAATTGTTAAACTAATTACAATCAAACATCAACTAGCTGGAACCTAAAATTGGATAATAGTTGCTGGATCAGCTTTTATGAAAAAGAGGCAAATACCAAGACACTAGGTTAGAAATAATTTATCCTTCCTGCCCATGCAAATTCAATGGTGTGTCTTGGGCCCTATACTAATTCATTCATTATTGCTGTAATTCCTTCCTCTTCAATTTTGTTTATTCAAAAGCAAATATTTACTGAAGGCACTCTGGGCCATGTGCTGTAAATCCATGTTGAAAAGTGAATGTTTTCAATAAACACCCAGACACTGCAAGGACTTCAAATAAAAATTAAATCATATTCAGTGTAGTGTACTTACAAAGGCAAGAATATGGATTGTAGCAGCTATTAGAAGATACCACTCAGGTCTTCTGTTGAATGAAGTGTAACTGAATAATTAAATAATGGCCCTAGCTGCCCCTGTGGGCCTACCACCCTGTTAATGCCAAAGCTATGCTTCCCATGAGCTGCTCCCAGCCAATGACTAACCATGGCAGGAGTATCATTGCAGGCCGATTACTATGGTCTGTAGGACTCTGATGGGCATCTTTGGCTCAGGTTCCCTACTGGTCTATCTATAAAATGATACTCCTTCAACATACTCTTCCTTTCCTTCTCTCTCCTATCTGATAAGCCTTCATTGCAGTCTGAAGGCTCTCCCCTTTCTCTCTTTCCCTCCCTTCTGTTCTCCACAGGCTTCTTGAAAAATTACTTGGATATCTCTACCCACTTGGCATCTATACACTGGAAAACTAAACTAACACATAGATTGACATGTGCTGAAGCTCCAAAAGCCTTGCAACCCAAAGCACAAGAGAACTTTGACTTCACCTGAGACCTATTGAATTAGAATCTGCATTTTAGTGAGGCATCAGGTAATTCCTAACACAGATAAGTTTCAGAAGTGCTCGTCTAAAATAATGAACCATGTAAATGAATCTTATTGTTATAATACCAACATTACACAGCAGTATATAAAATCAGAATATGTATATCATCTGCTTCATTGATGTTTGTTATAGTGAGCTTAAATAATGGCAGAAAGACCACAATGCATTTTCTTTTTTTTTTTTTTTTAATTTTTTTTTCAACGTTTTTTATTTATTTTTGGGACAGAGAGAGACAGAGCATGAACGGGGGAGGGGCAGAGAGAGAGGGAGACACAGAATCGGAAACAGGCTCCAGGCTCCGAGCCATCAGCCCAGAGCCTGACGCGGGGCTCGAACTCATGGAGTGCGAGATCGTGACCTGGCTGAAGTCGGACGCTTAACCGACTGCGCCACCCAGGCGCCCCCACAATGCATTTTCTTGATTCAGTGAAGTGAATCCATAAACCTCAGTCTTCAGTTCTATGAGGCCAGGTGTACAACTTAACTATGTTTATTTGCTTTTTTTTTTTTAAGTTAAAAAATTTTCTTTAATGTCTATTTATTTTTGAGAGAGAGAGAGAGAGCATGAGTGGGGGAGAGGGAGACACAGAATATGAAGCAGGCTCCAGGCTCTGAGCTGTTGGCACAGAGCCCCATGCAGGGCTCAAACTCAGGAGCCATGAGATCATGACCTGAGCCGAAGTTGGATGCCTAACCGACTGAGCCACCCAGATGCCCCATATTTGCTCTTGGTTTTATTTGCAGGCTCGGCAGCTAGGCAGTAATCGCCTCCAGGTCACCTTTCAGCTGATCATAGGTTGCTCACCAGTATAATACTTCTGAGATTTACATAAATTCTTTACATTCAGACTAAACTGTGGTAGAGACTACTGGTTACCTACGTGAACATACACTCTTCCTTCTCCCTAAGAATAAAACCTCAATTTTTGCTTCTCACACTACCACCAGCTAAAAAAATACAACAAGCAAAGGAACAAAAACTGTCATCTGTCATTTTCCTGACCGCTACTGTGGGATGTAAGTGGACATGTTGTATGGGATTTCCAAGAAGCATTCTTAAAAGGGAGGAGCAAACACATTTTCTTGTCTTCCTTCTTCCTGCCATCTGAAATGCACATATGATAGCTAAATTTCCAAAAGCCACTTTGGATTATGAGGAAATGCATGAAGAAGCAACAAAATAGGAGGAATGTGAATTCTTCATGAACATGGAACTGTGTATCAGCCCTCGACTGCCTCCTTAGGAGTTCTTGAATGTGATATGAAAAAAATTCTATTGTTCTTAAGCCACTAGTATTTTGGGTTTCTCTATAACAAGAAGCTAATCCTAACATAAATCATACCACTACTAATGAGCATATATAATGACTGAATATGCAGTTTGCATTTTGCATTAGGAAAATATAGATGGCAATTTTGGTAAGGGAAGACAAAAAAACAAGGGGCGGTGCTATGGAATTTAGTAGTGTTTTTCTATAATGTTTGTCTTTAAGGAAAATAAACATGTTATAATTAATACCTAGGGACAGAAAATGTCCAGCAGTGTAAACAGGAACATTCTCTTACTTAAATTTGTATGTGCGTGTGTGTGCTCTATTGAAAAATAACTCACAGTAAAAGAAAAACAGCAGTTTATATTCATTCTTTCATTTGTTCATTAATGTATTCATTAAAACAAACATTCATAAAGTGCCTATTTTATATTAGTCACTATAGAAAGCATTGCAAAATCAAAGAAAAACATGACAAAGTCTTTATGTTTAGGAACTAATAACCTAGTAGAGAAGACAGAGACATACACAGATTATTAATATTTTGTAAAAAAAATACAAAAAAAATACAATGACACTAAATGCTAGGACAGGATGTGTAGCCTTTGATGAGATGTAAAGAAATACAGAAATTATCCAGGTAGACTGAATAGGCCAAGGGAACAGAAGCAATAAGGGACAAAAGTCCTATGTGCAGGAAACAACAAGTAATTTTATGTTGCAGATAAAGCTGAAGAATCAGCAAGACTAAGTGAATGCTTTATGTTCCCTTATTCAGAAGGTAGACTTTTAATCATAGGGAATCAGGAACTATTGAAAGGTTTTAAAGCAGGGAACTGACATGCTCAGATTTGTGTCTTATTTAAAACTTTCTGTTGCCACATGGTGACTATGGGTTTGAGGAAGACGGCAATGGAAACAAAGAAATCAGCTAAGAGGCTATTTGAGTCGTCCAGTGAAACACAATGATGGCCCACATCCAGACAGTGGTGAAAGGCCTGTGGGGAAAAAGGAGCCCAGGTTGAAGACGTATATTGCAAATGAAATCATCAGGAGCCAATAACTGATGTGCTGTGGGAAGTGAGGCATGAGGGAGTTAAGAACGATTCCATGAGTTCTAGGTTGAGGGATGGCTAGAGGATAGAGCCACTAACTGTTGTTCTAGAAAAGTTAAGCCCCAAATCTCTTACATGCAACCCCAAATTTGCACCTGAGCATAGGCTCTAGGGCCAGATTTTTGCAGATTAAAATCCCAACTCTACTCTTTTGACTATAAGCAAGGTATTTAACCTCTCCAGTTTATTTTTCCCATGTATAAAATGTTTTTTTTTTGTAAAATACAATGTGTATGAAGACTGAGTTAATACATGTAAAAGTACTTAGAACAATAATTGAAATAAGGTGCTCTGTAAATATTGTTCATTATTATTATTACCGCACTAACAATCTCATGCATTCAGAGTGAAGTGGTTACCCATGAACCAAAGGGAAGTTGTTTGAACATAGAATGCTGGGAAAAATTAGTATTTAAAGTGTTTCAAGGAAGAAGAGACCATGCAAGATTTGAAGCAGAAAAATATTAGAGAAATAGGAGAAAAGCCACAGGAGTTCAGTATAAAGAACCCAAGTAAGTAGAAAGCTTTAAAAAGAAAGTAATTAACAAGATCCAGTATAGCAGAGGGGCAGTAAGGTAGCAATACAAAAATGCTGACTGTATTGTACAAGGAGGAGATAATCGATGGATTTAAAGCAAATTTGATGGAGTGGCAGGGCTAAAACCAGGTGGCAGAGAGTTGAGAATAAAAGAATTAAAAATTAAAATAGCAAAAATAGACAAATCTTTGGAGAAGATGAAAGGAGTGGGAAGTAAAGTAACTGAATAAACGAGATTTGAGGTCAAGGGAGGGCAATTTTAGAGACTAAAGAGAAACCAAGAATCATGGGAGAGCAAATGATCAATGACAGGAAGGTGAAAGAACCAGAATTAATAAAACATGTAAAGGGATCAGCTTTGTGCATGAGATACTTCATATTCTTACGATTAAGTACAGGAAAAAGGAAGGGAATGGTTATTGATGTTTGTAAGTATGAGAGAAGGGAAATAAGGTTGAAGGAAGTCATGCCTAATGGCCACAATTCCTTTTAACTGATATAGAAGGTAAGTTTACTGGTCAGTCATGGATATTCCCATTGATCTAGCATCAAGATACACTAATGGAAAACTTAGCACGTGCTAGATGCCATTAGAAATAACAATTGTTGCAAGATAAATTGTTGACCCTTAGGGAGTCTTCCAATCTAGCTGGTGCCAAGATATGCCAAGTGACTGGCAATGGAAAGAAGAACATGACTGTTGTCATATATGTCCAGCAGGCAGTATGGACTCCTGGGATTTTGTGGAGAGGAAAATTAGTGTAGACTTTCTTCTTGAAGAAAGACTTTTGTCGGGACTTTAAAGAATTGATAGGCTTCGAACAAGCAGAAAGGAGGTGAGCTGGGGACAGACAGCAAAAATCAATATGAGATGTGATATTTTCTGAGTAGGATATTATTGGATTAACTGGAAAACTATAGTAAAGGCATGAGAATAGAGAATTTTGCAAGAAGACTAAAAACTTCAGAAGGATTCGGAGGAGATGAACACTGGGGTGGATATTTCCATGAAGACAATCTGGTCAGAAAGGGGCCTTTAAGAATGGTGATATCTGAAATTTCTGATTTCCTGGCACTGAGTCATTTTAAAGGAAGTGACCAGTCCCTGGAGAGACTGATGAAGCAGGATACAGTCACTTGGGTTTGGGGTCCCTTTGAGTGTGTCAGAAAGTCTGGAAAAGGATTACATTCTTGGTTCTCATCAACCCAGCCATGTTGACTGAGCAAATTCCAGAGTGGAGATGGGCTCTGTACCACTGAGTAATCTATCTTCTTTTTTTTTTTTTTTTAACATTTATTTATTTTTGAGACAGAGAGAGACCGAGCATGAACGGGGGAGGGGCAGAGAGAGAGGGAGACACAGAATAGGAAGCAGGCTCCAAGCCATCAGCCCAGAGCCCGACTCCGGGCTTGAACTCACGCACCGCGAGATCGTGACCTGAGCCGAAGTCGGACGCTTAATCGACTGAGCCACCCAGGTGCCCCCAATCTATTTTCTTGTATACAGAACTTTGTATACCACACTTAGACACCACACTTACATCCTCACACCACCATCATGCACACAGCTATGGATGCCACATAACAAGTTACAGAGCTCATGAACCACTAGGGCTCCTTGGACCACTGATCAGGTGTTTTTGTTTGTTGTTTGTTTTGTTTTGATTTGTTTTTGCCTACAGACTTATGAGTTTTTGCTCTTTTTCTATCAAAAGCATTTCAAACTACTATTTCCATTCGGAAAGCCACAGTTACACATGATAAGCAATAGAGGAAAATCCATCTAAGCAAATGGTACACCCTCTATCCCTATGTCAAGCCTTAGGCTGAGCATAAAGCTATCATAAGCTCCCAGGGTGTCTGAACCAACTTGAAAGTCTGGATGGATAGGCAGTTGGCTGAGGAATGGAGCAGTTGTGGTTTCTTTGTAGAATGATGACTTCTGAGACAGATGTTAGGGATGGGAGTGAATGAGTGGGTGAGAGAAAGGACTTATGTCCAGAAAGAATTATTAATATTGGAAAAGTGAGACATCTGGGCAGAGGAGGCAGGCAGTTCCCTTGTTTTGCATTATCATGTGGGTTTAAGAATTTACTGTGTGCAAAATAAGTGGGCAGTACCAGGGAAAAGCTGCCAGGGCATGAGGCCTTTTGAAAGCTCTTTCTTTTGAGACAATTATTGACATTGGTTTTGAATGCCAAATGCCTGATTGTAATTCTAGTCAGAGGCAGTGTTCATAACATCAGGCCGTATGTGTCGTCGTGCACATGTGGAGAGTGAGGTTACTCTGAAAAAAGATATAATTTTCCCATCCAAGATGGCTCATTTATTTTGATAGCTGCAAATGCACAAGGGAGAATGGGCATAGCCTTTGGCTGCAGGTGTTTCTCAGCTAGCGCAGATTGGCGGGGGCTGGATGGTGGAAAACCTGTCGACTTCCTCTCCAAATAGAAGCTGGGAAATCATCCAACACGTCCCACTTTCCTGAGAGGAAGCAAGATGTGGGGACAGGAAGGCTGTGTCAATAAAGCAGTGCAGCAAAGCCTTTTGCAATTGTTTTTGCATCATAAATATGCTACAGCCAAGCTTATGAAATTCTGATTCTGAACAATTATAATTTGCTGACATTCTTCGACAAAATTGGGAGGAACTGAGTTTGTGGTCCTTTCCCGTGAAATCTTCTGTAAAACAACACAGAGAGGAAACTTCAGAATGGGAGCCACCCTTGTCAAACCAAGAGTGCTAATTAGGGCATGGAAGATTGTGCTTCCGCATCACAACCTGCCCAGAAAGAAGAGGATGTGCGCTTCTCAGGAGGGGTTTCCTGCTTGGGCCAGTAGCCTTGACTTCTGGGATCTTACTGACCTTGACTTCAGATATAATCCAGTCCACACAGGGTGGCTTCCCCAAATTCCTCCATGATGCTTCCAAAAGAATCTACG
Source organism: Neofelis nebulosa (assembly GCF_028018385.1). NCBI lineage: Eukaryota > Metazoa > Chordata > Mammalia > Carnivora > Felidae > Neofelis > Neofelis nebulosa. Next base: position 113,871,865 of record NC_080782.1, read on the forward strand.
ATAGTGTGCCCTCATCATCACCTGTTTCCCAAACGCACAATCTCTTGTTTCTGACGTTGAATTCTTTTGGGTGATGACTCAGTGAATTCATCGCAGTCCTTCCTAGCTCCATTATCCCCCTGCTTCCTCTAATTGTAATGGCCTTAAACATCCCTCAGCTTGTCATTCCTCCCTAGCAGCAGCTGCTTCTGGGTGACAGCGGTCAAAGTGGAACAGACAGAATAATTCTGCCTCCCACTGCTCCCCTGCTGCTTCACTGTGCCCAAGTCTAGGACAGTTTAAAGAAGCCTCTAGGGCTGAGGACTCAGATCTAACATGATGTTTATGAATCACTGGAAAAACCCTTGAATCAAAATAGTTTGGTCTCTGCAGCAGGTTAGTTTCCTATTTTAAGGATCATGGATTTACGTCATGTTGCATCATTAGGGAAACTTAATGGCCGAGCAGAGTTATGGAAAGATGCTCTGGGAGGTCCACCATGTTTGACAAAACTGTTGAAAGAACATACTAGATAGAAAAGTGAGAAGAGAAGTAGTCAAAGGGTTTTAGACAAAGCTCTTTGCTTGAGCAAGACTAGCATCTTGTAAAACTGCCACATATTTTGTTTTCTCCCAGTCCTTCAAATATTCAACAAATCTATATCACACATGGACTACACAGCAGGCATGGTTCTAAGTCACAGATATAAAAGATAAAACAATGGCAGTCAAAAAGATGATGGTCAGAATAGGGCTTATATTCTTATTCAACACATATTTATAGAGCACCGATGTCCCTATTTTCCAGAGGTAGCCTGCGTTTACTCCTGCTGTCTCACATAACTATTAGCACTTCACCCTTTCACTCAAAAATATCTATGTCTGCTCAGTAATTTATATGGTCATGTTAACTTATGTGCCTGGAGCTCTGTGAGGTGTTGGGAATGTGAGAAGAGCAGGTCTCAGGGAAACTCACAGTTTTAGGAGGTAATCAAGCACATAAGCAAAACAGTTATTCAGCAAGTGCTACAGCAGAAATTAATACAAGTTTCTTAGAAATTCTGCCATATCTTTTTAAAGAATTTTTTTTTAGTCTTTATTTATTTTTGAGAGAGAGAGAGAGAGAGAGAGAGAGAGCACACAAGGAGGAGAGGAACAGAGAGAGAAGGAGACACAGAATCCGAAGCAGGCTCCAGGCTCTGAGCAGTCAGCACAGAGCCCGATGTGGGGCTTGAACTCACAAACCATGTGAGATCATGACCTGAACCGAAGTGGGGCACTTAACTGCCTGAGCCACCCAGGCATCCCCGTATCTTTTAAAAGCATTAGCATTTGGGGGTGCCTGGGTGGCTCAGTCGATTAAGCATCCCACATCAGCTCAGGTCATGATCTCACAGCTTATGTGTTCAAGCCCCATGTTGGGCTCTGTGCTGACAGCTCAGAGCCTGGAGCCTGCCTTGGATTCTGTGTCCTCCTCCCTCCCTCTCTCTCTCTCGAAAATAAACATTAAAAAAAATTTATTAAAAAATAGGTAGCAACATTTGGCTGAAAGATAAGGGGAAGAAGGCAGAGAAGTGAAAGCAGGTGAGAATTAATCACTAATTTTTTTCTGACTGGAATAGACAGGGTAAACAATGTGTGCCTGAAACTAATAGGCCAGGAAAGAAGATGGCTTGTATGGGGCCCAAATGATTTGAATGTAATAAGAAATGAGGGTTTACTAAAAGCATATGGCTGATATAAGTACACTTTAATATATACTTTTCAGGGGCGCCTGGGTAGCTCAGTCAGTTAAGCATCCACCTTCAGCTCAGGTCAAGATTTCACGGTTTGTGAATTCAAGCCCCACGTCGGGCTCTGTGATGACAGCTCAGAGCCTGGAACCTGCTTCACATGCTGTGTCTGCCTCTCCCTGTAACCCTCTCCTGCTCATATTCTGTCTCTCTCTCTCTCTCTCAAAAATAATCAAACAATAAAAAACAATAAAATATACCTATTGCACTTTTCAATATTTCCTGTCCTTTTTCACACTCTGGACCCCAACTGTGTCATATGTGTACACACACACCACACCACACACATTCTCACACACAGCTGAAATGGAATATCTATATGCTCCATATTTATATTGATTCCACTCTTCCGCTGGGTGATAATCTAAGGTAAGAAATGTTTTTTATAAGAGAGACCCAAAGAGGGCAAACTTCTCCCTGAGTGCTTTCTGAACTTCTCCTTTTATTTGGATTTTCCCCTTCCATTCTTCTCCCTGACTTTTTACTTTCCTCTTTGAGAGAATTCTGGGTCCTCCTCTTTTTATAAACAGCTAAACCACCCCACCCTTGCTGATGGAGGGAGCCTTTTTATCGCTTTCTGGACAGTGGAATGTGAGGAAACTAATATGCAGCATTTCTAGGCCTGTAGTCTAAAAACTTTCCCATCATTAGTCACGTGCTACTAGCTGGACATTAACTTGGAGCAGAGCTGCCCACTTCTCCCTACTTGATGTTAGAGGAAACAGAAATCTATGGGAAGCTATGGAGATTTGGGGGATGCTTCTTACAGCAACCAGTATTCATTACGTTAAATAATATACCTTCTCTTCTTCCTCACCTTTTCCACTGAAGTTCTGCAACCCAAAAAGTTACCTATAGATCATTAGACAGGAATTCTCCTCTTCCTCCTCCTCCTTCTCCTTATTATTATTATTATTTTTTATTCTTGAGAGACAGAGAGAGTGAGCTCATACATGAGGAAGGGAGGGGCAGAGAGAGAGGGAGACAGAGAATCTCAAGCAGGCTCTGCACTGTCAGCATGGATCCCAACATGGGGCTTGAACCCAAGCACCATGAGATCATGACCTGAGCAGAAATCAAGAGTCAGAAGCTTAACCAAATGAGCCAACAAGGCACCCCTAAAAGAATTATTCTAATTGTTTTCCCAATTAGAATTGGAAAATTCTTGTCTTATTCTTGAGATGGACTAAGTGAATGAAGAAGACCAAGGGTTTTGGTTTTTGTTTTACTTTGTGCTTTAATGTTAAAGTTTAGTTGTGGCCTATTAGAAGATTAAATACCTGTGTTCTCTCAAATCGGCCCGGGAGACCCCTCCAGTTACCTGCAACTCTTCTCTCAACATTTGCCAGAGAAACAAAACATAGTGTATGAAACAAAACATAGTGTATTAACTTCCACTCCTATATTATTTAGTTTTTATGAGCTCCACTAATGGAAAAATCGATGGCTTGGGGTCTACTTCTTGGCATCTCTCACTAACAAGGTGCAGGTAAGGGTTCCCTAAGCCTTTCTAGTGTGGCTCGAAGTACTGCTCAGGCTTACTACCCACCATCCTTCACTCAATTACACATACTCCTACTAAAGATGTCTCTGCTTTGAGGCAGGAGCTAGAATTTGTTCACTTATTCAACAAACTTTGAGCCTCAGGGACTGGAAATTTCTAGGGATCCAGAGATAAACAAAACAAAGGTGATCCCGCAGAAGAGCCTGAAATCTGGTACCAGAGAGAAACATATCAACAGAGAATCACAATAGAGGTTTTGATGGGAATGTGAACAGACAGAATGTGAGAGGGCATGACTAACATAATCCAGGGTTATCAGGAAAGACTTCACAGAACACTCACCATTCCAGCTGGTTTCATGGGAGAAGAAGGTTTTGTCAGGTGGAAGAGGAGATGAAGAAGGTTAGGCATATGATAGTATAAATTCAAAGGAAAAAGTTAGAAACAAGTGTGTCACATACAGAGAACTATAAGGAATGCAGTATTGTTGGAGCATCATGTTGGTGCATATGGAAGAAGTGGGTGGGTCTAGATTGAGAAGGCTTTGGGAAGCAGCCTAAGGAATCCCAGCTTTATTTAGGGGGTTGGACTCTACCTAGGACAACTGTCGTGATAAACCCATGATTTTCTTTATAGTCTTGTGGTTGATACCATTTTGTCATTTAGACTGTGTGTGTCTAGGGATTTCCATGGTCCCTTTGAAGCTTCCTTAGCTATGATTTCATGTTCAGTGACTCAGAGGGAGCAAGTAGGATCAGGAAGTTAGAAACAATGTGACTGGGAATAACCATTCTCCCAGGTTGAAGGCAGCTGATAAGGTCAGAGGGTGGGGTCCCCCTCACCATCCTGCACTGGCTGGGCAGAGGCAGGACTGGGGGTAAACTGTGCTCTTATAAGAAGGAACATCAGTGTTGGAAGGTCTGAGATACAGGGCCACTTTTTGCTCTCCTTAATACCATGATCTGAACCTGCTTCTGTTCAAATGCCATGTACATGTTGGGTGCTCAACATATGTTTGTTGTTGATGGTTGCACTGAATTAGCTGAGAATCTATATAATAGGAATAAGGACAAGATGTCATCTTCACAGCTAGAACTCCCCTGACAAATATATATGTATATATTTGTCAGGGGACAAATATGCATGTGTAGGTTTTATGTATGCATGCATGTGTAGGTTTTATAGGAATAACAGATGTTTTCTAGTCGAATAATGCACTTTGGTCTACCAATTTTAGAAATACACAAGGATGGATCTAGAATAACAGAGCTGGAAGGAAGCTCGGAGTTCATCTAACACCTTATTTTTAGATGATGAAATTAAGGCTCAGAGATATTTTCCAGGTACTAAAGTTCTAATAGGATTTTAATATAAATGAAGCTCATTCTAGTAAATTTATATCTATTGCCAATAAAATGAAAGGTTCCAGGGCACCTGGGTGGCTCAGTCAGTTGAGCGTCCAACTTAGGCTCAGGTCATAATCTCACCACTCATGGGTTAGAGCCCCACGTCGGGCTCTGTGCTGACAGCTCCGAGCTTGGAGTCTATTTCAGATTCTGTGTCTCCCTCTCTCTCTGCCCCTCCCCCACTTGCACTCTGCCTCTGTCTCTCAAAAATAAGTAAGTGTTTAAAAAAAAACAGGTTTCTATATAATAAAATAAAATATAAAATAAAAGGTTTCTATAACCACACAGCAATTATTTTACTTTTAAAAATATCAGTAAGGACCTCAGAATTCTTCTTGGTCCATTATTATTTTCTTTAGTAAAGAAGTTCTCCACTACACTGAATCTCTAAAAAAGGAAGACATTTTGCTCTTTTGAACACTACATAGCACATGGTATGTGTTCAAAAATTCTTGTCAAATAAGATTTAGCTATACCTTCTCTAATTCCTGCAAAATTCTAATACTTCTATGAGCTAAACATTAGAGATGTTCTTGAAGCACAAAACTGAAGGAAGAAAATATCATGTCTACATTATCAAATACTACTTTAAAAGCAATCTTTTAACATTTTCTGGAAGCTAATACCTAGTGGATTTTTCAGATAGAAACTTCTAGTCTATGCTGATTCTTCTGTGGTTGGTCATGCATCTGTGATGGCTGGTGGTCCTTTGCATTGACAGGAAATGTTATGATGACCACAGAAAGCTGCATACAGGTTTGTTTTTCATCCTGAATATTCAGATCCTTTTATGCTAAATCTGGGATGGAAATAGTTCTCTTAAACAAACTTGCCCTTTTGACCTATAGAATGAAAGAATCATACCCTTGAGGTCAGTCTAAAATCTCTGAGCCAGTGAATCTCTAACAGGTGTAGCCAGACAATGAAGGATGCACATAATTTGGGTACTATATCAAATAACGTTGAGTATAATTTGAAAAATTGTATTAAATAAAATACAAAACCTATTTATCTATTGTTTTCTGCAATACAAAGTACAGAAAGTCAAACTTAAAAGAATCTTAGCTGGTTGGGGAGGCAAAAGATTGACTAGAGTTGGAGGTACGGGTGTGCGATAGTATTCAAATCCATTCATGTCCAAGATAGAAATCAGCTTTTAGACAGGCAATAGGACAGATCAAAACTGTCAATCCTATGCTGTGTCTGATAAGTCTTCTCAGTACCATTAGCTCCTGATAACTGCTATTTATAACAAGTTCAGCTAGAGAATGTGATCCATCTTCTAGGATAAGATCAGGATGGCTCAGGAAATGGCTGCCACACTGTTGACTCTCTCATGACCTCCCCATGTCACCAAGCAGGTGCTTTCAAAAGAGTTAGCTGGGGCATGGGGGTGGAGAATCCCTCCAAACAAGAACAAAAACAGTTGGAGATGATTTTCTCAGTTGATAACCCTGGAACAGAACCCTATGGAAGGAATCCAAATAAAAACCTTCTCATTCAGGAAATAATGCACATCATGTGCTGATCACAACCTTTTTCTCCATTCCTGTTCAAGGAACTTACAAAGCTGAACTCTTCCAAGTTTTCCAGATTTTCAGGGTTGCACTCCCATAGCTTAAGCAGAGAAAGAACAAAGCTTTTAGGTCAGCCACATCTGCCAAAATAACCATTGTAATTACATGTATTATAATAAAAATAATTGGAAAGGTGGGCTTAGCACTTATAGGAGAGCAGAAGAGAAAGCAAGGCATTTTTCCTAGTCAAACTTTAAGACTGATGTTGGGCAGAAGTGCTTAGAGGTGGGAAAAGGATAGCTCTTTGTTTATCAAAACTTGTTATCGTGACTTTGCTGTTTGAGTAAAACAGATTCAAAGTGTTTTCCTTCTAATTAGTACTCTCCCAACATTGTTGAATCATTTCTATTAATCATATCACTTTTTTTTTCAGGAAAGAGAGTAATAAATTGACAAATTACAAAGCTAGTTGTAAACAAACACTTGCTAACAGTATAATGCTATCAGGCTCTACCTATAGCTTACAGAATGTTTTGAATTTTACTCAGGGGTAGGGCCAAAGTTTCCTCTTTGGTGGAAACCGCTGTATAAGAATAATAGCAGTTATTGTTGAGGAAGTTCACACTGTGAGCCAGGCACTATGTTAAGCACTTTACATTACCTCATTAAAGTCTCATAACAAATCTATGAGGAAGGAAATATCATTCGTTCTTTGCCAATAAGGAAACAAGCTTAGAGAAGTGATACAACTTGCTCAGCATCACGTAGCTGTTAAGTGTCTTGGGATGATAGCGTGGAGAGAGGATTGTGAGGGAGGCAGGATGCAAATCCAAGCATAGTGCTGACTTTCTTCTTTCTTGAAGGCAGAAGGCAGTGATCCATGGGAGACACAAACCTTTAAGCTCTTATCAGTTTAGTGTGAATGAGTTTCAAATTCTTTCCTGAAGGCCATGAAAAGCAAAAAGGATCCAGAGAAGGTCAAGCAAGGAGGGAGGACACACGTAAAGGAAAAACATGACCTGAGTTGAGAATTAGGGTGGCAACAATAGAACAGGTGCTTGAAATGGGGGCTCACAAAGGCCACTTGCTAGGTTTATAATTTAGCTCAAGGCCAATTTTTCGTGGATGCCTTTCTGTATTTACTTTTGATTTATTTACCAGAACCCTAAATAAATCAAATAAATAAAGATGCCGTGACATGTGTAAGGTTATAACCAATTTATTTGTCCTGAGAAATCATCTGTTTTATAGTCTTTAAAAAAAAAATGCCTATTTGTTGAGTGCATAGTGAGAACAAGTGGCAGAGGCATTGTGGTAAGAGCTAATTTGATTACCCATGTTGAGAGGAACTTGTTCCCAGAATCCTAGTATGCAAATGTTTCAGGCACAGCGCTGATGGTGGAATTTGGGAATTTGATACAGCTTTACGCAGCACATATTTAGGTAGCAGATATTAAAAAAAAAAAAAGAGTGATGTATTTTGCCACTACTTTTAGTTTGCAGTTATGGCAAGCAATCAGCATTTATCAACTTTTCTTTCCAAATCAATTTATTTCTGTTAAAACTCCAAGTCAACATTAACTAAAAATATTAAAGAAATTATAGTATAGGTTGTTTGCACTTATGGCCCTATGGCAAATAATGTGAAGATCATATGCACAGAGCTCATAAAAGTGCTCAGTAAATCCTGTGGAACTAAATGTAGCTAGTGACATAATGACATATACAGAAAAATACTTTCTGGATCCTTAAAAATTATCATTCACAAAATTTCATCTTAGGAAAGCTAATCCTTATTTTAAATGAGTCAGATTGACAATGCCAAACATAAAATTTGAAAAACAACAACAAAAAAACCCAAAACCCAGTGCGGTAGCCAGTGGCTTTATTTTTACTCATGTTTATTTTGCTTTTGCATATTATACATGCACAAACTAAGAGAAGTCAAATGAGTGTCACCAACGTTAAGAGGAAGTAAAATATTTTAAATGCCTCTCTCCATTTAATTTAATTATCCACCATCCCACCTCCAAGTGATTTGGAGCAGATTTTCTTGGGAGATTGTTAAATTTCTGATATCTGGCACGATGGCGTTTGCTTCTGAGATGGATAGTGTTGACAGTTCTGAATAATATACCACCCTAAGCCATAAAGGCATAGAATCTCAGCCCTAGTCCCCCCTACAACCTCTTCACTTTACAGAGAAAGAAAGTGAGATGAGAAACAGAACCAAAAACATACAGTTAAATATCCAGCAGCTTATTAGGCATACAATAGACTTTGAAAATTTGAACTATAATATTGCTAAAATATAATTTCCTTATTTTGCTGGATTTGTTCATTTTCTAAGAAATGAGCACATGTGGAGGAAGTAGCCTTCAGAGTCCATCCGACTCCTCTTTCTTGCGTATATTACATAATCCTTCTCTGCTTCAGTTTCCTTATTTCTATAACTATTTTTTTTAATCACAGAATTGAAGGAAGGATTGAATGAGTTGACATAAATGTATAAAGCTCAGAGCATGGTCCCTCTCAAAAAGTTCTGTTTCCTCTCCACCATAGAGTACATTATATGTAAGACAGGATTATTTTAAGGACTAAAAAATGATTAAAGGGAATACAAGTGGCTTTCTTTCTCACTAGTAATTAAAATCTAACAAATGCAGGCAACTTTACAAGCAAAAAAAAAAAAAAAAAGACCAAGTAAATATCAGAACTCTGTGCATAGGCTTAAAAATATTTTTTATTTTTATATTTAGTTATAATTAATATTTTATATTTTATATATTTTATAAAATATTTATATATATTTTATATTTAGTTATAATTAATATGCATATATTATATACTTTTTTTTTGGTACACAAAATGACCTTCTCTATATTTCCATACTTCCTATTTCATTTATTTCCATATGTCACTACTTCCTAGTCACCACTTCTCTAGCATTTGACTGTCCAGGAGAAAAACCTACAGCTTCTTTGATCACCACAAACTCAATACATGCTCTGTCTTATCACCTCTAGTCTTCAGGCACCTACATGTTGAAGGTCTACCTTGAGAACCACAGAAGGTAGGGAAGATGCCTGATTCCTTCGTCTATCTGCAGTGATTGACATACTGTTTAGTGCAACATAGATATCCAGTAGGAATTCTTTGATTAAAAAAAATTACCAAGGGAGCATACCAGGGTATCCTAACCTCTTTTAACTTCTAACATAGTTGACATATTAATATCAAGTTGTCTCATCCCCTTTTAAACACATGTACCCTTCTCAGTACTGTGCTAATTCTTGGTTGTCAGTAAATTCTCATATGCTCAATCTATTTCTTCAATCTTCATTCTATCAGTAAAGTTTCCTCTTTAAATTAATAGGGTTCAGTTTTGACCATCATTACATTTCAATACATTTTAACACCAAATAAATGTTAAATGTCTGTGACATTTTAGAGAGCCTATATTACCATGTTCCCTGCTGTAAAAAACAAATAATTCAAAAGCTTAGAAAGTTTGGGTAGAACTAAGATGGTAAACAGTAACAGGAAAATTAAGGCAAAAGAACAAAGGAAAAAATATGACATTAATTCCAACGTTAGAAAGTATTCCTACATGAGGAAGAAATGTGTTCTGTTTGACTTACACACTTTTGCTGACATTTTCACACGAATCTGAATGTTCCTGAAGAAAAGACAATCAAGTCATCATCTATCAGACTGAACCTACTTAAAATAATATCTATGCCTAAAACAAAGACAAGAGAAAAGCTGTTCTGAAAAGATGCAAAATAGTGGCAGACTTTTGTGCTTTGTTACTTGTGGATTTTCAAACGCACAAAACCAAGTCAAGTCTTTACTGAAATGGCCGACATCATGTGGTCATCAGAAGGCAAGGCTGTTGTCCTGGAAACATTTCCTTTTAAAATTGTGACACTGACCAGCCCAATGTGCCAAAGATGAAGTCCTAAATCTGAAAATTGACAGTTTGCAAAGCCATGCAGTATATATTTAGCCACAAGGTCATCTATTTCCCAGATGACATCAGCAAGAGGTTTGCATATTTCAGCTGAGACTGACAAAGATGAATTTATGTCACAAGAGCAGGGGACAAGCACGAGGAAGTTCGAGGAAATGCACGCCTACAAGCAGAAAGGTTGGGCAAGGACTGCTGAGAAGTCCCGGGCTTAGCCCAGTAGAGATAACCATGTGCAAAGTGGGGTTGTGAACATTTCATTTAGTCCTGGGAACATAGCTGACGATATACAGGAAATCATTGTTTAATTAGCAATAAAAATTAGCTCTTCAATTGTTTCCATTAGAGTTGTTTGCTGAAAGGTCTCTGTTTTTCAAAACTCAGGAGTTAACTATTCTTTTCTAAATATTTGCTAACAACGAATGCCAAAATTTAGGTTAGTTTTCAGGATATGACACAGACATGGTTAAGGGACATTTTAGAAAAAGAACTAAGAGGCTAGCTGGGAAAGCAGATGAATTTTATCTGTGTCACTGTACAATATCTGTATAATGTATGTTCCAATCAATGGCTTGAAAGAGTTTACCCAGATTTTACAGTTTTTTGTTTTGTTTGCTTACTTATTTGCTTTTAGGTCCTCATTGATTGTTTATTTCTACAAGATTATTTTTTACTTTCATTTAAATGGATCCCTTAAGTACCTGAAATTTTAATTGATGTTCTACATGTAGGAAAAGTGCAAAATGGGAAGAATATACATGTCAAGGTGTTTTTATTTAGTTCAGCCTCTCTGCCTCAGCACCATTGACATTGTGGGCTGGGTAATGTGCTGTGATGTGAGGCTGTGCTGTGCACTGTGGGCTGGTTAATAGCATCCCTGGCTTCTACCTACTAGATGCCAGGAGCACCCCCACTCCCCTCCCCAAGTTGTGACAATCAAAAATGTCCCCAGGTATTGTCAAATGTCCACTGGGAGCCAAAATAGCCACTGGCTGAGAACCACTGATTTAGATCACATCATTAAAATGAGAGTAATTAATTGGAAATTTATAGAGAGACATAAAATAAAAGATAACTATTACAGCTTCACTAAAGCAAAGTAAAAAAGTCCTGTGGATTATTTCTCATCATTGGCATTATATTCAGACCAATTTCTAGAACTACACCATAGTGATGAATTCACATGAGTGCCTCTGAAATCTGAGCCACGTCCTGCATTGTCTGAGAATGAGGAGATTTTCTACCAAATTCCACATATTCCCTCAAAATCTTATAGATCATTTAGTTGTATGTCCTATTTTATAGACACGAGACATGCAGTGGTCCAATGCATTGTTTAAGTTCCTCCTGAACCAGGTCAGAACCCACAGCTTTAGATTCCCAAATCACTAATCTTTCAAATGTACAATAGACTAGAATGATTTCCATCAGTTTGAAATTAATAAAGGTTTCTATTCAATTAGAATATTCATGTGAAATTTTCAGTTAATTATTATTCTAGTAGTAGAACCAAACCATAGCTACTCTTAAACTGAGCACATTCTGACCTCCTCTTGGTGGTAAAAAGTACATTGGAAATCTAAGCACTAGCTAACTCACCATTCAGTGTTCACTGTTCAGACAATATTAGAAATACTGTCATTTGTCCATAAAGTCTAACAGAACTAAGAACAACCACTTAAATTTTTCTGAATATAGCAAAGTCACATATTCATTGTACCTAACTATGGGCTATAGATATTCACCATTCACTCAGCACATATTTGTTGAGTAGCGCTGATTATATTCCAGGTACTCTTCCAGGCAATGATGACACAGGTAATGAGCAAAAGAGGCAAAGAATCTACCCTCGTGGAGTTCACATTTCAGGGCAGAGAACAAAGACCAAAAGTCAAATAAATACAATGAACAATGTTTAAGCTAGCAAGAAACAAAGTAAAAGGGGAAGAACTGATGGGTCATGGTAGTCAGGTAGTCATAGAAGGACTTTGTGAAGAAGAGGAGACATCTAAGCAAACTTGATTAGACTCAGGAAGCAATGCATGTGCAAGGGCAGCCTATAAAGCTCTAAGCAGAGGGACCCACAGCAAGGACCCAAATCCCAGAACAGGAACAAGTTTGGTCACAGTAAGGAGTTTGAGTGTGATGGGAAAGTAATGTAGGATTTCGAGCAAGGGCAAATACATGAGCAGATAGTAAGAAAACATTTTTGAGCAATATACTGTGAATGTTACCTTTTCTCCCAAATTTTCCATAAATGACGAGGGTAGGCTTGTGAAATTTTGAGATTTGTACGATGGCAAAGTGACCTGGAGACTTTTGATATTTCCTCTTTTATCCATGTGATAAAAAAGTCCTCCTGTAAAGAGAAGAAAAAGAAAAAGAAAGTCCTTCTGCCCTACTTGAAGGAGCATCTATGTAAAGTTCTGAGGCACAGTTCTAGTGATATTTGCTCCCCAAGGGTAGCTGCACTGAATTCAGCAGGATCCCCAAGTCTCACCAACAGATTTGTTCCTGGAAATGGTGAGAAGTCTGTCACCTGGGGCCTAGCATACTCTGTCACAGCAGGGCCTGGATCACCTGCCTTCTGCACCCAAGCAGAAGATGAGCCACACAATAAGGGGCTTATCTTTTATTCCTAAAGATACATAGAAGCCGCAGCCATTGCGGCTGGGTTCCTTGTCCAGCATTGGCCCAAAGTGCTTGAGAATTGAACCAGACTCTTCCTGAACTCCAGGAAAACCTGACATTAGGATAATGTTAAACACTTTGTAAAACAAAACAAAACAAAAACCAAAAATGAAAACAAAACAATGAAAGACTGAAGAACTAGGGACTTGAAGCTGAAAGCTGGTCTCCTGTCCAGTTTCTTGGTTCCAGTGACATTATTTCACTCAACTTAATATATTCAGTTATCTGTGAGTCACTCTGCAATCTCATTTCAGACATGGACAACACAGTGACTTATAGATACAGTACCGAATATATAGTTATAGTACAGAATATACAGACTGGAAACAAGCTTTACTGTAAAGAATGCCTGTTGATGAGGAGATTATTGTCACAACCTAATTATTTCTTCTTATTCAGAACTATAACTGATGGATTGTGTGAAGCCCCATTCTACTGCTCTGTGACACATGGATATGTGGGTACGTGTGTGTCCGGGAAAAAGTGAAAAGGTAGAGGGAGAATGTTGTTACCACCCATGCAAGGAAAGGCTCTGAGAACCTCACTGTGGAATTTTGCTCAGGTCACACTTCCCTAGGCATGGTTCTGTTTACTCTTGTAGGCAAAATGAATGTTTTTCTGAAATTCCAGTTGTGGATGTAAGTCACATGCAAATCTCTTTCCTGTAATAGGAGGTGTTTCTCTGCCTCCAACCTGATTTAGAAATCATCTCAATTATAGGACCAGCCATGTCCTTACTCTCACCCCCTCCCCCAAAATACTCACACTTGCGACTGAGGCTAGACTATATCCTTTGGGGGTATTGAAGTGGTTAAAAACACAGGTTATGAATGTAGTATAAAGTATATTATTCTAACCAAAAGTAATCCTGGCTATGTTATACGTCCCTTCAAAGATATTTCTAAACATAAACACTGACTGATTCTGCCAGAAAGTTATGATTTTCCCAGTTCCTTTAGCCAAATATTGGCATTTTCATGTTTCAACCTTATATTGGTTTTAGGGTATGTGGTAAGAGGGAGGAATGAGAAGTCTTATTTAATCCTAAACTATACAATGCTATAAAAATACTTGCTATACCTAAGAATGTTAAGTTTTATATCTCTGAAGGCAAAAAAAGAGCTGCCAAGTTAATTTTTTTGGAACAGACATATATTTCATAAACTTTACTTTCAGAAGAGAAAAACTGAGATAGATATTTCTAAGCTGAATTTGACTCTTATGAAATGACTGGAGTGGACTTTATGGGATGCCTCCTCAAAGGCCTTGAAAGGTAATTAATTGCTTTTATATGAATATTCCTGATTTTCCTCCTTAAAGTTTTACACGGTTACCTCTGAAGCAATGTTAGGGTAAAATACATCAAAGTAAGTCAAATAGCTAAACACCTACTTATTTTAACCTTATATTTGATTAAGCGGCTATGAAACGGTCACTCATCTGTTTTGATACATACAAAGGGTTTTTATGCAAAAAAAAATTATCAGTCTGTTTCATAATCCCATTTCTAAAATAGACACAGAGAAAGAGTCATTATCACCTCCCTTTAGTGTTAGACACAATTGACAACTGAAATTCTATGAGTGCACTTGTGTGTATGTATAGTGTGAAGGCTGGGAAGTCCCATGAGAAGGAGCTTAAGGATCTGTAAGGAAAAGTGCATGCCGATGAGGGTGTGATGGCTCACCAGTGCCCAGCCTGCCTCTGAAGCCCTCTAACATGCCATTCATGCACCCAGGAAGTTCGCCACCCCCATGCCACTCCACATGCTAATGACCACTGGCTCTAAGCAACAGCTTTTGGAACAGGCACAAATGCTTCAAACCCCTAAGGAGCCACTCACTAATCCAGATTTTTTTCCAACTTCATATCACTTGGGCCTTTTTGCTTGTGGCCTAACCTTTCTGAAGGCTTCCCAGAGCCATCTTATTGACAGGAAGTAACAGAATCTGATGATTTATCTGTGTCTCAGTGGCTAAGAACGGGACTGCCTGTCATTGTGAATCAGAAAAAACAATCACTCCTATTTTTCTCCCAGTTATTTTTCTTCAAAACAGAAATAGATATCACTTTTCTCATCACAGGACATAAGTATTTCTGTTATAAAAATTAAGAAAAAACAAAATTTCATGATCCTAGGGCCTAATAATAACCATATTTTGGTACACATAACATTTTGTTACATCTTGCCTTTTTCAGGTTTTTCTGTGCAATTCCATTTAAAATCTTTAATGGCAACAAACTATTATTTCTATTTAATAATTAAAAAAAATTTTAATGTTCATTTATTTTTGAGAGAGACAAAGCATGAGTGGGGGAGGGGCAGAGAGAGAGGGAGACACAGAATTGGAAGCAGGCTCTAGGCTCCAAGCTGTCAGCACAGACCCTGATATGGGGCTCGAACCCATGAAGTGCCACATCGTGTGACCTGAGCGGAAGCCGGATGCTTAACCAGTTGAGCCACCCAGGCTCCCCCCTATTTAATAATTTTTAAAATATGATGGTATGTTATGAGCATCTTTACATGACAGTAAAAATAGATCTGCATCAAGTGTTTACTTGGCTACAAATGTATATCCTTTGCAGGAGTACCATGAATTTAAGAAGTGTTAATTGTTGGGCATTCAGTTGACTGTTTCTATTTTGTTTTTATAAATAACCTTGGAGTGAATGTCCTAAAAGACCTATCTTTTCAACTGTCTGATTATCTCCTTAGGATATATTTCCGGAAGTGAGTCTCTCTGGTTAATATATGCTATTTTTAAGGGCTTTGGATGTAAGTTACAAAATTGCCCTCAAGAAAGGATATATCAGTTTATTCTCCCACCAATAGTGAACAAGTGTGGGAGGCTTCCTTTTCGATTCAGCCTTCATCATGTCATGCATTTACTTCTGTTGGCTCATGACAGAATATAGAGTCTATGGAGTTAGGGTAGATTTCAGAAGGAAAAAAAAAATGTCTCAGAGAAGTTGAGACTATTCTGTGGCCCTTTATAAATCACAAATGTGAACCTTCCTTCCTGCCTCTGCTTTTGTGGGGAGCAGTGTTTCAGGTCATGTGTGGCATGCTAATGCTGTATGGCAAATGTTTACAGCTTGGAAAAGGCTTCACTAGGGTTTGATGTGGATCCAGGAGGAAGTAGAGGAGTCCCCCAGTGTTTGTGAAACTCAGCATGAGAAAATAATCTCCCTCCTGCTAAGTGGGTCTCAATACTCAAAAGCTGTATAAGAAGGTCAAGGGGATAGAAAATCTCTTCCTCTGCCTCAGGCTTTAAGGACTTGAGAGAAGCACTCTCTGATATTTTGTAAAATGAGGAAATAAATAAACAGGAGCTGGATTCTCTATTCTGCCAACATTCCTTGTCAGTACCCTGTGAAAAAATATGTATAAATTCAAAAGGCTAAATTAAAAAAAGAAATGGAAATGTATTACACTGTTGGCAGGAATACATTTCTGATATAATGACAAAATCTGGGAGCTGTTAGTAGAAGCATGTGCTTGCAAATTTTCATTCTTCTTTGAGAATCCTGATGAATAAAAATTATAAAATTAAATCAAATAGTGGGCTAATCATTTTAATACTTTAGTTTTGATACAGTAAGTACCCTTATTTTAACAATTCTCCAATACCACATTGCTGGGCTGAAAATCAGTTAGAAGTAGGCTTGTCAAAGGCAATTGTTTCCACATTCTCTTTCTTTCTTGTCTCTCTAGAAATGCCTTTCTACAATAGACTGTCTCATTTCTGATCTTGGCCAGCTAGACCGACCTGTTTTATTTGGGTTTTATTCTAAGTGGCATGAGAATCAAGGAAAAGGTCGCAGGCACGGGAATAACATCATGTGTTCTTGCTCAAGTATGTCTCTATTGTCCCTTTCTTCGGCTGGTAGAAATACTGAATGTCTCCCACCCTTATTGGTCCAGAATCACAAGGCAGCCAGACCTCTCAGAACTTCCCATGGTAGCTTACTCAATACTAATAAACTATACATAGGGTGACTTAAGCTGATCAAATGGGTTATAGTCATTGTATTACTTCTCCACCTACAAAAGTAATATCTACAAAAGTAGACCTTTCAACGATAGAGCCTGTTCAGAGGGGTCTTTGTTGGGCTTTGCCAATTTGTCATTTAGCTGCCACTATCTGTCCTCTTGCCTTTTCCTATTGTTCATTTCTGTGACATCTGTTCCTTTTAATGCTTCCTGCCTCCATGGTTTTCTACCACACCCCAAAGTTCAAATTGCTATCATTGCTTGAGTGTTTTCTATATTATTTCAGAGGAGCTGCTTGGCTCCATTTTTTTTTTTTTTTTTTTGGACCCTCAGTGAGACACAAGCTATGCATCATTGTGGTGGAAATGTGCAACCATACATTTTTTCTCTTTGGGACTGAACAACAGATTTATTCTTGGTAATGACTTTACCTTTTGTACTCCTCTTTATTATTTCTGGAATGTGAGGCAAAGTGAGAGTAGTTGTTTTGACCAGTAGGATAATGATAAAATGAAATGATTTAAGTATCAGTAAAAAATTGGGGGGAGAAAAAGCTAATATCTAAAATAAATGATGCTTTTTCTACGATACAGTGTTTTCTCTTTAGATATTAAACATCCTCCTTCAGTTAAATACACAGTGGTAATAATAGGCTGATGGAATTTGAACAGATCCAAAACTGTCTTGTGTTTGTCCAAATACTGAGGAGAAAATATTAGTTAATTCTGCCAGCTTAGAACAAGTTCCATTTACATGAACCTCTCACAATGATACATGATGTTTCCTCGCAAAAAAAAAAAAAAAAAAAAAAAAAAAAAAAGACACAAAAAGCAATTTGTCTCTGTTTCTTGGGCCAGGTGCTTTAAGATCTAACCTACGTTAGCAATAGGAAGATGGCAGATGGACTCTTTTTTTAGATCTAGACTCTATGCTCAGATAAATTAACTACAAACTTTTAAAATGGTTGTGTTCTACTCATACACCTTCAGAAAAAGAAAGAATAGAAAGTGGGGCTAAAGGGGGAAAGAAAACCCTTGATGCTTTACAAGAACTTGGATGTACAAAGTCAAACCAAGTAGTTTGAATAGAGACTGTATTCGTAAGGTTTACTCAGCAGAATTTAGAAAGAAGTAGTAAGCATCATAGCTGAGGGCAAAGGCCCCTGCAGTCAGAGTGCCTCAATTTGAACACAAAGTCAGCCACTTGCTAGATGAGGGATCTTGGGCAAATTATTTAACATTCCCATGCTTCAGTTTTTTCCACTGTACAATGGAGGCCCGAATAAGACCAACTTCCTCAGGACTGTTATAAATATGCAGAGATGCATGTACAGGACTTAGAGTGATGCTTGGCACAGACTGAATACATGATGAAGGTATCATTACCATCATCGCCACCAGGTTTGCCCTTAGGAAGAAAAAGCTAGTTTCAGTTGGGAGAGGCCCAAGATATTGCAAAGAAAAATAGTTTTTTGTCAGCTTCCAATAGCAACATTCTTTCTATGGGATTCCAGAAGAAGGAAAAGTAGTGAAATCATTTTTTTAAAATTCTTGTTCATTACTTTTTATAATAAATTGTATTTTTTAAATCATCAGAGTAAAATTGACTTTTTTTGTTATATAGTTTTATTAATGTTGATACATGTGCAGATTTATGTAACCACCACCACAATCAGAAGAGAGAACTGTTTTCTACCACAAAAAAAAATCCCCTTTGCAACAAGCCTACTCCCAGCTGTAACTCCTGACAACCCCTGATCTGCTTTCTATCACCACAGTTTTTACTTGAGAAAGTCGTTTAAATGGAATCGTATTTAACGTCATCTTTTGAGGTTAACAACTTTCACGCAGCATAATGACTTTGCGATTCCCCCATGATGTTGCATGCATCAGTATTTTGTTCCTTTTTATTGCTGAATATTCCATTACCAGTTTGTCTTCACACTCAGCTGTTCAAGGATATTTGTGGATAGAGCTGTTATAAACATTTGTGTACAAGTCTTTGTGTGAATATAAGTTTTCGTTTTTCTTGAAATAAAACTTTTTACTTCATTTCTGTTAAATCCCATATTTGTGACTAGGGGACTTCATTTGGAGGAATAGAAATCTCAGTAGCCAGAGAAACAAACTAAGTCAGCAAGTGGATTTCAACCATATTAGGGACAAACCAATAGAGACTCCAGTAATATAAAAATGTCTCTGAAATTCAGGGGCATTTTATTCATTCATTCATTCATTCATTCAAGTTTATTTATTTTGAGAGAGAAAGACCATGACCCGAGCCAAAATCAAGAGTCAGACACTTAACCAACTGAGCTACCCAGGCACTCCCATGGACATTTTTAATAGGAAACATTATTAAAAACATGTGGTTAATTGATATTAGTTTTCCTTAACTTCATGAAGAGTATAAGTTTATTGTCCATTTGGGGTTGTTCTTTGTTTTTCTTTTCTCTTTCAAGCAGGATTTTTATCTAGAATTTCCAAAGATCTCACATTGTACTCAAATTCTGATTTAGTAATGCAACTGTTTTCTATGTTTGATAAGGCCCTTTTCCTTTTCCACTTCTGAAAGCAAGATTATTTTTAATGGTTTCATCAGGGCCATGAAAATAACCTTTCACAAAAACAACTTTTGACTAAGGTAACTGCTTGTCTCTTTGCTGAGAGTTAAGAAATAAAGCAAAGTTGTCCACGTGTTCGGAAACTAAAATTAAATATGACAAGAAGTCCAAATATTAGTGTTTTTTCCTGTTGGGCTATATAAAGCTTCTGCTGATTCGTCAATGTTTCCCATAACATGTTAGCCAGAGCTAAACAGTTAAAACTCTTTCCTTTGGTAGTCTGGCAGCTGAGTTTCCATCATTTACTGTGCTATAAAAGAAAATTCATCATAAATTGTTTTGGTCTCTTGGAACATTTCTGCTGGCAAATGAAGGTGATAGTTAACAGAGTCTCATTCAAAACAGAACAACAGCAATATTAACCAATGTAAGTCTAAAAACACTAGGAAATATTGCTTTGAAACTAAAAATAAAAACCAGTTCTCACTAGGAGAAAGAAGGCAAGGGCTGGCCTGCTTTAGAAGATAAGTGGTAACTCCATGGATCTAAGCAGATTTAATCAGACAATTTTTTTTATCTAGGGAGATTTGATAAAAAACAAAATCATACTATTTCATAGGCTGAGTTTCTGTCAGAAGTACATGGGAATTTTGTACTGTGTGGCTGAATTCCCTTGGTGAGGCTATGTCTGATTTGTAAGATTTTGTTCATATAAAGAAACGCTTACAGAAAATTGTAAGCACAGAAAAGAGGCAGAGAAAAGGGAAGAAGTTTTAGTCATCCTTTAACATCTCCTTCTATATCCCCAAATCCTGGAAAACCTATTTGATAAGAGAGGGTTGTTTTGTGAGCTAAAACTCTCATGGTAAAAAAGGTTATCACCTGTGAGAATATTTTCATCAAGCTGTGACAAACTAGTGATCACTTTTTCTCCAAGTCAGGAATATAGCTCAATGATTATCACATTGAAATTGTATAATTATGCCACCTGTTATGCTTTATTTCTCTTTAATAATTGAATTGTGTAAATTCTGTGAACAGTACATTGATGACCAGCTACTCATTTATGATAACCCAAAACTTTAAATGTCCCCAAACTTAAAAATACAGAAATACACTGAGAGTCTGAAGTGAAACACAAATAATCCTTAAGAATTGGAAATCTTGGTTTCTAGACTGAGCTCTGATGTGAATTATTTTTCAAAATTTGAACCTCAGATTTCTAGAAAGTAAATTTTGGAGTTAGTTCAAATGTTGGCTTAAATTTCAGCACTGCTATCTAATTAACAGTGATGTAGGGTAAATTATTTAACTAATATGATCTTTCCATTCTTTACAATGGTTAAAATTGTTCCTGGCATGTTTACCTAATCAAGTAGAGGTGAAATAATGGTAAGGTATGTGAGAGCATGTAGAAAACTCTCAAAAACTATCATTTAAAAATAAAGCTATGCTAAAAATAAACTACTGAGACTTTTGCATGGTGAAGGAAACCATCAACAAAAATGAACAGGCAATCTATATATGGAATGAGAGAAGATATTTGCAAAAATATATCTGATAAGAGGCTAAGAATCAAAATATACAAAAAACAACAACAAAACCCAAAAAACAAAACTAAACACCACATGAATAATTCAATTAAAAATGGGAAAAGGACCTGAACCGATATTTTTCTCAGGAAAACATGTGTATGGGCAACAGATATATGAAGGGATACTCATTATCACTAATAATCAGGGAAATTCAAATCAAAACCACAGTGTGATATCACCTTACACCTGTCAGAAGGGCTGGTACCAAAAAGACAAGAAATAATAAGTATAGGTGAGGATTTGGAGAAAAAGGAACCCTCATACACTGTTGTAGGAATGCAAATTGGTACAGCCACTGTGGAAAACAGTACCATACAATCCAGTAATTCCACTACTAGATATTTACCCAAAGAATATGAAAACACTAACTCAAAAGGGTATATGTACTCTCATGTTTATTGCAGCATTATTTACAACAGCCAAGATATGGAAGAAAGGTAAGTGTCTATCAATGGATGAATGGAGAAACAAGATGCAGTGTGTGTGTGTGTGTGTGTGTGTGTGTGTGTGTGTGTACACACAATGGAATATTACTCAGGCATCAAAAATGCTGAAATCTTGCCATTGACAACAATATGAATGGACCTAGAGGGAATTATGCTAAGTGAAATAAAGCAGAGAAAGACAAATACCATATGACTTCACTCATATGCTCATATGTGGAGTAACAACAGCAACAACAAAAACAGAAAGCAGAAACAAGGCCATAAATCAGAGGACATACTGGTAGCTTCCAGGTGGAGGGTATGAGCAAAATGGGTACAGAGGAGTCAAAGATAAAGGCTTCCAGTTATGGAATGAATAAGTCACTGGGATGAATGGTACAGCAGAGAGAATATAGTCAGTAGTATTACGATAGTGCTGTATAGTGATGCATGGTAGCTTCTCTTGTGGTGAGCACAGCATAATATAAAGAGTTGTCAAATCATTATGTCATACACCTGAAATTAACGTAACACTGTGTGTCAACTATACTTCAATTTAAAAAAAAAAAGTAAAAATATGATGAAACAGAGGACTGACTTGGGCGATAGCTAACCCCCAGGGATAGGCTCTATGGATACATGTGAAGAGGCCAGATTCCAGATTGTTGTTACTTGGATACTTATATAGGTAAGACCTGCTTTGTCTGAAGTCTATCATCAAGTTTTAGAATTTTTTTTAAGTTTATTATTTATTTTGAGAGAAAGAGAGGGAAAGAGTGGGGAAAGGGACAGGGAGAGAGAGAGAGAGAGAGAGAGAGAGAGAGAATCCCAAGCAGGTCCCACATTGTCAGCACAGAGCCCAATGCAGGGCTCAAACCCACACACCGTGAGATCATGACCTGAGCCAAAGTTGGATGCTTAACCTACTGAGCTGTCCAGGTGATCTGCTCCCCTTTTTTTGGCTGCCACTCTTGGATATCATTTAAAAACCCAGCTCAGGGGCACCTGGATGTCTCAGTTGGTTAAGTGTCCCACTCTTGATTTTGGCTCAGGTCCTGATCTTACAGTCTGTGAGTTCAAGCCTCAAGTGGAGCTCTGTGCTGACAATGGGGAGTCTGCTTGGGATTCTCTCTCTCCCTCTCTCTCTCTGCCCCTCCCCTGCTCGCTCTCTCTCTCTCTCTCTCTCTCAAAATAAATAAATGATCAGTTAATCAATAATACCCAATTCAAGGGCTCCTCAGGAGCTCAGTCAGTTAGGCAGCTGACTTTTGATTTTGGCTCAGGTCCTGATCTCACAGTTTGTGAGTTCAAACCCCAAGTGGGGCTCTGTATTAACAGTGTGGAGCCCTGCTTGGGATTCTCCGTCTCTCCCTTTCTCCCTGCCTCTTTAAATAAATAAATAAATAAATAAATAAATAAATAAATAAATAAACTAACTAACTAACTAACTAGCTAGCTTTAAAATAAAAAATAAATAAAAAACCAATTCAGTCTCTTTCAACCTGTCCAAACAGAACAGGAGAAAATTCCAGGAGCCAGACCTCTGAATATCCTCTTCAAGGTGGCAACAGAGATACTTTGCCAAAAATAGAGTTGTAACTCATCACATTCTCACCAATATTCTTCTAATTATTTAGTATAAATCCTCCCTTCTGTAATGTAAACCCATTCCACCATATCCCATCATCAGTGAAACAATGAAAACCAGAACCTGTCTTCCTATCCTACCATCTTTTGAACTGAATTCCTTAAGACTAAGTGTTACATTTGGGCATTTGTCATATAGTTAAGAAACTCAGCCACATACTATTGCTCCTCTCTTGTAGCAAGAGAGGAAACCACCTCCTCTCCTGTAGCAAACCACCTCCTATACAAGAAAGAACCATGCAACATGTGCTTCCACTTGCCCTTTTCCTTACCCCACCTCACCCAACCCCCTCCAAAATGCATGCTCCTCTTTAGTTTCTCACAACACATTAAACTCTTAAGCCTACAAGGAGCATGAATGGAGGAGGTTGGGAGCAGTGCTATAGGGCTGTGGGGGGTCAAGGAGAATGGAGAACTCACACTCCTTCTAAGGGAGGGAGCTGCTAGACAGCTGTAATTTGGGAATGGGATCCAGTGTTGCTTGATCTATTTTTTTTTTAATGTATGAAATTTACTGTCAAATTGGTTTCCATACAACACCCAGTGCTCATCCCAAAAGGTGCCCTCCTCAACACCCATCACCCACCCTACCCTCCCTCCCACCCCCCATCAACCCTCAGTTTGTTCTCAGTTTTTAACAGTCTCTTATGCTTTGGCTCTCTCCCACTCTAACCTCTTTTTTTTTTTTCCTTCCCCTCCCCCATGGGTTTCTGTTACGTTTCTCAGGATCCACATAAGAGTGAAACCATATGGTATCTGTCTTTCTCTGTATGGCTTATGTCACTTAGCATCACACTCTCCAGTTCCATCCACGTTGCTACAAAGGGCCATATTTCATTTTTTCTCATTGCCACGTAGTATTCTATTGTGTATATAAACCACAATTTCTTTATCCATTCATCAGTTGATGGACATTTAGGCTCTTTCCATAATTTGGCTATTGTTGAGAGTGCTGCTATAAACATTGGGGTACAAGTGCCCTTATGCATCAGCACTCCTGTATCCCTTGGATAAATTCCTAGCAGTGCTATTGCTGGGTCATAGGGTAGGTCTATTTTTAATTTTCTGAGGAACCTCCACACTGCTTTCCAGAGCGGCTGCACCAATTTGCATTCCCACCAACAGTGCAAGAGGGTTCCCATTTCTCCACATCCTCTCCAGCATCTATAGTCTCCTGATTTGTTCATTTTGGCCACTCTGACTGGCATGAGGTGGTATCTGAGTGTGGTTTTGATTTGTATTTCCCTGATAAGGAGCGACGTTGAACATCTTTTCATGTGCCTGTTGGCCATCCGGATGTCTTCTTTAGAGAAGTGTCTATTCATGTTTTCTGCCCATTTCTTCACTGGGTTATTTGTTTTTCGGGTGTGGAGTTTGATGAGCTCTTTATAGATTTTGGATACTAGCCCTTTGTCCGATGTGTCATTTGCAAATATCTTTTCCCATTCCGTTGGTTGCCTTTTAGTTTTGTTGGTTGTTTCCTTTGCTGTGCAGAAGCTTTTTATCTTCATAAGGTCCCAGTAATTCACTTTTGCTTTTAATTCCCTTGCCTTTGGGGATGTGCCGAGTAAGAGATTGCTACGGCTGAGGTCAGAGAGGTCTTTTCCTGTTTTCTCCTCTAAGGTTTTGATGGTTTCCTGTCTCACATTCAGGTCCTTGATCCATTTTGAGTTTATTTTTGTGAATGGTGTGAGAAAGTGGTCTAGTTTCAACCTTCTGCATGTTGCTGTCCAGTTCTCCCAGCACCATTTGTTAAAGAGACTGTCTTTTTTCCATTGGATGTTCTTTCCTGCTTTGTCAAAGATGAGTTGGCCATACGTTTGTGGGTCTAGTTCTGGGGTTTCTATTCTATTCCATTGGTCTATGTGTCTGTTTTTATGCCAATACCATGCTGTCTTGATGATGACAGCTTTGTAGTAGAGGCTAAAGTCTGGGATTGTGATGCCTCTTGCTTTGGTCTTCTTCCTCAAAATTACTTTGGCTATTCGGGGCCTTTTGTGGTTCCATATGAATTTTAGGATTGCTTGTTCTAGTTTCGAGAAGAATGCTGGTGCAATTTTGATTGGGATTGCATTGAATGTGTAGATAGCTTTGGGTAGTATTGACATTTTGACAATATTTATTCTTCCAATCCATGAGCAGGGAATGTCTTTCCATTTCTTTATATCTTCTTCAATTACCTGCATAAGCTTTCTATAGTTTTCAGCATACAGATCTTTTACATCTTTGGTTAGATTTATTCCTAGGTATTTTATGCTTCTTGGTGCAATTGTGAATGGGATCAGTTTCTTTATTTGTCTTTCTGTTGCTTCATTGTTAGTGTATAAGAATGCAACTGATTTCTGTACATTGATTTTGTATCCTGCAACTTTGCTGAATTCATGTATCAGTTCTAGCAGACTTTTGGTGGAGTCTATCGGATTTTCCATGTATAATATCATGTCATCTGCAAAAAGCGAAAGCTTGACTTCATCTTTGCCAATTTGGATGCCTTTGATTTCCTTTTGTTGTCTGATTGCTGATGCTAGAACTTCCAGCACTATATTAAACAACAGCGATGAGAGTGGGCATCCCTGTCGTGTTCCTGATCTCAGGGAAAAAGCTCTCAGTTTTTCCCCGTTGAGGATGATGTTAGCTGTGGGCTTTTCATAAATGGCTTTTATGATCTTTAAGTATGTTCCTTCTATCCCGACTTTCTCAAGGGTTTTTATTAAGAAAGGGTGCTGGATTTTGTCAAAGGCCTTTTCTGCATCGATTGACAGGATCATATGGTTCTTCTCTTTTTTTTTGTTAATGTGATGTATCACGTTGATTGATTTGCGAATGTTGAACCAGCCCTGCATCCCAGGAATGAATCCCACTTGATCATGGTGAATAATTCTTTTTATATGCTGTTGAATTCGATTTGCTAGTATCTTATTGAGAATTTTTGCATCCATATTCATCAGAGATATTGGCCTGTAGTTCTCTTTTTTTACTGGGTCTCCGTCTGGTTTAGGAATCAAAGTAATACTGGCTTCATAGAATGAGTCTGGAAGTTTTCCTTCCCTTTCTATTTCTTGGAATAGCTTCAGAAGGATAGGTATTATCTCTGCTTTAAACGTCTGGTAGAACTCCCCTGGGAAGCCATCTGGTCCTGGACTCTTATTTGTTGGGAGATTTTTGATAACCGATTCAATTTCTTCGTTGGTTATGGGTCTGTTCAAGCTTTCTATTTCCTCCTGATTGAGTTTTGGAAGAGTGTGGGTGTTTAGGAATTTGTCCATTTCTTCCAGGTTGTCCAATTTGTTGGCATATAATTTTTCATAGTATTCCCTGATAATTGTTTATATCTCTGAGGGATTGGTTGTAATAATTCCATTTTCATTCATGATTTTATCTATTTGGGTCATCTCCCTTTTCTTTTTGAGAAGCCTGGCTAGAGGTTTGTCAATTTTGTTTATTTTTTCAAAAAACCAACTCTTGGTCTCGTTGATCTGCTCTACAGTTTTTTTAGATTCTATATTGTTTACTTCTGCTCTGATCTTTATTATTTCTCTTCTTCTGCTGGGTTTAGGCTGCCTTTGCTGTTCTGCTTCTATTTCCTTTAGGTGTGCTGTTAGATTTTGTATTGGGGATTTTTCTTGTTTCTTGAGATAGGCCTGGATTGCCATGTATTTTCCTCTCAGGACTGCCTTCGCTGCGTCCCAAAGCATTTGGATTGTTGTATTTTCATTTTCGTTTGTTTCCATATATTTTTTAATTTCTTCTCTAATTGCCTGGTTGACCCACTCATTCGTTAGTAGGGTGTTCTTTAACCTCCATGCTTTTGGAGGTTTTCCAGACTTTTTCCTGTGGTTGATTTCAAGCTTCATAGCATTGTGGTCTGAAAGTATGCATGGTATAATTTCAATTCTTGTAAACTTATGAAGGGCTGTTTTGTGACCCAGTATATGATCTATCTTGGAGAATGTTCCATGTGCACTCGAGAAGAAAGTATATTCTGTTGCTTTGGGATGCAGAGTTCTAAATATATCTGTCAAGTCCATCTGATCCAATGTATCATTCAGGGCCCTTGTTTCTTTATTGCCTGTGTGTCTAGATGATCTATCCATTTCTGTAAGTGGGGTGTTAAAGTCCCCTGCAATGACCACATTCTTATCAATAAGGTTGCTTATGTTTATGAGTAACTGTTTTATATATCTGGGGGCTCCGGTATTTGGTGCATAGACATTTATAATTGTTAGCTCTTCCTGATGGATAGACCCTGTAATTATTATATAATGCCCTTCTTCATCTCTTGTTACAGCCTTTAATTTAAAGTCTAGTTTGTCTGATATAAGTATGGCTACTCCAGCTTTCTTTTGGCTTCCAGTAGCATGATAAATAGTTCTCCATCCCCTCACTCTCAATCTAAAGGTGTCCTCAGATCTCAAATGAGTCTCTTGTAGACAGCAAATAGATGGGTCTTGTTTTTTTATCCATTCTGATACCCTATATCTTTTGGTTGGCGCATTTAATCCATTTACATTCAGCGTTATTATAAAAAGATACGGGTTTAGAGTCATTGTGATGTCTGTATGTTTTATGCTTGTAGTGATGTCTCTGGTACTTTGTCTCACAGGATCCCCCTTAGGATCTCTTGTAGGGCTGGTTTCGTGGTGACAAATTCCTTCAGTTTTTGTTTGTTTGGGAAGACCTTTATCTCTCCTTCTATTCTAAATGACAGACTTGCTGGATAAAGGATTCTCGGCTGCATATTTTTTTTGTTTAGCACACTGAAGATATCGTGCCAAGCCTTTCTGGCCTGCCAAGTTTCAAAGGAGAGATCAGTCATGAGTCTTATAGGTCTCCCTTTATATGTGAGGGCACGTTTATCCCTTGCTGCTTTCAGAATTCTCTCTTTATCCTTGTATTTTGCCAGTTTCACTATGATATGTCGTGCAGAAGATCGATTCAAGTTACGTCTGAAGGGAGTTCTCTGTGCCTCTTGGATTTCAATGCCTTTTTCCTTCCCCAGTTCAGGGAAGTTCTCAGCTATAATTTCTTCAAGTACCCCTTCAGCACCTTTCCCTCTCTCTTCCTCCTCTGGGATACCAATTATGCGTATATTATTTCTTTTTAGTGTATCACTTAGTTCTCTAATTTTCCCCTCATACTCCTGGATTTTTTTATCTCTCTTTTTTTCAGCTTCCTCTTTCTCCATAACTTTATCTTCTAGTTCACCTATTCTCTCCTCTGCCTCTTCAATCCGAGCCGTTGTGGTTTCCATTTTGTTTTGCATTTCGTTTAAAGTGCTTTTCAGCTCCTCGTGACTGTTCCTTAGTCCCTTGATCTCTGTGGCAAGAGATTCTCTGCTGTCCTGTATGGACAGCATGTGTTCCGCTGTTTTCAAGCCCAGCGATTAATTTTATGACTATTATTCTAAATTCACTTTCTGTTATATTATTTAAATCCTTTTTGATCAGTTCATTAGCTGTTGTTATTTCCTGGAGATTCTTCTGAGGGGAATTCTTCCGTTTGGTCATTTTGGATAGTCCCTGGAGTGGTGAGGACCTGCAGGGCACTTCCCCCGTGCTGTGGTGTATAACTGGAGTTGGTGGGCGGGGCCGCAGTCCGACCTGCTGTCTGCCCCCAGCCCACCGCTGGGGCCACAGTCAGACTGGTGTGTGCCTTCTCTTCCCCTCTCCTAGGGGCGGGATTCACTGTGGGGTGGCGTGGCCCACCCCGTCTGGGCTACTTGCACACTGCCAGGCTTGTGGTGCTGGGGATCTGGCGTATTAGTTGGGGTGGGTAGGCAAGGTGCCCCGGGGGCGGGAGGGGCAGGCTTATCTCGCTTCTCCTTAGGTGATCCACTTCAGGAGGGGCCCTGTGGCAGCGGGAGGGAGTCAGATCCGCTGCCGGAGGTTTGGCTCCTCAGAAGCACAGAGTTGGGTGTTTGCTGGGAGAGAGCAAGTTCCCTGGCAGGAACTGGTTCTCTTTGGGATTTTGGCTGGGGGATGGGCGGGGGAGATGGCGCTGGCGAGCGCCTTTGTTCCCCGCCAAGCTGAGCTCTGCCGTCCGGGGGCTCAGCAGCTCTCCCTCCCTTTGTCCTCCAGCCTTCCCGCTTTCTGAGCAGAGCTGTTAACTTATGACCTCCCAGACGCCAAGTCGCGCTTGCTTTCGGACCACAGTCCGTCCGGCCCCTCCGCTTTTGCCAGCCAGACTCGGGGGCTCTGCTTGGCTGGCGAGCCGCCCCTCCGCCCCGGCTCCCTCCCACCAGTCCGTGGAGCGCGCACCGCCTCCCTTCCTACCCTCTTCCGTGGGCCTCTCGTCTGCGCTTGGCTCTGGAGACTCCCTTCTGCTAATCCTCTGGCGGTTTTCTGGGTTATTTAGGCAGGTGTAGATGGAATCTAAGTGATCAGCAGGACGCGCGGTGAGCCCAGCGTCCTCCTACGCCGCCATCTTCCAAGAATCTGTTATTTAGATTTAGTTATTTGAAGGGAAGAGAAGGAAAGTCAGGTAATATGCTTGAGAGCCTGTTATGTACCAGAAAGTCTAGTAAGTGGTCCATTTGTTCATTCACCAAATACATTTTTGAACACTCACTATTTTCCAGGCACAGTTCTACATATTAAGATACATCAGGGAATGAAACATATCACAATTTCCTGCCATTGTGGAGGAAATTTCATATACTTGAAAGAAAAAAAAAGGATGATAAAGATTAAAGTAAAATAAATATCTGATAAAGGATCCTAGAAGATGCTACATAATATGTAAAAAATAAAAACAAGAGGGAAATCCAGAATTCTAGGTAGGACATGGTTGCAATTTATTTATTTATTTATTATGTTTTTTGGTGTTTTTTTTTTTTTTTTTTTTTTTTTATATTTGAGAAAGAGAGCAAGCAGGGGAGGTGCAGTGAGATGGGGAGTGAATCTGAAGCAGGTTCCAGGCTCTGAGCCGTTAGCACAGAGCCTGACGTGGGGCTCAAACTCACAGGCAGTGAGATCATGACCTTAGCCGAAGTTGGACACTTAACCGAATGAGCCACCCAGACGCCACATAATTTAAATTAAGTAGACAGGGTAGGTCTCATTGAAAAGGTGACATTTGAGCAACGTCTGGATTGAGGTGAGGGAATTAGCTATATGGATACCTGCAGACAGAGAATTCCTGGTGCAGGGAATAGGCAGTGACCTCAAGCTCTAATTCAAAGTTTTCTGCCTTTAAAACCCATCCTTTTTTTGTTGATCCTGGCTGTGGCATTCCATAAACCACCGCACTTTCATCCTTGTAGAGACCATTCCTTTCTCTTACAACCATCAACCAGATGCAGTTTGATGAGATAATTGTCCAGCTGCAAACTATACTCACAGATGTAAATATACATTTCCTTTGCTATAGCACATAATGTTCATAAGCACGATGAGACATATTGGAAAACAGAGTCTGAGAGGTATAACCCACAATCACATTGCATGTGTGGTATGACTTGGGTTGTTTTCCTAGAATACTCATTAAATGGTAAATGGTAAGCAGGGCTTAAGTAGGTCTCTAAAAAACCAAACATCTTCACTGAGAGTCATTTTCACTTAATCAGCTGGAAGGCATTGCAGAAGTCAGTTCAGCTAATTTGCTCTCAGGCCAACCCTCTCCAGGCTCCCACTCCAGGCTGAATGTTTGAAGTGACATCTTTTATAATTGCTCTCTGTGAATGAAAAGTTTATTTTTTATGTAGAGACCAATTCCAGCGACTTTTACCTGAAACTAGCAACATTGTATCTTGCTTGCAAAAAAAGTATTGTTCAAAAGATACACATTATTCAGTACAACTAGAAATACCCTGCTGTACAAGCCTTACCCGAGGGGAATTTTTACACCAAACTGTACAGCTCCACATACCCATAGAAAACCCACTTTCTAAATATCTTTGACCTTTTAGCTATCTCTCTTCCTCTTTTTCCTCTCAGTGCCTAGACTGCAGTGTCTCCTAAAGAACATCAGAATTAGGAATTAGACAATGAGAATCAGAAATAAGCAAGCTTGAAGACGTCAGCAGCCCCTTGCAATGAGAATAAAACTGACAAGCATCTAGTTATGATATGCCTCTTCCATAATAAGTGCAATAGATTTTTTAATGCTATTGTTTTTATGTACAACATGAAATTTGTGGAGTTCCCTAAAAAAGAGGTAGTGTCTACTTTGAAATTGCATTCTGGGGGCGCCTGGGTGGCTCAGTTGGTTAAGCGTCCGACTTGAGCTCAGGTCATGATCTCACAATCTGTGAGTTTGAGCCCCGTGTCAGGCTCTGTGCTGATAGCTCAGAGCCTGGAGCCTGCTTCAGATTCTGTGTCTCCCTCTCACTCTGACACTCCCCTATTCATGCTCTGTCTCTCTCTGTCTCAAAAATAAATAAATGTTAAAAAAAAAAAAACTTTAAAAAAAGAAATTGTATTCTGTAATCTATGGAACAAAGATAAAACATCCTTGCATATCCAAAGAATTCTTCCCAAGGATGTGCAAATGTGCTGAAGATATGAACTCATGGATCTTCCTACTCTCCTTTTAGTAGCTAAGAGTGAGGTATTATGCTTCTGATTGCAGAGACAAGGACCCAATGTCAACCCCTGGCTGTTCAGCCATCACATATTT
This sequence comes from Neofelis nebulosa, assembly GCF_028018385.1. NCBI lineage: Eukaryota > Metazoa > Chordata > Mammalia > Carnivora > Felidae > Neofelis > Neofelis nebulosa. The sequence goes on from NC_080782.1 coordinate 113,903,564, forward strand.
GCTTTCCTTGAATTTAAGTAGCCATTTGTCTCCTTTACCTTCCAGAAATGTATCTGTTTGAAAGGGCACGTATGCACACACACACACGTGCACACAGACACGTGCACACACACACACACACACACACATTTTTTTTTTTTTTAATGCAAACCAAGGATTTGCTGTGGAGGTCACTCTTGTGCTGAAACTTAAAATAGCTTTGCAAAAATAAATGGAGGCCATTTTCACCCCCAGCTTTGCCAAAAATCAAAATTGATAATATCCAGTTTTGATAATGGTATAGGGAAATGGGTACCCTGATACACTGTTGATGCGGAAATGAGGTGCTACCAAACTTTTGGAAGGCTAACTCTAAGTTTCTATTAAGTAAAGACACTAGCATACTTTTGCTGTGGGGAGTCTATCTGCAGAAATAAAAGGACTAGGATTCATAACACAAACACATTTATTTTAGCATGCTTTATAATGACCAAAACCAACCATACAAATCAAGAAAGCATAGGGAAAATGCAGTTTCTTATCAATGAATGAATGATTGAAAATTGTCTATTTTATTCATTCTGTGGAAAATCATGTTACCATGAAAAGAACAAACTACTTCTGCAAGCATATATCTGGAGAGATATCTAGGTAGATTAAATGAAAAGATCAAGTTGAAGATACTATGCCTAACATTACCCATTTTTTAGGGAGGAAAAAAGCAACACTCACATATAAGAAAATATATATATATATTTGTATACATATTGAAATACATAGAGAAAAATAGGGAAGGATAAACCCTGAATTGTTAATAGTGAGAAGCTCTATGTACCCCTGTGTTGGTGAACTAAGGAGAGGATGAGTGGAAGGCAAGTGCCAGGGAGATTTGGGACTTTAGTTTTTTCAACTTCTGTGTTTGAGTATGTATTACTTACGAACTTTGAACTAAATACCTACCCTCAAAAAAATTTAAAAAATGTTATAACGTTGATTCATTTTTGAGAGACAGAGAACAACAGAGTGAGAGCAGGGGAGGGGACAGAGAAGGAGGGAGATACAGAATCCGCAGCAGGCTCCAGGCTCTTAGGTGTCAGAACAGAGTCCACCCGATGCGGGGCTCGAACTCATGAACCACGAGATCATGACCTGAGCCGAAGTCGGAGACGCAAGTGACTGAGCCACCCAAGTTCCCCCTGCCTTCAAAAAATTTTAAGGAAGAAGGTCATCATGACACATAATGGTGAAGTAGAAGTTGAGGGATTTGAGAATCAGCCATATTGAATTTAAAAACCCAGTTTAGCTACTTGTTCCTGTGTGATGTCAGACACATCACTAACTCCTCTGATCCTCTGTTTCTTCATGTGAAGTGGAGACAATAGTTCCTTCGTGTAAAGCACAAGGCATACTGCTGGCAGATAGGAGGCACAAGACTAATGCTCTCAGTCATGGAAGAACAATGTCTTCTAGGTGGACGTAGGAGGAAGCAGGAGATAAAGGCTGGGAAGGATGGTAAGTGAAGTTTCCTAGGGATATTTTGGTCAATTAAAAGGAATTTGAGACTGCAGACTCACAATGGAGCTGCCTGAGATGCACATCCAGACTCAGTCTCCTTGAAGGACTGCTTCCTCAGCAGCCCTAGAATCTCAGGCTGGAAGCTGAGCAGACCTCATGGATGTCACTTCTGAAGCATCCACTTTTCATCAGCCAGGAAAGCCTAATGGCAAACTGTTGGTCTCTCTGAGAAAAAAAAGATACACTCTCAAAGATTTTTCAGTGTCTAACTTGAAAGGGAGGGACAACGGCACTGTTTCCAGTGTCACAAACAGTGTATCAGAAAACAGAGAAGAGAGGGACCGGGAGGAGATAGAAATCCTTTGTGTCAGACAACAGAAATTGTTTAGTTGGGCAGGTTTCCCTGTTAACCAGCTGGTGGGTAAATTACTGCTGGAAGGAATTTATTCTGACCCTGGTGTGCTCTGCCTTAACGTCTTATAGATTTATTCTCAAAATTTATCAGATTCAAGACAAAACCCAGGGCAAGGTAAACCAAAGTTGTGGATGAAAAAAATGCATGGTGGCCTCACTGCAGAACTGGGAGGAACCAATCTAGTATAGCCAGTTCAGTCAAGATTACTAGAAGGCAACATGACAAGGATTGGGTGCAACCATCCGAAGCTATAGGAGACAAAGAAGAATCCTTCCCTAAGGCCTTCAGAGAGAGCATGGCCCTGCCAACCCTTGATTTTGGACATCTAGCCTACAGAATGTGAGAGAATAAATTTCAGCTGTTAAGTCACTCTGTTTGTGGTACTTTGTTAAGGGAACCCTAAGAAACTGACAGATTTTGGTAGGATTCCAGGTGTCCCCAAATCCTAGATATAATGTCCTAGTCCATTTGGGCATTATGGTATCATAACAGAACACCACAGCCTGGAGGGTTTATAAACAAGATAAATTTATGTCTTATAGTTCTGGAAGCTGGGAAGTCCAAGACCAAGGTGATATTCGATATCTGGTGAGAGCTCACTACTTGGTTCATAGAAAGCTGTCTTCTTGCAGCGTCATTACAAGACAGAATGGGCAAGGAAGCTCCCTAAGGTCTCTTTTAAAAGAGTATGAATTCCATTTATGGCTACATCCTCATGACCTAATTTCCTCCCAAAGGCCCCACTTCTAAATATGAATTTTGAGGGGACAAACACATTAAGTCTATAGCATATGCCCTCTCCTTTTAGGGTAAAACTATAGGATTTATGACTATAGGGGCTGGTTATTGGCTTAATAAAAATATCAAGATTTCTCTATCCTATAGACAGCATGAACATCATTATTCTAAAACCCCCTGCAACAGAGGAGGTAGGAGCTCAGACATTATCCTATATTTAAATCCCCATCTTGTTGGTGCTAAGCTGTGGATCTCTGACAGGGAATCATTTTCAGTGCATTAACTTACACATTTATATTTTTAAATATTGGAGATAACAAGATAAACTTTCAGTAAAGATCCGGTAATTCTCCCTAATTGAATCTGGTGTCTTACCCAATTCTGTTAACCTCCTTCTGTGTGAGCCACAGAGGTTCCTTGTCCGATGCAGTTCTATGATGAAATGCATCTAGCTCATTTTAAGGCCCCATTACTATTTGCAGATAGCTTTTAGTTTTTAGTTCAGCACACACCCAAAATCCTTCTTGTAAATAGTCTTTATGGAGACTACGCTTACCTTCAACATATTCTGCAAAATGCTGCATCCTTCCCTACTTGCTTGAGAATGACATTTTTATCTTTTCTTGAATGTCACAATGTACGTATGATGTTTTCTTTGCCTGCTGTGTTCTGACTCACTAGTTGCATGCAGAACCTGTTCCTTGGCACACAGAATGCATGAGGGTGCACTAGGACATTTCCTGCGTAACCCCTTTAAACATCCTTCAACATCTTCAGCTCTGTTCAGACCTACTACACTTCAATAGGGCTTTAGTTAACCCATCTTGCCAATCTCCACTGCAACAAATAAATAGAGTAACTGTGTATTCTTATTAAGTTGTCTCATTAACTGTTTGTCTCATTTTGATTGACTTTTATACTACACCGAGGCTATGTCTGCATCACTTTTCCATAGGATTAATGCCTTGCATTCTTTTAATTCACTAGCAAATAATGTTCGAGTTAAGATGCAAACTCTTATTTATTCCAAAAGAAATGCCTGCAGAAATAAGCTTAACATGTGATGGGCTGATAACAGAGTGAAACATAACAAAAATTCTACTATCAACAGCCATTATCAGTCACACTAAATTGTAGGGGAAAATGCTTTAGTATTCACATCTTAAACCTGGAAAAATTTTCTAATGGTAAATTTTCATTTTACCATTCACTATATAGAATTCTGTTAGCATGCCCTTTCGCCAAGTAAAATGGAGCTATTATTACAAAGTACTTGTAGACTTGAAAGACTTGATGTTTAGTTGGGAGGAACAACACTTAAGCTTCTAAAAAGCGGAGCTACCTAATGAAATAGATCTGTTTGACATCTGGTTTTAGAGTTTATAGTATATCTGTAATGCCTAAATGTTGAAGCAATGTTGGATGAGATAGTGGTCATGGATAAGAATTAGTTAGGAAAGACCTCCTTAAACAGAAGTGAATTCAAATTTGAAGGAAGTGATGAAGTAGATTGGCAGAGAGGAGATGAGAAGTCTGGGAAGGAACAGACCCAGATTTTCAGCTTAGCTATTAGACATTCATAACTCCTCTCCTGGGTAACTCATATGGCATATCTGCACTCAGCTTCCTTGCTGAAAAATGGGTACACTGGAGTTCATGACCTCTGTAATTTAAAACTGTTTTTTTTTTTTTTAACGTTTATTTATTTTTGAGACAGAGAGAGACAGAGCATGAACGGGGGAGGGTCAGAGAGAGGTAGACACAGAATCTGAAACAAGCTCCAGGCTCTGAGCTGTCAGCACAGAGCCCGACGCGGGGCTCGAACTCACGGACCGCGAGATCATGACCTGAGCCGAAGTTGGCCGCTCAACCGACTGAGCCACCCAGGTGCCCCAAAACTGTTAATATTCTATGGAGATGAATTAAAAAAAACAAAAGTAGCAAAAATGATTTTACTCCAGTTGAAGTTACCATCCATTCTAAATTATTGTCTTAAAAATAGAGGGAAAATGGGGCATCTGGGTGGCTTAGTCAGTTAAGTATCTGACTCAATTTCAGCTCAGGTCATGATCTCATGATGTGTGAATTTGAGCCCTGTGTCGGGCTCTGCGCTGAGAGTATGGAGCCTGCTTGGGATTCTCTCTCTCTCTCTCTCTCTCTCTCTCTCTCTCTCTCTCTCCTTTTCTCTCTGCGTCTCTCCCATGTGTTCTCTCTCTCTCTCTCTCAAAATAAATAAATCAACATTTTTTTTTTAGAAAAAGAGAGAAAGATATACATTTTTATTGATGGGGTATAAATATTTTATTTTAAAAGTATTATAGCCATTTTATTGGGTCAACCTAGCTAAGCTGTAACCATTTCTTCCCTTGCACAGTTCTGGTCATTTTTACCTAAAAAAGAGAGAAGCTTTACTTTTCTTTCCAACTCTATTAAAAAAACAAGACTATAAAACAGAGAGTAGTAGAGGATCATAGTAGAGGATCATCCTTTTAGCTTCAGAAGCCTTCTCTCACTCTTAATCCCAGTGACCTTCCTTACAGAACATTTGATAGAAAACGGCTCCTGTGTAGAAAATAAACTTGTGAAAGATCTTGGTTCCTATAGACGGTCTCCACCACATATTCCTGTAGGGTGCTAAGTTTGTCATTTATATCCTTTGACCTTCAATTTCTTCATCCATGAATGGATGGTAATAATCCATACTTCAAAGGGTTGGTGTGGGAGATAACAAGATACCATACATGGCACAAGAAACAGATGATGAACCCAAAGTAGATGCTGACTCTGTGATGACTGAATCTGTCCCAGAGGTCACATTCATGCATATTGTGCTACAAAAATGCAGGGGAAGAGAACATGAGTCCAGAATAAGAGGTGCCTAAGTCACTGATAGATTTCCAGTGTCTAAAGAGAAATGCTAAGTGCTACCCTTTGGCAGAGATTTATGAGAAATTGTTTGCAAATTTTATTGTGGAATAAGAGTCTGTCCCTATGATTTAATGGTGAAGTCTCCCACTTCTGCTCTCCCTAGAAAAAAATTTGAGACAATGTTCTCCAAGGTCCCTTAAGAACAAGTCTACCCCACTCAATTCACTGCATCAAAACCTTGTCATTTCAGCTCATCAATTCTCTTTTTATCTTCTACTGACCTCAAAGACACTGAAAGACTAGATCACTGAAAAGCAATGATCCTTCTCTAGAAGTACAGCATGATCATAACACCTGAAGATTGCCCACATTGGAGTGCTCAGGTCCCTAAGCTCTAGTTCCCCCGAAGTTCTCATGAAAACTCCCTAAAGCCCCAGAGTTTCATATTTAATGCCTCCTCTGGGAGTCTTCTTCATTACCTTCTGCATTGCCTGACTCTCCCTACTTTTCATCCACACCCACACTATGTTCTTTTTACCAGGTCCTAATACATCAGTCCATAAGACATGGTATTGATTGCTAATGAATGAGAGTAAGGGAAGGGGTTCATGTTAATCAACCATGTGCTAGGAACCACATCAAGTATCCACTTATGTCCTTTAATTTAATGAGTTTATATATTCATAGACTTTCTGGAAATATGGTTTTATGTGTAAGAGTGACTGTAAAATATAATTTTGGAATGTGTAGGGTTGATTGTGGGGGAGAGAACCACATGTATGCCTCTTTGCATCTCATCCTCACAGGAAGATGCTGACTCCACCCAGTGGTGGGCTAGCGCTGACTAAAATATTATGCCCTGCTACTGAATTTACCCCTAGCTCATCATGACTGTGCCCTGACATTAAAGGTGAAAGGGAACGGAAGATGCCCGGTGGAGGGAGATAAGGGGAAGAAAATGTTAAATATGGCTTTAAAATTATACTGTGACACCTGCTCATAATTGGTTGATGTCGTCTCTCAGAAAGAAGCCCCCCCTTCTGATTTCTATGGACTGAATTGGTCCATCTAATCCTGTTGCTTTTTGACTTCTTGTGTAAACCTCACTGACTGTCAGAGCTTCGCTCCCACACCAGTCCATTAGAGCACAATATTGACCGCTAATGGAGAAGGGCAAGGGAGACAATGACAACAAGGAAATAATCAACACCAGTTGATACAGCCTCTTTCAAGGACTTCTACACATTCAGCATAGATCACCTCATTTATCTTTACTGCATCCCTAGTGACAGGAGGGGAACTGCAATGATAGAATTCTACTTTAAAAGGGATGAAGTCATAATGCAGAGATTGTGACTTGTCCAAACTCTATCAGCTTCAGGAATAGAATACAGTGGTTCTGTTGATTGTTGGTGTGTATTAAGGTATTTTCTCATGATACTTAATGAAGATGGCAAGCACTGACATTTAAGGAGTAGGAAAACTGAGCTAACCCTGATTCCACCCTGCCCTGTGAACAGCCTTCAGTCACTTACTAACATAACGAAACACAACTTGCCTGTGATGGTAAAGAACCTGATTACCCAGCCTGGAAGGGATCAGTGGCTATAATCACGTTGAAATAACTAAATTGGGCAAAGAAGGGAAAAGCCTATAACACAGGGTTATATTTCATAAACAAATTGCAAATGTACTTAATAATGATGAGCTGAGAAGACATTGATGATTTTTCAAAGAAGAACACTGAACAGGAGCTGATCTATTGATCCACTGATGTCATTGAGACAAAAAAAATGTTCAAGATATTTCTAAAATGCTGTTGTTTGATCCAAATTATTAGTCACGCTGAACCCTCAGGCTCACCAAACTTCTGAATTCAGTCATCCTTACTGCTCCAAAGGGTAGATTTCAAATAGAGTGTGGTTGGGGTTCTTGGGCACCTTGGTTAGGCGTCTGACTCTTGCTCTTAGTTCAGGTCTTGATCACATGGTCATGAGTTCAAGGCCAAGGCCCATACTGGGCTCTGTGCTGGGCATGAAGCCTACTTAAAAACAACAACAAAAAATTTTTAAGTATGGAAACATTCCAAATAATTGTAGCTTAACCCTTAACACCAAAATGGTTATTTACCATTTGGGGGTAAACACTTTCCAAAAAATATAATAGAAAGAAGACACAAAGCAGAATCTCACATTTTCTGGATGAAATCCTGCCACTGTTATGAACATTCATGACTTCAGTAAAAGCAGACATTGAAGCTTTAAGGGACTATTGAGGTGTATAGGGCTACCTTTCCTTCTCTGAAATGTCAGAGAGTGGAGTGTTTTTAAGTTATTAGGTATGCTTTTAAAATTTCTCCTCCTTCCTCCTGTGCTGTCATGTCATCCCACAACCTGCTTGCTACTGTCATTACCTACATCCTGTAATCCTGATCCCTCCATCACCCCCATGCTACCTGCCACTACTTCTGAGTAAGTACATGAGCTCCAGAACATAAATCACAGGTAATGGATGAACATGAGCTCTGAGTATCAGATCACTTGATATGATTAAGCACATTCCTGTTTCATTCCAAGGATACCATTATTAAGTCAGATGTGAAACTTCCTTTTGATACCTATCACTGTCCTCTGGTTAGAGGCACAATCTCTTGCTGTCTCCATTTCCCCATTTGTACAATGAGGATAAATATATCTGCTACGAGGATTGAGTAGAAAAGTGCATGTAAAGCAGGTGGTACTGAGCCTGGCCCGTTGGATGCCTTACTAAATAAATTGTTGCCACTGACATTGTTATCACCTAGATGGTTTTTAATTTAAGAAGCTGTAGAAGTTACGTCATAAGAACATGCTTCTTTTCCCTCTGGTCTAGTATCCCATTCTTCTAGTACCACCATAGGAAGGGGTGAGATGAGACATAACTGAAGCACAACTGTGAATGAAAGGAACTGGTACCAGGTGCAGCCTAAAAATCTGGGTCCAACTGCTGACCTAGATGTAGTATTACTACGTGCCAGGCACTGTTCTAAGTATCTAACATATATGAACTGATTCAAGTTGTCACAACAACCAGTAAGGCAGGTGCTGTCATTACCCCCACTTTACTGATGGAGACAATGAGGCCTAAAAAGTGAAGTAACTTGCCCCCAATCACATATTTGACGAGCCGTAGAGCCAGGATTTAAACCCAGACAGACAAGTGTCAGTCTGTGCTTCACAGCTGGTCAGCCCTGTGAGCTTCAGTTTTCTCCAAGGTATAAGGAGAACAATAATCCTACACTGGAACAGGCAAAGGCCACAGAAATGTAAAGTATGGTTGTTATTAAGCCGCTTAGCCAAAGTTCATCATTATCTGTAGTAGTAAAAGATTATGACTGACTGAAGTTATATCACCAAAGACGTGATAGGAAGATTATTCCAGGTGCCAGAGACCAACAACAACAAAAATTTTAGTAAACCTCAATATCATCCTTGCAAAAAAAAAAAAAAAAAAAAAAGACTGGAAATAAGTGATCATCTTTTGAAGGAATTATTTGAATATTTAAAAGCCTTTACTCTGTCAGTTAGGGGTAATACTTTTTCATGACGTATAAAGAAACTCTTCTCCTAGGAGTTCAGAAATGACTGGAGGAGCACGTGTTTAAATGGGCATGTAAAAGTATATGTTGTCCTCTCAATGGTAAACTCACATATTAGAGTGAATTTATTTTGCCTCCCAGGTCAGGGTAATTGCCTATTGATTCTCAGGAAGGAAAAAAAAAGGGCGGGGGGGCGGGGGCGGGCACTGAGAACCTTTGCTCTTTCAGTTCTGAACAGAATTATAGCCTAAAAGGAAAAATGGCATTGTTTACCAGCACCTCTCAGAGAAAGGGCCAAGACTTTTTCTAATTACTTGCACATAACTGGTGCTCCGTAAACATTTTTTTGATTAAAAGCTTAAACCCTGTATAAATAGTTTGATAGACAGATTCTTGTTGCATTCCTGATCAAGCATCCAAAAGACAATAGGCAAAAACACAACTCTAAACTTTTGCATCATTCAAATTTGCAAACTTGTGTGTTCTAAGACTAATGGACATTAGTATATACACGGCAGTTTCTAAAATTATGTAGGAAGTCTCAATATACTGTGCAACAAATACACAGAACTGTACTGAGCTTGAAATTGCTCCTTGCTAAACAATAAAGATGAACTTAAACAATGGTTTCTTTGCCTTCTTAGAATTTACAAAGGCAATGAACTTTGTTTTGAATAGATAAGTTTTCTTAATAAGAGGAGAGAGAAAATGAGAGAGACACTGGAAGAAAGAAGGAAAGAAGAAAGGAAAGAAAAAGCAAAAAAAAAAAAAAAAAAAAAGCAAACATTAGAGATATTGGAAAGAAAGCTTTCCTGAAACAGGAATGGTAAATGTCCTTGTCCTAGTTAAGGACTTTGACATAAACATTGTTGACCTCAGAACTGTATTACATTTGGCAATCATGCTTTTTAAAACCTTTGTAACAATCTCAGGGAAACCAGAGTAAAGATGGTAGTTTTGAAAAAATTAACTAATTGTTCATTTGATTCTCTACCACCTTTCTGTTATTTTCATTTGATTTGTGTATATTTCTACGGAATTTCTAGGAAGCACTTTATTCATAATTTTAAAGGTAGTATCAAGAAAAAATGTTAACATGAGCTAAACATATCACATGCCCAAATCATTGAACAATGTCGTTACTGTAACTCTTTCAAGTATAGTACTTAAAATCCGAATATAATTACACAACTGTGCATACCTCAGACATCCTAAATACATTTTGGAATACAACTTCTTTTTTTTAATGTTTATTTATTTTTGAGACCAAGAGAAACAAAGCAGGGGTCAGGGAGGGGCAGAGAGAGAGGGAGATAACAGAATCTGAAGCAGGCTCCAGGTTCTGAGCTGTCAGCATGAGCCCAGTGCAGGACTCTAACTCACTAACTGCAAGATCATGACCTGAGGTGAAGCCAGCCACTTAACCGACAGAGCCACCCAGGCGCCTGTGGAATACAACTTCCGATGGTACATTTTTAAAAAGATTTATGTATCTCATTCAAAATTTTGAAATATATCTATGAAAACTTCTTTTTTCCTTGGTGGAGTATTTGTTAACTATGAGACATTTATGGGCTTCAGAAATGTTTCCTTACAGCTTCTTTGGGATATTTCTCACCTAATGAATTTGGTGGGCCCACAATTATCTGGTGCATTGATAGTCAAATGTGGTCTGTCAATCAGTGCCCTTCATATAGGACTCCTTTACTGGGCTGCAACAAGATAAGCAGAAACTTAATGGGAATGTAAGCCAACCACATCAGGAAACTGGCACTTTTTAAAAAATAGTGTAACTTTCCCAAAGAAGGAAGATGTGTACTAATTTCCATTCTGGGACAAGGTTTTTTAATGTTTATTTATTTATTTTTTAATGTTTTTTTTTAATGTTTTTTTTTTTTTTAATGTTTATTTATTTTCCAGAGAGGGCAAGTGGGGGAGGGACAGAGATAAGGGAACAGAGGATTGGAAGCGAGTTCTGCGCTGACGGGCTGACAGCAGCCAGCCCCATGTGGGGCTTGAATTCATGATCCACGAGATTATGACCTGAGCCGAAGTCAGATGTTCAACTGACTGAGCCACCCAGGTGCCCCCTGGGATAAGTTCTTTTGTCTCCTTAGGGATCAGTTACTGTTTATGGACTGCCTACTTTGAGCATCAGTGCTCTAGTAGATTTTTAAGTACAAGACACTCCAGTGTGATGCTTAACGTGTAGGATTCTGGAGGCAGGCAAACCTGAGTATGAATCCTGGCCTAGCAACTCAGTAGTAAAAGGACCCTGAATGAACTGCTCAAGGGTTTCAATACAATTTCCTTATAGATGAAATTGGCATAGACCTGTCTCATACATATTAGGGTAAAGCTTAAACCAAATAATGGAATATGCTTAGCCCCAAATCTCCATACATAAAGAGCTCAGCTTAAAATGTCCTATCTTACAGTTGTTACTTCCACATAATTGAGGAAATTATAAGTTTACTCTCCTCCATACATCTGTGACTAACAACCAAGACCATGTGAAATATTCAGACCAGTTAAGATAAAAATTTTGTTAAGCAATGAGGCACGATACTGGTTAAATGCCTAAAAGGCTACATATGACGTGGAAATGTTCCTTTCTCCTGAAATAAGGAAATGAGTGCCTATTTCGGAAACAGCAGGCATGGTAGAATAAACAGGAGAGAGGAAAGGGCTTAGCATTTGATGTCAGACATCTGGGGATGAATCCTGATTCCTAACTTTTAGAGGCTGCTTTAACTTGAAGTAAATGAGGCCTTAAATGAGAAAATAAAACATCCATACAAATAGTACATGTGCATATATACATTGCATAATGCTTGAAGCATAAAAGGTGCTCAAGATATTTTGTTTGTTTAGCCATTACTAAGTGTGTGGCATAGTTGATTTGGTTTTATGAAGAAGTATCTTTCTTATTCTGGGATCTGGTAATCCAAATATTTTACTCAGTATCTGCATTTGTCTTCTTGCTCTCCACCACTGACTTACTAACTTTACCAAGTCATTAAACATAAAAGGGAATCCCCCCAACAAAGTCCAGCCATATCTAAAATACTTTTAGAGTTGCATCAATATTCTGTAAATCATTGACAAGTCCAATGGATCCCAACTCACGGCATTGCCATTTTTATAGCATTTAATTACTTGGTTGGCATGATTTCAAGCAAAGACGGTAAACATAAAATCTGCATGGGAGAGTTACCATTAATTTCAAGTTCACTTATCTCTGTTTATCTTTCAAGCTCATAAACCAGGTTCTGAGTAGACAAGTGGGGGGAAGAAGACCTTTGTTAATCTCTTTCTCCCAAACCCAGTTTTATGGAAAATGATGAGATAGCAACTAATTATCAAGCTCTGCATGGAATTACACACTAACACCTGGCTGAGGGATGTACATGGAGAAAGAAAAGGTGCATGTAAATGAATAAATCATGTCTATTAGTGTAGATCCATCTCCTCAAAAAGCGTATGATGATAATTTGTGCAAGCTCTCGTTGCACCTTGCACATAGGTTGTTCATGCTCCATGACTGCATAATGTATGTGCTTATGTTTCTCAGCTAACCCAAATTTATTCAGTTCCTTTCCATGGTTTTTCTTCACTGTAATTGCCTGCTAACTACCTTGTTCTGCCTCCAAGATCATCTCTCTTCAATTTATCCTCCCTAAGGCTGCCAGAATGAATTTTCCAAACTGCCAATCTGGTCATGTCATCTCCCATTAGAATCTTTCAATGTCTGCCCATTACCCTCAGGATAAAATCCAAACCCTGGACTCAGCTCATATTATTCTCTCACTTAGTCTAACTAAACTATTGTATTTTTAGCTCTTTACCTGTTCCAAATTCTCTGAAGTGCCTTGGTCATGTTCTTCCTCAGACAAAATTATCCTCCCCTTTCTCCACAAATTGCATGACAAATTCTTACTTGATAGTCACCACCTACCAGAGGACTTCACTGGTAGCCTCCGCGAAATTTTCAAGGGCTCCAGCAGTACCCTTTCTTACTTCTCGGTTAACTTGCAAATCCAGTAATGAAATGATCAGCGTTCATCTGTGAACCTCCCATTGAACTGTAAGATTCCCAAAGGTGGATAGGGTCTTCCTCTGTGACTTTCTAATTCCAATGTCTATTACAGACTTGGCACATAGCAGGTGGTTAATCAATTATGAATTAACAAATATTCAAAGTATGGAGCTGAAGTTTTACAATGGCATATCTGAAAAGTACCCAAGCAAAATATAAAGTATTCTCTCTGGAATCCTTAACACTCAAAGCCTAAAACAGACAATATTTATTCATCTTCAGTTCCAAGTAGCAATAATGGTGAGGGGGAGGACTGGACAGACACAACACTTATCATCAGTCCTGGGCAGTTTATTTGCTAGGTTCTTACCCCTTATCTTAAATAGCATTCAAATTAACTTGGTTTCCTGGCTGTACTTTTTTACACAAGGAAGTATACATCCATCAAGTGTGACCACAACACATAGTCTGTCCACACTACTACACAGTCTTTCATATTAAAGGAAAGAGTGCATTCTTTTTCAAAGGTGATAATAATAAAAATAATGTTCTTGTTTCCATGCACTTAAAGTTATCCAATTAGTTGCATTAAGTTTTTTAGTGACTTAGATTAGGAGTTTTAATTTAAAGTGTTTGCTTAATAGTGTCAGTGTTTCAATGGTTTCAGCTCCACTTGGAGGCTAGTACCCGGCCTATGTAGTTAATTGAATAGTGCTGTTTGCTGCCCCCAACTATGACATCACTACAGTCATAGAGCTAGCATTTATCTAAACTGCCTTCTGGCAAGTCTTCACAGCCACAGCGGATCTAGGCAGATCCAAAACAAATACACAGAAACTACAACTTAGCTGGAGTCTGGACACCAAAGGGGAAGAGGGCAGGAGCTGGTCCTTTGTGCAACCGGCAGTCACGTGCTGGAACTCCTGAGGAACACAGGGTTACGTGATGGCGGAAGTTAGTGGTTGAATACACACAAGTGCTTGACCAATTGTTAGTAATTATGTGGCATTTGAATGTGTCCCTAAGAGGCTGGGTCTGTACTCTTTTCTAAGAATCTGTGGATTTAGAGATTGGATATTTGGACGGCAGGTGATTTAAAGACATGTGAGCATTTTCCAGATGAAGAATCAAGCAAATGCTGTGATTTGTTCCCTCTTTCTTCTCAAATCATAGAGGACTCACATTTCCTCCCAACTTGAGCAAAGTGAGGCTAATTTTACATTTCCTACTCTTGTGTCTCCAAGGATTAGGGGTACATAGCATGCATCAAAGATTAAGCTAATTTTCTTCTAGACAACATTAGGAAAAAATCAACCAAAGTTCTCAGCTTTATATCTGAGAATATTCTATGGGTCTCTACTTCTCAAAATTAATGGCTTCTCCTCCTGAGGAAAATCCTGTTTCTAGTTTACTTGTCTGTCCTCACCTTTCCTTCTTTTCCCTCTAACTACAAGGAAAACTTCTCTCTTTGATATAAACTAAATAAGAGATTTGGCTCCCAAGGAAGTCTGTTAAGAGATTATAGATAAAGAAATGCAAATAGTCACAATTCTCTAAAATGGAAACTTAGGCTTCCCTGGAAAATGGTTTCAGCTTTTTGTAGGTGAGCTACTTGCTGATTGCTCATTACCATGTAGTTGAAAACAACATCTGTCATGGTAGAGCCAGGAGGAAATCTCTTAGACTGCTTATTAGTTTTCCTTTTTCTGCCTCATGTTTACTGACAAGTTATATCTTTTAGATGATGGGTATTTGTGGAGTCGGAAGATATTTGTCCTTTAAGAAGTTTAAGTGTGGGGGCGCCTGGGTGGCAGAGTCCGTTAAGCGTCCAACTTCAGCCAGGTCACGATCTCGCGGTCTGTGAGTTCGAGCCCCGCGTCAGGCCCTGGGCTGATGGCTCGGAGCCTGGAGCCTGTTTCCGATTCTGTGTCTCCCTCTCTCTCTGCCCCTCCCCCGGTCATGCTCTGTCTCTCTCTGTCCCAAAAATAAATAAAAAACGTTGAAAAAAAAATTTTTAAAAAAAAAGAAGTTTAAGTGTGAAGGACTTTTCTGGTCAGGTTCCAGAAGAGCCCTGCCTGCCACTCCCCACCCACCCCCCTACCTCTGCCAGCCATCAGCGTGTCCTCAAAGGGGAGGGAACAGTGCTGCCATGCCAGGTGCCATTATCCTGGCTCTCCAGACACTGGCTTCCTGAGGAAAAGCAGAGAGAAAATGACCCCCTTTCTCAAGTTAAAAAAGGATGGGAAGGCCCTCTAAGTTATCAAGTATAAAACAAAACAAAACTATAATATTAGCTCCATAATCAACTTTTCTTTCGTTGGACCCAGAAAAGTGAAAGAGGAAGGCCACACAGCCACCAATCAGTATGTGGAATTCCAACGCTGAAAGTCAAAGCACACCTGGGGTCATCACTAGGTAGATATGGAAGTAGAGCTGTGATATTTTTATTAATTGCTTATAGCCGTGCTGTCAAAGAGATGTTCCTGGACTACCTCCCTCAGAACCACTTGGCAAAAGTTTTTAAAAATATCTGTTCCTAAATCAGAATCTCTGGGATGAGGCCAGGGAGTTGCATTTTTTCATAACCACTCAAGGGATTCTTATGAACACTCCTGTTCCCAAACCCCTATTTACATACCAATACCATTATGTTTTCATTTATGTAAAATAAGCTGCTAAAATTTCTCTTTAAGGAAGACATTTTGAAGGATGGGGGTGTGAAACCATGAGAGCACATTTACCTAATTCTCAAAATATCAATTTGTAGTCTTTGAGCATTTGGGCAATTTTGTCTTGAATCTTTTTTTTTTTTTTTTTTTTTTTTTTTTTTTTAAATTTTTAGTAGATTTGCTTTGGTTAGGGAGAAACTGACAGCACTGAATTGATCTAAAGCTAACTACTTCAGAAAGCTTAATAATATATTTATTAGACTAGGTTATCAGCTATCAGTTGAATCCTTAAGATGGTCCCTATATATAAATGAAGCTAATCACTGGCTATTCAATCACCTTGATTCAAACACGACTTGAATAGTTTGGATTGTTTGATTATATAGACACTACCATAGACATTACTGTAGCAAGAGGAAAAAATATCAGTTAGAAAATGATGAATTAGCATTTCGTTTAAAAGGGGGCTCTTTCTTTGATATTTACATTTATGTTTTGCTTTTCTTTCTGTTTTCTTTTTTTTTTTTTTTTTTCTGATCTTAAGAATGGTGGGCAAGGAGAGAACTTCTAGTGAATACTGGAAAATAAATACCTTGTCCCCAATTTGAGTCAACTTGAAAATTTTCATCCATAAAGTCACATATGGCTTAAGAATCATTGATTTTATATTTTACAAATCAGGAAAGTTAATTCATTTAGGTAACCCAAGTCTACAAAAGCTTTATCGGCTAATGTCATCACTGAACTTTGTGTAATGACAGGACACACTCTGGGGCAGGCAGACTACCCACTCCCTTTCCTTAGTATATTTTAAAAATGAACTTCTTATTCCACACCACTTTAGAGTTTGATTCGTAAACATCATAAACTAAGGAAGACAATTGAACAAAACCATATGACCTGATCAGAACCAGCTGACAACAAGAACTATAGTCTCCAGCAACCGACTACTTGTTCTACAGGATACTAACAACAGGACTGGTTAGTGTTTGCTGACTTCATCAGTTGGCATCATACAGACACAGATGAAGTTCAAAACACTCAAACAGAAGCAGGAAATGGCAGGAGAGGCCACGCTTTGGATTTTAAGTTAATATAACAGACACATGAAAAACTATCCAGTGACTATAAATTAGACCATATTTAAGGGCATTATATATTATAATGAATATATGCATTAGGTATGCATACTAAACTAAGAAAAATTTCCTTCCCTCATTAAATATGCATCACCTACAACTTAGTTTATATGAGCACAAACTAAATTTGATAGAGCATAGAAGAACTTTGTCATAAGAGATTTATAGTATTAGCCAACTTTGATAATTGAAGAGTAACCTGGACCACAAAAACTCTGAGATTATGCATTTGAGTGAAAAAAAAATCTTCCTGCATCAATTCGATTATAGATACTAAAACAACTTATTCAAATTAGGACAATTGTGATGAAAATTAGATAACTTGAGGAGGTTTCCTTCCTTAGTGAAATAATGGCTACCTCACTATAGGTAACGACCTATGAATATGAAGGCAAAATGAATACTGACAGGCAAATAACAGGTATCTGGATCATAGAGGAGTTCAACATAAGATATATGTTTTATAAGAATTCACCCCTCCTCCCAGTAGTTTTCCTCCTTGATCCCAGAGAAAAGGGGGCTTTCTCTTTTGAGGAGATAATGGCAGCATTGCCTTTCTCTCCATACTTCTCCCATGGGAGAAAGGGTCTTTCTGATTGGTGAGATGGGAAGAAGGAACCTAGCATATGTGGCTAAGCCCCTTATAGAGTCTTTTTAAAAGTGGCCTCTCCCTAGGATGCTCTTATTTGCCTCCTGTACACATAGTGGGAAGCTTTTAACATTTTGGGGAAAGAAGTAGCTAGCCTGTTTTGACGAACGATCCATACCTTGTTCTTATTCTGCAACAAACAGTATCACTAGTAAAAGTGACTTAAAAAAGTCTATCTGACCTTGTCTCCTTCTACATTGATTCAGAATTTGGTAGAGACAGGTAAAGATATATTACTTCCTTCCTCCACCCTCTTGCCAAAATCCAACATAATTGAGTTCTAGAAATTCTAGATATGTTCATTCAGGTACTCTAACTCAGCCTTTTCCTGATCCACACATCCTTGCCTGTGGAATCTTTAGCTGTATTCTCTAATATTTTTGTTTACTCGCTCTTCAGAAACTCTTATAGTTAAATTATTCTTAGACTCTATTTCTCTTAAACTTCTGAAACAATTGTCCACACAAGCTTCGCCTGTACTACCTATGTGAGTAACAACAGACTTCTAGTTTGCTGAACCAAATAGTTGTTACTTTCCTCTCCTGGGTAGGGATTTCCTCTTGTCAATGGATCCTAGAACTATTTTATCATTCCCTGAAGACAGCATTTTAGCTTTTTTTATTAATACGAAATCCTTTAATTCTGTAACTACTCAGTTACAACTTATAGTTGCACCTATATTCAATAACTTAATAACTGCATATTATTACTGTTATGAAGATAATTAATCCAGAAGCAATACAAGAAAATTGGCCTCCAGCCTGGCTGCACTTTGTAAATATAAGATATGTGCGTTACTTTATGGTAACTTTACATGTATAGATGTAGGTAGTTTCCTCATATACACCAAAGACCTACTCACTGAGAAACGGATCATGATATGAGAATTTTGGGAGAAGGCCTGGCTTAACAGCAACTGAATTTCTGATTTATCGATGCAAGTATCTCTATGCAAGGGGACAGATGGCTCTGCAGGTACTATAGACATTTAACCCACAGGTTTCACCCTTTAGAGGTTTGTAGTTTACCAGTGGAAATTAGATGAGCACTTATTACTAACGATACCTATAATAAAGAAATTTCCCTCCCTCTTTAGACTAGATCACCACTTCATATATAAGGCGCTGCCTACTTTTTCTTTACTTAAATATATGAGGCTGTTACTTTTTAAATTATCTGTTTACTGTTTTGCTCCACTGTTAGAAATCAAACACATTTAAAGCAGGGACAGAAATCTCCAGTTTGCCTCTGTATTTCTATAGTGTTTTGCATGTAGTGAGTACTCAAAAAGTACTTTTAAATTACATTAATCGTGGGGCTGGCTCAGTCAGTTAAGTGTCCAACTTTAGCTCAGGTAATGATCTCGCAGTTCATGAGTTTGAGCCCCGCGTCAGGCTCTGTGCTGACAGCTTGAAGACTAAAGCCTGCTTCAAATTCTGTGTCTACCTCTCTCCACCCCTCCCCTGCTCACACTCTGTCTAAGAGTAAAGTCTTTATGATAAGATTTTTATTTTTAAGAGATGTTCTGAATTCTAAAATAAGAAAAGTTTGAAAAGGGACAAGAAGTAGGAGTACAAAGTTAGGATACTGCCAAGGTGTCTGAAGGATGGTGGTAGTGGTAACATACAGAAGTAGAAGGATTCCAGATATATTTTTTGAGATAGAAGCAATACGAATTTCAATTCATGGGAGTGAGGAAGAGGACGATATAAATTATATCAACATTTTAGTAGAAGGGTAGATGCACGGCTCATTTACTGAGATGATAGGCACTGCAGAAGGGATGCATTTTAAAAATAAAAGTTAAACTTTACCTTCTACTTTATTTAATCTTCACAGGGGCTCTGAAACTTAGAAATTATTATCACCTTTGTTATTGATGAAATAGATAATGCCATGGTTTCCCTAAGTAACAAATCTTGAGGCCTTATATTTTTCTAGTTAAGCTCTATGACTGGTTAAAGACCAAATTTAATTAACCAACATTGAGGGAGCATTTACCTTGCATCAGGAATTCTGTAAGGACAAGGATTAATGTCTTAGCTCCAGCTTTCTTTCAAATGGAGGAGACAAATATATAAACAAATTATAATTCAAAGTAGCAGTACAATATTAGCAATATTCAAGGAATACTTTGGAAACTCAGAGGAGGATACTTAGAGTAATCTAGAAGTGGGAGTGAGAGTAACAGAAAGCTTCCTAGTAAATGTTACATTTAAGTTGAGGCCTAAAGGGCATGCTTAGGAATTAGGTGTAAAAGGATCATGGCTAGGACCAGTGGGGGTAGAGAAAAGAGAATGAGCAACAAACATGGTTAACAAGAAACATGAAGTGTTAAAGCCTAGAAAAGAAAGTAAATGCTATACCATGATGATCTTTGAAGGAAAATGAAAGAGTGTGGAGATTATCAGATAATGGATGGTAAGGGAATACTGCTGGGTTCTCAGTACAAAAGTGGTGTTTACAAATACCCAGTTTTAGACATAGCATTCTGTTGACTGTGTTGAAGATAGACATGAGGGAACCAAGGCTGAAGAGAGGAAATCAATTCACACATGTCTTCAACAGTCTAGTAGAGAAATAAGAGTCGTGGTTAGGTTGATCGTTGTTCATATGGAAAGGTGCAGGTGGACCGGAGAATTAATTAAAAGGTAAAACTGACAGGGAATATCACTGCAGAGATGTGCTAAATCCAAAGAGGAAGGAGTTAAGAATGAACCAGATGTCTAGCTCGGGAGCTGGGTGGCAGTTCAAGGAAGGGCCAAATAGGGAAGAAGATATAAGTTTAGGAATGAGACATTTTGAGTCTGAGGTTCTAGATGAGATAGGACGAAAAACAGATTCTAAGACTTCTAAGATTAGTGCTTCTCTCCTAAAAAGTTCCTTGAAAATAGCTATTCGTCCATTATTAAGATTCAATAAAGATTTGTAGTGAATAAGAAAGCAGAGCTTCTTAATCCTTTTTTTCCCCCACATATTCTTTGAGAAGAGATTGATAAAATTCCGTAGGTAGTTTAATCTTTGTCACTTCTGTATAAAGTTGAGGGAGCTGATCAACAAAGTTGATATGAAACAGGAGAAATCTTTATTTGTGAAAGAGACAAAAGTAGAATTGTTTCTCAGCTATGTTCTTTTTCCAGCAAGAACACAGTTGGGGTATCCTACCACCTAATCCAGCCAGGGAACAAAGATCTTTTTTCCCTACAGCAAATAGTTCACATCTTGAGTTTACTCCTTGGTGCAAAAGAGCTTTGCTTTCATAAGAAGATTCTGGAGTATAAGCCTCAACTCAAAGACAGATGATCTACGAACCATACAGATTTATAGAATTTTTTCTTCAGAGCAAAAAACACCAGAGTCTGCTGGTGCACACATCATGATGGGCAAACAAAAGTGAAAAATAAATTAAAAAAATGATATAAATCCAAGGATAGTTCTTTCTGTGTAATTACTATCCAACACATTCAGAATGTTTTGAGAAAAATATAGAATGCAATTTTAAATTAAATACAGAATGTCTCTAGATAAATATAGAATACAACTTAAAATGGAACATGTTGTGACTTATATACAAGGAGTGTGTTTTACAAAGCCTCGTGCTTTGAAAAGATTTCCACCCTATGGAAAACTGATTTACATATCAAAAATTTTAAATTGGGATACTATTCAGCCATAAAAAAGAATGAAATCTTGGTATTTGTGACAACACGGATGGAAATTGAGGGCATTATCCTAAGTGAAATAAGCCAGACAGGGAAAAACAAATACCACATGGTCTCACTTATGTGTGAAATCTACAAAAACAGAACAAACAAAACAAACAAAACAATCAAGCTCATAGGTATGGAGATCAGATTGCTGGTTGCCAGAGGGCAGGGTGGGGGGGGGGGGGTGAAAGGGGTCAAAAGGTATAAAATGCCAGTTATAAAATTAAAAAGTCATAGGGATATAATAATGATAGTTAATAATACTGTATTGCACATCTCAAAGTTGCTAAGAGAGTAAATCTTCAGCACAAGAAAAAAAATTTCATAACTTTGTATGGTGACAGATTTTAACTAGATTTATTGTGAAGATCATTTTGCAATGTATACAAATATCGAATCACTATGTTGTATACCTGAAACTAACATAATAATATGTCAATTATAACTTAATAAACAAATAGATTGCACAATTGAAAAATTAAATGCAAGACTTAAGCAAACCCAGTAATCAGTACTTAGGAAATAATTAAAATATACTTTAAGTATGTATTCACCCATTATATACTTTTTCTTTGCAATAACCTCATATACTCATAATGTGGTGGTCATAAAATGACCTAATAATTTTCTTTCAGAATACAATTTATTTTAAAGTGGAAGAACTATGTTAGGGGTACAACTTCTTTCATGATGTTATCAATTTCAAGTTATGTATCAAGTATTCTCCGTGATTTTAATTCTGAGTTTATCATTAACTGAACACTTATTTGTAATATAAGTATAATATGCACAATAAATATACAGTATAAGAAAAAGAAGTACAAAAATATCTATTTTGGATTAAGTATACTGGGCATAATTTTAGAGCCAAAATATTGCTTAATTTACAAATGAAAATATAAATTCTACAATATCATAACTGTAAAATGTCAGCCTCACTTGACTCACGATGTCTTACAGGTTTAAAACAAACAGGTTTAAAGGTTTAAAGCATAATAAGTTTCTTTTTGAATTATAAATGAGAATCTTTTGAAAATATCCAAAGTGTGAGAAAGGATTTGGCTTTAGTAAATTCATTAAAAATGTGAGTGTCAACATCAACAGAAAGGTGGACAAATACAATAGCAAGTAACACTAAAACAATGAGATAAAATAGGGATTTGTGATTCTAGAATCTAGAAAATAAAAATATTTTTTAAATACATCAAGAACTTACTCTGTTTTAAATCTCTGCCACATTAAATGGGTATAGATAATATAAAAGATGTCCTGGATTTGTCAAAACATGGGTGACTGAAATATATTTTTGTTCCACCAACATCCAAGGAGGTGAATTAAGACTCATTCTAGGGATACCTAGGTGGCTCAGTGGGTTAAGCTTCGGCCTCTTGATTTTGACTCAGTTCATGATCTCCCAGTCTCTCTAGTCTGCCATGGAGCTCTGCACTGACAGTGCTTAGCCTGCTTGGGATTCTCTGTCTCCTCTCTCTCTACCCCTTGCTCTCCTGTGCTCTCTCTCTAAAATAAAATAAAATAAAATAAAATAAAATAAATAAATAAATAAATAAATAAATAAAAATTCTAAGTCACTATTCACCAAAATTCATTAACAGGAAATTCCATGTTAAGAAAAGTCTACTGTCCATGTAATTCACAAGAGTAATATTCAGACAACAGACGTGAAAAAGGACACTGGCCACTCTTATGGCTTTCATGAACAAGCCACATTGTATGTTCACTGCACTTCAGACCTTGATACCTGACTGCCAAAAAGAAACTTATGTTGTATTGAAGAGAGTGTACAAAGCACCTAGCACCAAGGCCATTAATACTGTCACTGTACACAAGGTAATTTTTTAGAGTTTCTAGCTATATTTCTGTTATGAACTACTTTCATCATTGAAAAGTTTTGTTGTTATTATTTTGTTATTCTGTATGTTCATCTGCTTGTTATTTTAAGCAAGGTTGGAATATCTTTTCCTGGGAAGGCAAATTATTTGCAAGAATGCAACATATGGCCATTTCTTTTAGGGATAGGGAATATAGTACTCATTTAGGGGCTACTGGTTCACATTTAATCTAGTTTTCTTTTTTAATACACTAATAGTCTCCTCTCACTACCTAGTGAATGATGACTAAGCCCCCCATTTTTGCCTCCATGTTAAGATCAGCTACTGACCTGGGGATTTTCCCAAGACAAACAATACTTCTTTTAGTTCATGTGGGCAGCAACTTTCAACACTTTCTTTCAAATTCTATTAGGTTTGGTGAGTTTTGATACAATTTTTTTAATGTTTTATTTATTTTTGAGAGAGACAGAGATAGAGCAGGAGCAGGGGAGGAACAGAGAGAGAGAGGAATATAGAGGATCTGAAGCAGGCTTTGTGCTGACAGCAGACAGCCCCAATGCGGGGCTCAAACTCACAAACTGTGAGATCATGACCTGAGCCAAAGTCGGATGCTTAACCAACTGAGCCTCCAGGCATCCTGATACAATTTTTTTAAATGTAACTAAGCTTTATACCTAGCATTTCTTTTCCTCTACTTTTCAGTTGTCTTTCTTACCGGAATTTGTCTATATACAAAGACCTACTCTATAGTTTGGTCAGCCCAAGAATAGTATAGTAAAATGCTGCAAAATGCTCTAAATTTCTCCACTGTAAAATAATGAGTCCTTATATTTGATGGTGATAAAAGACAGGTTACCATGGGTGTGGAGGATTTATTTTTTAAAACCAAAGAAATTGGAATTTTAAAAAATGAAAAACTATATATTAATTTATAAAATAGCTGACACTTTTGGAGAAATTTTTTAAAGATGAAATTATGATATTTAAGAGCAAAATCTCATCTTAAATTATTGTTTCTAATAAATAATATTTATTTATTTTATGAAATAAGAAGCCTTATGAAAATTGATATGCCCAACAATATTGGCCTCTTTGGTGGGGAAGTACCTTGATGTTTACCTGTCTTTTCTGAATTTATCTTGACCTTGCGCTTAAAATCTGATAGCTTTTTTTCCCTTCCTTTCCTTCATAATCACCCCTATTTTCTCAAGTATGTAAGGGCTAGTGATAAGTCATATGCTTTGAGTAAATATTAAAATTATTTTACAAGTCCAAATAATGAAATAACTAAATTGAGAAAGGAAAATAGATATTGCATAAACTTATGAACTGATATTGCTCTGGGAAATAAATAGTAGCCCTTTACTCCTCAAGCCCCAGACACACACACACACACACACACACACACACACACACAAAGGGGCACTAGCATATGCATGCATGATATGGGAGAGAATAAAATGGAATAAGCATTGATTGCTAAGAGTGTTATTTCAAATGGAGCTGGGAGGACACAGAGGAAGTGGGGCTTATGTTCTGCTTCTATCTCAAATTCTCAGAATTTGTGTTGAACTCAGCTAAAAGCCAAGGAATCTGCTATATGTTAAGTGGTCATAAATGGCTTGTCCTAATACTAGCAAAAATTGCATACAGATCAGTGTTACTGTACCTATACCAGCACCAGTCCCATTTCACTCAAAACAATTTATGCAAATTCCCTCTTTCCTCTTTAAAAACTCTAACCTTTGTTTCTCTGGGTCATGCTTTCCGTTTCAGTCAAATCTGTATCTCTAGGACTGCCATCCCCAAGACCCCAAATACACCCACACATTTTATTTGGCAGCTTCCAGTTTTGCCACTCGTTGTTGCACACATGCACGCACACAAGTGTACGGGGTGCATGCGCACACCACAAGGTTGTATCCACACATCACCAGAGGGTTGAGGAGGGAAGCAACACCACCAGGGAGCTTCTGAAACAGTGGCATTTTACAGATTTTACAAACATCTGCCTCTTGAACTTGTGCACTGAAAGTATGATTAGAAATTCATTATGTTACTTAAAGAGAAATTTGAGTCAAAGGAGAAAGGTGTAAGGGAAACTACATTTTATGATTTGGGGTCTGGGACTAACAGTCAAGAGTAACCCAGTGGTCCAATTTGCTCAAGCCAGGAAAATCAGTGCTGCGGTAAGATGAAAACTGAGTCAGACTTGAAGGCGTCTATATTTTACACTTAACTCTTTATCTAAAACTCAGCAAAGAAGCAGAGGAGATACTATCTTTGTATTAGGAAATGGTTTTATAAGAAGAGACTTAGTGTTTCCAACCTAAGATTCTTTTTCCTTGGGGTGCCAAATTAAAATCCTATGTCACATGCTAATAAACATCCCTCAGACAGAGACTCTAAAACTCCCCTTCCTCAGGCAAGTAACAGATTGTAAGGGAGAACAAATACCCTAACACACCACACTCCAAAGATGGTAGTAGCTGATCCACAGGAAGACAAAGATGTTGTTCAGAAAGAACTGCTGGAGATAGCCCTGGGGTGGAATTCTATCACCATCTTTTGTCTCACAGATAAGATAAAAGGCAAGGAGGCACTATGACCACTTTCCAGTAGAAACTTCTGGGAACTCCATGTTTGCCTAGGGATTTCCAAATTCTGCGCAAACAAAGCTTTTGTAATTCCATAGCCTCTGCTCTTTTCTTTAAGTGCCTCTATCTTCGGTTTGAACCCTTACTCTTAAGGCACCATTATTTGCCTTATATCTTATGAACTTAATGTGTAAACAAGAGGACTCTTGCAAGAGGGAAACAAATACAAAGAATGGTTTGGAGCCTTGAATCTTCTAGTCTGTCCAACACAGGTCTTATTGGGGTTTAAAACAGCCAGCAATCACCTTCTGATCTGATGTAGCAGTGCTTTTTGGCCCTAAGGAGTCTCTTTCACTTAGCTCTTGAAAAGGGGAGGGTCAGGGTGTCAGTGTCTGTGAATTATTCCTTCACGTGATACTAGCCATCCAGCCAAAGATTTCTTCAGTTACCATTTAGTTCACTAACCAAATTTTAGTTTATTTCAGAATCACCTGGAAAGCTTTCAGAAAATGAAGTCTCCTGGGCCAGGCTTTCTCAAAGAATCTAATTCCGTAGTTCTGGTCTGGGACTTAGAAACCTATGTTTTAAACAAGCATACCTTGCGACTTCAGTGTAGACAGGAGGTGGACCACATTTTGATGGTTACATCATGAGATTCTAGCCGGAAGACAACTTTGTGATCACCTAAGGAAAATGTGCTAAGGATGCTGATGGGTGTAAGAAGCAGAAGAGTGTAAGAAGAGCAAATAAGGGAGAAAATAAATGAAAACCTTATAATTTATCCGGGATTTCTATTGTCATGCATTCCTGCCCTTCAATGTCAGTAGCTGCTTTAGTTTGCTGGGGTTGCTATGCAAAGTACCACAGATTGGGTGGCTTCAATAACAGGAATGCACTGTCTCTCAGTTCTGAAGGCTACACTTCTGAGATCAAGGTGTTGGTAGGGTTGGTTCCTTCTGAGGGCACTGAAGGAGCATTCTATGTCTGTCTCTTAGCTTCTGGTAGCCTCAGGCATTTCTTTGCTTGCAGAGATTTTGCTCCCTGTGTCTTGATGGAGTCAACTGCAAATCAGGTCACATTCACAGGTCCTGAAGTAACCTTCAGGATTGTGACATATTTTTGGAGGATGTAATTCAGCCCATAACATCAGGACAGAGAGATTTTTTATTTTACTTTATGCTAATCCAAGTGTTAAAGATATGAAAGAGACAGGATTCAAAAGGAAGAATGTGAACTGAGTTCACCAGGGAAATGCCTCATCCTATATTTAAAAACTTCTAGGTAGTTGAAGGTCATGGCCTCATTACAAGAAGCCCCATGGGAAAACAAGAGTCTAAAGGAAGACTTAGAAATCAAACCCATTCAAAGTAGTAATTACTGCTTTCTCACTCAAAAGAGAATCTAATGTCTATTCCTCAAAAGATTCTTCCACCTATCTGCCTTGGCCTTGAAGAAGAAAGCCAGATACTGCAAAAGAACAGCATTAAAAAATACCTATCTTTGTATCTTGAAAAAACTACAGACTAAAAACTAAAGTTGAACCGACTTCAGGGGCTTCATGACTCACAGGCTTGCTGCCAGGAGAGGCTATGCAGTTTGGAGGGCCAGTACAACATGAAGTGAGGGGTCTCTTATTAAAAATCTATTAATAACTTCAGGATGGTGACAGGAGAGCATTAAGCCAAGTATGGGGCCCTTGTGAACAAGAGTGCTTTGTGTGAGTGAGCATATCACATGTCAATAGAACCAGTCCTGCTGTGTGCTCTGGGGCACAGATGTAACTGGTAGGTATAGCCTGGGGTGGTCTTGGTCTGGAACAGTCAAAACTTTCAAGGACTAGGCCAGCTTTGATGGTTCACAGCATTGTCTCTGAATGCCTAAAAAGTTGAAAAATGTACTAGAATTGATAAGCAATAATTACCATGAGCATGGGATATATTTTACCATCCCTAGAAGTGATATCTGACATCAGGAAGGATGTACATTTTTTTAAATCCACCCTTTGCATTCAGTCTCTTATCTCTCCTTCTCATCCATCCCCCAAATGACCACTGACCTCTTTTCTATTGCTACAGATTAGTTTTGCCTGTTAGAGAATTTCATATAAATGCAATCAGCAATCTGTACTGTTTTGTGTTTGGCTTCTTTTGCTCAGCATAATGATTAGGATTCATTCACATCATGGCCTGACTTAGTTCATTGTACATTATTGCTTAAGAAAAGTTATTGTAAGAATATAGCATAATTAATTTATCCATTCACTAGTTGGTATACATTTGGGTTGTTTCCAGTTTGGGATTATTATGGATACAGTTGGTATGAACAGTCATGCACATATCTTTTTTATCAACTTTTTATTTACGTTCCAGTTCTTCTGGGTGAATACTAAAGAGTAGAATTTCTGGGTGAATGAATGTTTTAACTTTATAAGAAATAGTAGTTGTACAATTTTACACTCCCATCAGGAATGTGTAAAAATTCTAGGTGATCTGTATCCTTGCCAACAATGGATATTGATAGTCTTTTTAATATTAGTTCTTCTAGTGGGTGTAGTGATGTGTCACTGTAGTTTAAATTTCATCCCTGATCAGGGTACCTGGGTGGCTCAGTCGGTTAAGCGTCTGACTTCAGCTCAGGTCATGATCTCACAGCTCATGGGTTCAAGCCCCACGTCAGGCTCTGCGCTGACAGCTCAGAGCCTGGAGCCTGCTTCGGATTCTGTGTCTCCCTGCCTCTCTGCCCCTCCTCCCACTTGCACTCTGTCTCTTTCTCTCTCTCTCAAAAATAAACATTAAAAAAAAATGTATCCCTGATGACTAATATTGTTGACGATTTTTTTCACGTGCTTATTGACCGTTCATTATTAAGTATCCAAGTTTTTTAATCCAATTTTTTAAAATATAGACTTTATTTTTTAGAGTAGCTTTTAGGCTCACAGAAAAATAGAACAGAAAGTTTCTATATACTACCTCTTCCTACACACAGCCTCCCCCACCATCCAACACCAGTGTGGTTCACTTGTTACAATTAATGATTGCGGTATTACACTGTGATATTACTATCAACTAAAGTCCATAGTTTACATTAGGTTTCATTCTTCATGTTCACACAAAAAATTCTCACTTCCCTAAAAACCTCCAGGGTTCCATCTATTCAACTTTCTCTCCCCACAAACATCTGACAACCACTGGTCATTTTACTGTCTCCATAGGTTTGCCCTTTCCAGAATGTCATAGAGCTCTAACCAAACGGAACGTATGTAGCTATTTCAGATTGGCTTTTTTCATTTAATAATATGCATTTAAGTTTCCTCTGTGTCTTTTCAGAACTTGACAACCAATTTCTTTTCAATGCTGAATAATATTCCACTATGTGGATATAATGTAGCTTGTTTGTAGTAGTTCATTCAACTACTGAACATCTTGGTTACTTCTACGTTTTGATAACTATGAATAAACCTGCTATAAACAGCTATGTGAAGATTTTTGTGTGCACGTAAGTTTTCAGCTCATTGTGCTTTTATCCATTTAAAAAGTGGGTTGTTTGTCTTTTTACTCAGTTTTACTGAAAAAGAAATTTTTAACTCGAGTGAAAAGCCTTTCTGTTTAATCTTGGTAAGAAAAACAGTGACTACTAAAAATAAATATTAATGAATAATTTAAACTTAAAAATGCCCTAAAGTATCAAATGATTTCTTTTTGTATCAAACAGTGTCTAATTACAATTAATAAATTAAATTAGTGACAGCTAGGTCTGTAAGTATTATAGCAAGAGGATCCTCTCAGACTCTGGTAGAATGTGACACATCTTTTTATATTGTATAGCCTGAAGTATAATTGTTACTTACTGGCCTTTGTAGATTCCATATAGAATTTAAAAAATGGAAAATCTCATACTTTCCTAATAAAATTATTGCTGCACGACTGATATCAATGAATCAAAACAGAGAATGGTCTTGGGATGGCAAATTTCTGGAGACCTCCTGCTATTCCCTAGTTCTTACTCCCTAGATATTGGACTGTTGGTATATTATTTACCTATTTCTGTGTAGATAATATTATAAATTATATGTAATCTTATAAATTTTCAATAAATGTTCCCACATAACATTTAAGCCTAGTGGCTTAAGATAATTATGACCATCTATTTAGTTCATATATCTGAGGGTCAGTAATTTGGGCTATGTTCAGCTGGATTATTCTTCTGCTCTTACCCAAGCTAACTCCCAGATGCAAGGTTAACTGCCATTTCAGACTGGTCTGAGATGGTTTCCTCTCTGTTCGTGGGCTTCTCATCTTTTGCCAGAGTATTTTGGGCTTGTTCTTATGACTCCAGAATATGTTTCTGAGAGACCAGATGTGCACAAGATCTGTTTAGGCCTAGATTTATAATTTGCACAATATCATTTATATTGCATTTTATTGGTGAAATGCTGTCCCAAGACCAGTCCAAATTCAAGGAGTGAAAAAAAGAGACTTTACCTCTTGATGGGAAAACCCAAAGTCCTATTGCAAAGGGCTGTGGGCATAGAGAACAAAGTGATTGTGACCATTTTTACAAAAAAATCTACTATAGTGAAGAATTTGGTCAAGGGAGGTCCAGGAGAGGCTCCAAGTCCATTAAGGTTCTAGAAGGGCATTCAAGGAGACTGAGGTAGCAACTATTGACCAATTTAATTTCTATTGAAGTATTTCTGTATTTCTGACAAGCAATGCAGCCACCTATGTGAACATAAGCCAAACATCAAGCCTGGAAATAATCTTACAATGTTATGTTTTCAAAAGGAAAAATGTAATCAGGTGACTACCTCCATTATTTCTACTTTCTTGATTACTCACACCAAGAGAAATCTTAACAGCTAGTCCAGTGATACCTCAATTATCTAACCTCACTCCCAGAGCCCAGGAGAAAACCAGCATTAATACTGATCTTGTCAAAATAGAACTATTAACATAGCTAATACTATATTATCTCAGGAAATGAAATGGAATCTAGCTATTATAATCTGTCTGTAAATGGAAATATGGATCATGAGTGGGAACTATATGGTTTAATTGCCTCAGTTTACATATTACTTAGTGGAAACATAAACATTTAAACCATGATCCAACTCACAGTTCTGTTACCTTTAGAAAACAAAAAAGTATGTGTTCTCAAATCAAAAATCTTCTTTAGTCTTATAACTGTGTCGGAGCTTTGATTCCAAAACATCCATCTTTCAGTAAATAATATAGTAAGAGAATTCTTTTAATTCTCCTGCTGAAATGTGACCCATCTTAATTCCATACCATATAGCCTAACATACAACTTCTACATATTGGCCTTTATAGATTCAATATGGAATTTTTAAAATGTTAAAGCTCACATTCTCCTCCAAATGAAACGATTGTTAAAACAACTTCACCCCTCTCTAGCTCACCTATCCTGGGGTTCTCTAACAGTCACAACACTAGGTCTATACATGGATTAACAATATGCCAATAATGGGGCGCCTGGGTAGCTCAGTCAGTTAAGTGCCTGACTTCGGCTCAGTTCATGAATCTCATCGCTTGTGGGTTCAAGCCCCGCATCAGGCTCTGTGCTCAGAGCTTAGAGCCTGGGGCCTGCTTTGGATTCTGTGTCTCCCTCTCCCTCTACCCCTCACCCACTTGAGTGCACTCTCCTGCTCTCTCTCAAAAATAAACAAACACTGGGAAAAAAAGAATATGTCAATAATTTCTTGGTAATAAGAGGTCAATCGGTAAGTTTCTCCACTAGTCACTGAACCACAATTTGTTCATAGGAATAAGCCCCTGAAAGTAAAGAAATCATGACTTTCTTTCTAATCTTTAAATCTTAATTTCTAGTCTTCACTTATCACTTCCTTCCCAGCACAGTGCTAAGTCATATGGTAGCAGCAAAGCAGTAATTGAAAGAGTAGTCATATATATAGCAATGATCAAAATGGAAACCTGGCCCACCTGCACAATAAAACACCCTTATTAGATTCAGTTTCTCTCAGCTCTTCCTTAATTGGAAATCAGCAGATGAAGGTAGTCATATGGAATAAGGGGCTGAGGGCCAATGGCTGTTTTTACCCTTGGAATTGCATTCAGTAGATAAAACTAGGATAACTATTAGCTTAGGACCAGAGAAGCAGGGTCTCAAATATATTTAAAATAGTTTACAAGAAATTAGCCTTCAGACAAGACAAACACACATACTTTGCCATACATATATGGCAAAGCAATAGAAATTATGAAAATATGACCCACCACATGAGCATTTCATGACAGTCTCACTGATCAGTGATATTTCCTGTGGTAAGTACATAAAGATGAGTAAAAATATTCTAGGGTGATTGCAGTTTTTGACCTCTATACAGGCCACAGTTAAGTGATAGTTGAAAGATGCTGCTGTTTTTCTCAGAGGAAAAGCTCATGGTCAGAGAGGCTCACATAAGAGAGAATCAAGAGGATCCACTTACATGCCCATTCTCACAGTGACCTCACTTGCTGAGATTTGGCCAAGATGAGGCAAGCACTCAGAGGTGTGCAGGCCTATGTTCAAGTGTGAGGTCTACATAAGTCAAGGACTTGGAATGACATTTCTAGCCCCTCAATTTTTTCCCCAGGTGAAAACAGTAGCTGGAACATTCCACTGCTATTAAGAATACTGATGTCGTTTTCTTGTTTTAGTCACAGGATGGTACAATTATGTTAAAGGAACTCGGAATACAGGGAGTATTATCACATCTTACAAAAATTTCAGTCAATATTAGTTTAGTCCCCATAGCTTCTATGGAAACCATCTTTTGAGGATGCATGATGTGTGTTTCCTGATGCATTATCTTGTTTTATATATTTACAAGAGTCTGAGGAAGTTGGTACTGTTGTCTGAATGTTTAAGAAGAAATGAAACTCAGGTTAAGTAATGTGTTTTTTACCACATAGCTGATAAGTAGCATCCTGCTCTGCTTGTTTCCATATCCACTCACCGTCCAGTACCCCTCTTAATTTACTGCAGGCCAATCTAAAGGTAAGGACAGGTGACTCTGTATTAATTGCCTGCCATAAATATACCTCCTTTATATTTTCTGCCTACCAAAAGCCAGTTTTAAAAGATCATCTAAGCAATCAGAATTTTCATTCATTGCTGGCAGGAATACAAAATGGTACTGCCACTTTGAAGACAGTTTGGCAGGTTCTTAAAAAATGGAACATACTCATATACCATATGAACCAGCAAATGCACTTTTTGATGTTTACCCAAATAATTTGAAAACACAGGTCCACACAGGAAGCTGCACATGAATGTTTATAGCAGCTTTATCCATAGTTGCCAAAACGTAGAAGGAACCAAGGTGCCCTTCTATAGGTGGGTAGATAAAACATGGTGCATTCTAACAATGGATATTATTCAATAATAAAAAGAAATGAGCTTTCAAACTATAAAAGACACGAAGTGCATATTCCTAAAGGGAAAGAAAACAGACTGAAAGACTATATACTGTACAATTCCAACTATGTGGGAACTGCAGAGACAGTACAAAGGTCGATGGCTGCCCAGGTTTGGCAAGTGGAGGGATATGGTACAATGGGAAGGATGGACTGGTGGAACATTGGAGACTTCTGTCACTGAAGCTATTCTGTAGGATTCTGTAATGGGAAATACATGATATTACACAGTGTCAAAATATATAAAATGTACAACCAGAAGAATGAACCTTAATGTAAAATACAGACTTAAGTTAATAATATTGCATCAATATTGGCTCATCAACTGCAACACATGTACTTGGCTGATGTAAAATGTAAAGTCGCAGGAGAAACTGGGAGGGGGAGCATTTTGGCAGCAAGGGTGGGCATAGTACATGGAAACTATGTACTCTCCAGTGAAATTTTTTGCAAACCTACAACTACTCAAAAAATCAATTTTATCAACTATAAAAAAGTATCTCCAAACTACAAATATTCCTTAAAGGCCTCTTATGTGTTAGAAACATGTTAATGGCAGACTCCTGATTATGTCACTGTTGTCAAGTACTCACGATATAATTAGGAAGAGAATGTACATCCATCAAACTGTTAAGTAACAACTTGAGGATCCACATAGTTAAGGACACAGATGAGTGGAACAGATGTAAAATGCTAAGACCTTTCAGAGAAGAAAAAAGACAGCACAGGGTTAAGAAGGTGAATTTAAATCTCCATTTAGTATTGACTTCAGAAAAACAGAGGAATTAATTTTAAGTGTGGCTGTGGGTGAAGATCCAGGAACAAATAAGGATCATTATAAGAGGGAGGAGAAACCTCCAGAGATGGAGATACATAGAATGTGAGGCAGAGGGGACTTCAAGAGGGAGAAGTGTTAACTGTGGAGGTGTTAGGAGGAAGTGGCATTTTGGGACATGGTTATCTTCCCATTACTGTGCTTCTGAGCCCTACCTGACTCTTCTGAAGCTCCTCCTCTCATTCTGGTTTGTTTCTGGACTAACCCTCCAGCTAAATAAAACAAAAACCAAAACCTAAATAGTCATTGTTTATAGGAACACCAAACATATTCACTAATACGCATGTTACATGCTGGAGCTAAGGGCTAGTAGCGTGAAGGGAGCATTGCATGCAATTGCATTTTGATCTGCCCCTTTGCTTCATTAAAAGCCAAAAGAGGCTGTAGTCTAAGTTCAGAGAGACAGAGAGAGAGAGAGAGAATGAGAGAGAGAAAGACAGGGAGAGACACTGAGTAAACCCTTGAGTGAGACTCTAGGTTGAACTGTTTACCTGCTCTCTCCAACAAAAAAACAATCACAAACAGGTTCTTTTTAATACTAGTCTAGACAAGGTTTTGCAATGTAGCAGGTTCCTAATTGCAATAATAACTGCCTGAGAATAATTAAGCAGACACCACCAAACATTTCTACTGGGTGAATCCACTGTCCTATTAATAAACAGCCATGAGGTTACCTCTTTCTGGAAAAACCTCTTTGGCTGGTTTCATCCCACATAAGACTCAAGCTAAGTTTGTTCCCACACATTCTGGATGCTTGAGCCACAAATGGTCCTTCTTGTCTGTGGAAGCCTACAGAGGAAAGCTTTGCAGCTGGCCACTGTGGTGACTGTGTCCTGTCACTAATTAAAGGCAGTAGCTGTGAATTCAGGGTGAGAGCCAGAGCACCCATCACTTGTGAACAGATGACCTGGATTTGCCTTCTGGAAATCCTCTTTCCCCCAGTTTAGCTACTTGCAAATTGGATCTCTAAATATCCTTTCTCGGGGGAGGCACTTTCTTTTTAATCTTTAGATCAAAGCCCAAACCTGAAAGTTGTCTTTTTTTTCTTAATCAGTAAGTTCATATCCCGAATTATCACTTCATCCACAGCAACCCACAATAGCTCTCCAGCTGCTCATCGTCTTTCGACTCTGCCTCTTAGGTTGCTGGGGTGGATTTATTGTTTCAGGAAGGCTTCCTTTGGACCTGCCTTCTTGCACCTCTCACCCTCCCATCATCACACTTTAGAATGGGAAAACTCACTGTCAGTCAAAGCACTCCCTGTTCCCAGGGTAGCTGAGTCAGTGCAGCCCTGAGAGGAAGCTTGAAGGAGGCTGTTAAAATCTATTCATAGATGAAAGCGGTTCCTGCCACAGTGAGAGGTTGCTAATGACGTATGTATACACCAGGAGTGACAAAGGAGGAGGAGGAAGAGGAGGAGGAGGAGGAGGAAGCTTGAGTTGGAAGAGGGTAATAGAAAGGGGACTGGACATAGGATCCAAGAAGCACTGCAAAGCTTGATGTGG
This sequence comes from Neofelis nebulosa, assembly GCF_028018385.1. Classification (NCBI taxonomy): domain Eukaryota; kingdom Metazoa; phylum Chordata; class Mammalia; order Carnivora; family Felidae; genus Neofelis; species Neofelis nebulosa. The sequence continues at coordinate 113,939,082 of NC_080782.1, forward strand.
ACTACGCTGCCTTTGGAAAGAATGACTTCCAAGAACTCTGGTGTGGAACATCTCTTTAGTGCTAGCTGCCATGACACAGATTCCGTGTCTGAATCTTTTGTCTGAATTCTCCTATGGAGTAGTGGCCTTTGTGTGTATGGACAAACACTGCTGGGCCACTCAGCTCTGTGACACCCACAGGATATATGACAAGTGATTGAGAGCCCCTGAGAGTGTATGGAGAAGAAAGGAAAGGGGATGGTGTGGAAGTTGGAAAGGGGACGATGGTCATTCATTCAACTGGGCTTATTTACCAGGCTCTGTTCTAGGTCTAAAGAGCTAAATAATACAGTTTTGGTCCTGAATGGGATTACAGCATATTAAACTTCAGTGAGTTGTCCAAGATTTAAAAAAAAAAAAAATACCTTGATATGTGACTACTGGTATTTAAAATAAAGATCAAAATCTTTTGTTTGCCACCTAATACTAACTTATCCTGACTAACGCAATATGCAGTAGAAAAGTCTATGGAGGTCATTAATTCTCTGCTGCAGATTCTCTATTATTCAACCCACTGTCAACCATGTATCAAGAACCTACCACTGCCATGTTACCTGTTGGTTTGTAACCAATGCCAAGAGTCCCCTGGCCCTTATTGGAACCTGTAAGACCACTAGAAGAAGAACCTGTGAAGCTATGGAGAGAAGTAACAGCCGAGGAGATGATTTTGCTGAACAGAAAAGTGCTGTTTTCTCAAAAGTGAATCATTATGAGTTTTGTTTCCTGGGATCCTTATTTCATTCCAGGAAAAAATACCAAGGACACAGAAAGGCAAAGTAGCAGAAAGGCCACTAACCTTAATCAAGTTAGGTTTTAGTTGTAGCTCTCTCATGATTTGGAGCTATTCAGGGAACTCAACATGCTCATCAACTAGGGCATTTAATAACCTAAAATATCTCTCCCCAAAACAAATGTTATGATTTTATAATATGTTAAGATGCTTAATCCCCAAATTTAAAAACTCTTTGATACACTAGAGAGAGGTAATACAAAACTCACCTGGCACTTTTCAGTAAAACTGACTGCCTCTTCTCTACCTTCCTCCCAGTCCTGACTCCCCTCCCCACCCCACACCTATTTTCCTAGTATGTCAGGGTTCCAACAGGGAACAAATCTCTCTTAACTCATGTGAAAGCTTGAAGAAGGTATGTAGTATGGAAGAGCGGGAAAAGTTCTGGATGAAGAATGAGGATTGTATCCTTGTAACTTCTGTGATTTTGAGAAAGTCCACCTCACTGGGTCTCAGTTTATTCATCTGTGATTCCCCCCACCTCTGTCCTGTACACACATGCCAAACTGTGCTGGAAACCTTCCAGGTTTGGGGATTATGTGCTATAAATGCCTTGTCTATCTTGACAAATACAGTGTTCACAAAAATAGGGCAGAGAATTTATTAAAATGCCGATTCCCAAGCCCCAAACCGACTGAATTAGAATTTCAGTGCTAGGAAATAGGCAACACATTTTTAAGAAGCTCAGCCAGTACATTTGATGCACATTAAAGACTAAAAATTACTGCCAGAAGGCATTCACATCCAGTGATCATATTGGCAGCAATTAACAACGCCTTCTGAATCTTCTCACTCATGGCACTCACAGAAAATGACACTAGACATATGACTTGCTGGGGTGAACAGAAGTTCCTTGTACCTAGAAGCTGTGTGGGGTGAGGTTGGGGGAGGGGGTGGTTTGCATACCCCAGGCCCTACCTGTCCGCAAAGCTGAGGGATGACCATTTCAGACCATCCTTCACTACTCTGTGGGGTGTGCAGAGAGGCATAAGACTTGGGCAGCTCAGGTGTCAGACAGGCAATGTAGCCAGAGCATAATGTAGAGGGGATGGGACATTGGCAAACAGGAAAAGTTTCACCCTGACAAGACTCTAGGAGACCGCAGGTGGGAAGCCAGAGGGGTAGATTCTGCTATATGAAAAAACTGCACCCAGATCCAGTGAGCTGCATGGAAAGAATAAAAGAACAAGTGGGCTGGGCAAAGACTAGGGTTTGATAAGAATAACTCTAATGGTTTTGCCAACTTTATAAATCTGCTTATTCTTGGCCCCAGCTGTATGCCCATTTTGTACAAGGACCCTGTGCCAGTGAGTTGAAAAACAGCTTCCTCCAACCCACAAACACCTATCCTGTGCCAAGCACCATATTCAGAAACAAAGCAGGATGTATACACTGGGCCAGGAAATATTCCCACGTGCCTCTTCATTGCCTGGGGTTTTCTACAGGCCTTATCTTAGCCCAAAGTCACTGCTTTTCAGCAGTGACGCCTTGCCTCTTTCCTTCACATTGTCTGCTTATCCAAGTCTGAGCTTAGCCAATTCACCTAAAGTGGTAGTATCTAAGGGACAGCCCCACACATGAGCACAAAGTGCATGAATATCAGACAAATAGGTTTGAGCACATCCGTGCTCCTCTGAGCTAGGCACAGACTTAGGGCACTTTATACTAGAAGATGCTCTAAGAAACGATAGGCGCTACATGGCCAATAAAATGCATCATCTGTGTGCACTGAAGAGCCCTTTTTAATCCTTAATTATTATCATTAGACACAAGTTTAAGTGCTCTGGAATTTCATACTGGGGCAGGGCTCTGTGATCTTCAGTTTCCCCAGAGGGCTGGCTGAGGGTAGGAGGCTCACAGAGATTTGGACTCAACCACAGACCACTCCATTAAGTAGCATTATTTGAAATTATGTTAGGGACAATTGGTTGGATGTGGAAACTATGTAAACATTGTGGTTATAGGCATTGGTTTCTCCTGGCTACATTGTTTTAGCTCGGTGCCTTGTTGATAGAGGTGACCATAGTCCTCTTTCCAAAACCAGTGGAAGGAATTCCCCAAAATTTCCCAACATACTGAACATCCCTTAAAGGCACAAAATAAAAACTTTTGCAATAGATTCTTCAGCTTGCTGTAAAACCACTTGATTCATGTTACTAAACCAAACCTGGGGCTATTTGCATTCCTTAGGACACCATTTTTCTTCAAGGTCGTGTTTGTGCCAAATGCACCCATTTAGTGTTTGCACTGACATCCTGCTATACACTTAAGCCTGTGCTAGTGCTGTCAAGAGTTTCAGAAATATTATGAGAGTTTCTACCACAGAAGAGCTCATGGTCTAAGAACAAAATAAGTATTGTCTGGAGCAGTATAGCAAAGTGGTCAGAAGCACCAAACTCGTGTCATACAGATTTGGGCTCAACTTCCTGTTCTCCCACTTTTGGGGTGCCTAAACCTGGGTCCCAAGTATAATCGCCTGAGTCTCCATTTTCTCTGCTGCAAAGTAAGGATAATGAGAAACACCCTAAGAAGTAGTTATGAGAATTAAGTGGGATAATGCTCATAAGGCATTTAGTACTGAGCCTGACTCTGTAATGAGGACTCAGTAAATGGGAGCAAAGATGGCAACAGTGACAAAACAATAGTAAAAGAAAAAAAAAAGAGTATCTAATTAAAACACAAATCACAAAATATGGTAGGTCTGATGGGAGTTTGGAAAACAGAGAACCCCTCGCGGCTGAAATAATCAAAAAGGTTTTATGGTAGAGACAGACCAAAGTTCCATCTGGAAGGATATATAGAATTCAGACAGGGGAGGTGAAAAGAGCTGACATTCCAAATTGAGGAAAACAACTACAACTAGTAAAGCCATCTGAGCGGTAAGAATGCCAGGTTGTAACATTCCATTCAAGGCTTCGATTTCAATATATTACTTAATTGTGTGATTAAAGCAAACAAGGAGCTCCCAAGAATCTGTGCTGTTGAAGAGGCATCCATGCTTAATTTCCTAGTGACCTCTCCTAATTGATTCTATTATATTTCAAGAGGCAACACCCTCAGATATGGAAACTTTAAAATCAAAAAGCTTTAAAATCAAGTTACAGATGGAATTGTTTACTAATCCATTGACTTTAAAATAATGAGCTTATTAGAATAGGGAGGATTATGTGGGTGAGTCCAATGTAATGACAAAGGTCCTTAAATATGGAAGAGAGAGGCTGAAAGGAAGTCAGACTTCAGGTGATATGGGAAGGATTCAACTTACCATGTCTAACTTTGAAGATGGAGGAAGGGAGTCACGAGTCAAGTAATGTGAATGGCTTCTAGAAACTAGAAAAAGCAAGCAAATTGATTCTGTCAGTCTTCAGGAGGCTGACAATATCTTGATGTTAGCCTAGTGAGACCCTATTCTGGACCTCCAGAAGTATAAAATAATAGATTTGGGTTTTTCTAAGCCACCAAGTTGTGGAAATTCGTTATAGCACTGATAGAAAACGATTACATCAGGAAAAGTTTACTGAGGCAGATGGTCCTCATTACATGTTTAAATTTCATTTAAACCAAGAGGATTTTTTTTTGTTTTATACTACCTTATTCATTCTTTATTGGTATAACAATAGCCAGAGAAAAGGGAATACTTTCTTTAATTTTCTATAAAGAAAATCACCATCTAGAATTCTCTATGCAGCTATAATACCTTTCAACATTGAGGGTGAAGCAAACACATTTTTGGCAAATACTGCTGGCATTTACCATTCACAGACCCTCTAAAATTCTACTAGAATTACTAATGGATATACTTTTGAAAGAAATAAATTGAACTCAAAAGCAAAGGACAAAATGCAAGTAATAATGGTAATTTTTTTAAAAAATGGTAACAGGTATGAACAAATCAAAATAATCATTAATTGTAAAACTACAAAAGTAGTAACAACTAATGTGGAAGGAATAACAAGAAAGTGGTATGGAAATAGTGGATGACAATTTTGTGTAATTCAGAAGATGAGTGGTTACATTTAAAGCTTTCCTTCTCTAAAGAAGACATCCTGATGGCCAACAGGCACATAAAAAGATGCTCAACATCACTCCTCATCAGGAAAATACAAATCAAAACCACACTGAGATACCACCTCACACCAGTCAGAGTGGCTAAAATGAACAAATCAGGAGACTATAGATACTGGAGAGGATGTGGCGAAACGGGAACCCTCTTGCACTGTTGGTGGGAATGCAAACTGGTGCAGCCCCTCTGGAAAACAGGGTGGAGGTGCCTCAAAAAGTTAAAATAGATCTACCCGATGACCCAGCAATAGCACTGCTAGGAACTTACCCAAGGGACACAGGAGTGCTGATGCATAGGGGCACTTGTACCCCAACGTTTAGAGCAGCACTTTCAACAATAGCCAAATTATGGAAAGAGCCTAAAAGTCCATCAAGTGATGAATGGATAAAGAAGTTGTGGTTTATATATACAATGGAATACTACTTGGCAGTGAGAAAGGATGAAATATGGCCTTTTGTAGCAACGTGGATGGAACTGGAGAGTGTTATGCTAAGTGAAATAAGTCAGTCAGAGAAAGACAGATACTGTATGTTTTCACTCTTATGTGGATCCTGAGAAAGTTAACAGAAGACCAAGGGGGAGGGGAAAGGGAAAAAAAAGTTACAGAGAGGGAAGGAGGCAAACCATAAGAGACTCTTAAAAACTGAGAATAAACTGAGGGTTGATGGAGGGTGGGAGGGAAGGGAAAGTGGGTGATGGGCATTGAGGAGGACACTTGTTGGGATGAGCACTGGGTGTTGTATGGAAACCAATTTGACAATAAATTTCATATTAAAAAAGAATAAACAAACATTAAGAAAAAACAATACTTAAAGAAATTAAAAATGAATGTCTGTCTCCCAAAGTGGTAGAGGAGAGAAAAGGGGGGAAAAATCAATACACTAAAGGCAAGAGAAAAAGAACAAAAGAAAGAGAGGAAGTGAGGGGGGAAAGGAGGAAAATATGGTAGGCCCCTCTTATCCATAGTTCACTTTCCACAGTTTAAGTTACACTCAATTTGTCAACCTCAGTCAGGAAGCAGATGATCCTCCTTGTGATGGATCACCAGAAGGGCAGTAGTAGCCTAATGCTCCGTCACAGTGCCTACATCATTCATCTTATGTCATTCCATCAGGTAGGCATTTTGTCTTCCTACATCATCACGAGGAGGGTGCATAAAGTCTAACAAGTTATTTGGGTGACAGAAACACCATATTCATGTAACTTTTATTACAGTATGTTGTTATAATTGTTGTATTTATCATCATCATCATCAACATCATCATCATCATTGTTGTTAATCTCCTACAGTGCCTGCATATACACTTTAAATTTTATCACAGGTGTGCATGTATAGTAAAAAACAGTATATATAGAGTTAGGTACTATCTATGCTTTCAGGCATCCACTGGGGGTCTTGGAATATATCCCCTGCAAATAAAGTGGGAGTATTGTACAGACTCATTGTTTGTACAGAATGTCCCTCAATTTGTGTTTGTCCAATGTTTTTTTTTTCATGATTATTCAGGTTATACATCTTAAAAAATATTTTTTAAAGGATAGTGAGTCCTACTTATGTTACATTAGGAAGTGTATAAGATTAATCCCCCCCCCCCCCAACTCCTGGGAGGCTCAGTCAGTCAAGTGCTTGACTCTTTTTTTTTTTTAATGTTTATTTATTTTTGAGACAATGCAAGACACAGAGGGGCAGACAGAGGGAAACACAGAATCTGAAGCAGGCTCCAGGCTCTGAGCTGGAGCACAGAGCCTGACGCGGGGCTCGAACTCACCAACGTTGAGATCATGACCTGAGCCGAAGTCGGACGCTAAACCGACTGAGCCACTCAAGGCACCCCAAGTGCTCAACTCTTGATTTCAGCTCAGGTCATGATCTCATGGTACTTTTTGACGAAAGTACGACTTACAACTTTTTTCTGTATAAAATTACTAATTTTACTCTTTGGAATTAATAAGTAATTATGGGACAACAACTTGGATTCCATGTAAATTTACTACTGATTATCAAGCTTTTACTTATCATTCATCCACTGATAGTTTGTGCCTGATTCAATGATGAATATTCATTTGCAAAGTGGTGGTTATATAACTGCATCATTCCACGTTATCATTTGGCAGTGTACGTAATGTAGATTTTTCCTTCTCCATTTATGTACACATTTTATTTAAAAAAAAGTTTTTTTTAATGTTTCTTTATTTTTGAGAGGGACAGAGAGACAGGGAGAGAGACAGCGTGAATAGGGGAGGGGCAGAGAGAGAAGAAGACACAGAAACCAAAGCAGGCTCCAGGCTCTGAGCTATCAGCACAGAGCCTGATGCAGGACTAGAATCCACGAACTCTAAGATTGTAACTTGAGCCAAAGTTGGACGCTTAACTGACCAAGCCACCCAGGTGCCCCCACATTTCGTCAATTTTAGTTTTGACTCACTTATTTCTTATTTTATTCAGTGAATTGTACTATATTACCTTTATTATTTGTTGGTCAGTGGGACAGAAAACTTACTATATATCTCTTCAGCCGCCATCCAGTTTTGGGATTGGGTATGCCAAGCACATTAAGGGGGATTGCCTACTTACTTTGGTGTCAGAGGAAAATATTAAAAGATTAAAGTGGCACCAAGCATCTTCTCGCCAACATTTCCCATTCTTTTCCCTTCAGATAAGTTAATTTACAAAACCTGGTTGCTCTTCTTTGGAAAAGATGTGGCTAGCAAAGATGACTATATTTGTTTCCATATTTCTTGCCTTTATTCTGCAGAAGTAGTCATCAGGGTTGAACTGCATTTCAAAACAGCAGTTGCAAAAGCAAATTATGTGCAACAGTGGCCCCAGACCTCTGTTTCTGTTGGTGCCTCCTCCTCATCACCACTACTCATCTCCAGCTCTCATTCACCAGGCCAAAGTTTCTTATCCCATATCCCTGAAACTCTTGGGTGACTGTGGACAAGAAAAATGTGTATCTGTATTTTTATTAAACTCTAAGAAAAAATTAGCATTACTTTAAGATATGAATGTAGGTACAACGTCACATACTTATTGGCAGTACCTGCAACTTTCTCACTAACACAAATCACCTATTTTTTCCTATCACATTACATTGTTGCAGATCTTTCAGTATCTTTGGCATTCACCCTTGCTTCAAATGTGTGGTAGCTATTAGACCTACCAATAGAACTTGTTACATAATGTGTATTAAAGAAGTTCACATATTACTGTATTATATTTAAAAATTCTCCATAACTAAACTTCTATATAATTGGCTTCCTTTGTAATCCTATGTATATTACTTGATGTATATAAAAACATCACTCCAAGAAGTCCAATAGCTTCCACAGATTCATGGATTCATGGCACAAAAAGTTGGAGAACACTTACATTAGGGCCTCTAATTAGCTTCATTTGTCCAAGCTGCTACATCAAAAATAGGGATTTTTTTTATTTTCCTTATACCCTACCTATTAAAATGCAGTCAAAGCCTCAGTGGCCTAAATCCACATTCACAGAGATTGAGTACTAAGAGAAATAAGAAAATATTTCTCTAAGTAGGTTCAATATCTACCATGAGTTGTTACCAGTTTATTATACATTTTTAATGTTTATTTTTTTTAAATATAATTTATTGTTAAATTGGTTTCTTGTACATTTTAAATCAAAATACACAATTACCTGAGTCCTAAGCATAATGAGTCCAATGCTTTCTTCTATGTCAAATGGAGAAAATCATGACCATAATGTGTCAGCAAATGCAGAACACAGTCTAAAAACCTGCTTTGTGTGCTCATCTTATCCAAGATTACATTACCACATATAGAGCTTTAAGAATGCTCCTTTCCACATTGCAAATGATTTAGAACATGGGCTTTGTGTTAGACAGATGAGGATTTCAATCTTCAACTCTACTTACTATCTCTCTAGATAGTTGGGAAATTATTTTCCAATTCTCCTAACCCTCAGTTTTCTCATCCTTAAAACAATACTAATAAAACTGCATCACAATATTGTTGGGCAAATTAAAGATCCTGTATATAAAGCACCCAGCATATTTCTTGACCCATACATGATGACTATGTAGTGTATTCATGCAAAATGTGTATTTAAACTATACAGATAAGCGAACAATTAGGAAACACATCTGGGAGTTAATGAGCTAAGCAACATTGGGATGCCATCCTCCCCGTTTTGTTTATTTTCTTCCATTCCTCTGGTGGGATTCAAGTCCTACTCATGGACTGATAGGTGAACATTTTATATCTTGTCTTGGTTGGCTTCATCATGGTGAGTGATGAAGGTTTTTTATCTAGTCTGTAGAAATAAAGTTGTAAATGTGTTTCTACTTTGCCACCTCACCACCCCCGTCACTTTGATAGAGTGCTGAAAGCTTCTTCTGGAATGATTTACTTGGTTCTAGGCAGATTAATAGATACCGGAAACACACTTATTTCCATTTCAGGTTCAGAGGAAATTGTGTCTCTCCTTTGATCCTTTTTTTGATTTCATAGATTTAGACAGCTTCCAGGCCAGTCTTTTCATGGTGCAGATGAAGAGGCTAGGACCATGTCAAGTCAGCTTAATTAGCTATACATCTGCTGTCACAAACAATACATTCAAATCAGTAAGACATGAAACCTGGTGGTCTGACTGAACAAAACAACAACAACAACAACAACAAAAAAAGTCCTTTTTAGATCTATGTCTCATGAAATAGATGTAGAGATTAAGGAATAGTTTTAAAAGGAGTCCACATGTGGACAAGGCCCATTAGTTTAACAGAAACAGTATCATCCACCAGTGGGGACATCAATAACCTTAAAATTCTTAAATTGGAGAGATCCTCACAGATGGTAGAACCAGTACAGCTGCTCCTGTTTTAGAGAATGAAAGGCAGGAATTATTGGATCCATAAAGAAGAAACCCAGCACTCCCCCCCAACTTCATCCTTTTCCCCAAAGTTATTTTGCTAGTGGCCTCAATTGTAAACACTGTATTAATTAAATTTCTGCTCAAGGACAATTACCTGATGCTATCATCTTTCGATGAACTCTCAGTAACAGGGAAGCCAGACATTAAGATTCTGGTCCTTTATTGGTTGGAGTAGAAAGCAAATGCAGTGTTTACTATTTTATGTGTTTATATTTGAAAAAGTACCTGATATTTTTTAATGAAAAATGACAATAAACCCTGTGATAAATACTGACATAGATAAATGAGGAAGGTTGCAGAATTATTTTAAGAGAGAGCACTGCTTAAGACAAGAAGACAGGCAAACAAACATGTGACGTTCCTTTTTCTTTAGAGCATCTCTGATTTAGTAAATAAACGCCAGGCAAAAAGTGTTGAAGCTTAATGCATACAGCAGAGGTGTTAGTACCATCTTACTTAAGCTCCTCCTATCATTTGGTACACTCGTAAAAGCCAGATGAATATTACTGTGTAGCTGGAGCGATGAGAATAAAAAACTTGTTCGGGTATTCCTTTGTAGTCCTTGTGGGTATACAGTGTCACCACTGCACCACCTCTCAAACTTTTTTTTTCCCCTGAATTATTTGAATTCAATTTATGAAACCCAGATTTGCATGCAATCTGAAGCAACGTGCAGCATTTTGCCTTTGCAGCTTTTTGCTGGCACAGAAGAGATAGCCCCTGATCATGGCTTTCCACCCAGCTCTTCAGCAGCCTGAGGGAGCAGAAGGAAACCAAGTTGAAGAGCTAAGTGGGACCACTGACTTCAAGTGGAGAAATTGGAAGGAATGCAGCAGAGTGATTAGAAGTTAAATCTGTGCAGCAGTGGAAGTTCATTTGTCTGGTTTTGATTCTTAGTGGGAGTGACTGGGTTCTGAGGAACACTGAAGAGCGATCTACTACAAGTGACCCCAGTAAAGCCATTGCCATTTAATTTCCAATGTCTCTCGAAGCTGAGTTCTGATAAAAAAAACAAAACAAAACAAAAACCCACTAGTTCGTAAAGATATGTGCACCTCTATATTGCAACATTATTCACAATAGCTAAAATATGGAAGCAACCTAAGTGTCATCTGATAGACAGTTGGATAAAGAGTATGTGGTATAGGCGCACCTCAGTGGCTCAGTCAATTAAGCTTCTGACTCTTGATTTTGGCTCAGGTTATTATGTCACAGTTCATGGGATCGAGTCTCATGTTGGGCTCTGCACTGACAGCATGAAACCTGCTTGGGATTCTTTCTCCTCTTTCTCCCCAAGCATGCACGTGCACACGCACTGGCACTCTCTATCTCTCAAAATAAATACACAAACATTTTTTTAAAAAGGAGTATGTGCTATGTATATACAATGGAATACTGGCCAGCCATAAAAAAGAATGAGCTCTTAGGGCACCCGGGTGGCTCAGTCGTGTCGGATTCTTGATTTTGGCTCAGTTCATGATTTCACCATTCCTGGGATCTATGCCCACATCAGGCTCTGTGCTGACAGTGCACAGGCTGCTTGGGATTCTCTCTGTCTGCCCCTGCACAGCTTGCATTCTCTGTCTCTCTTGAAATAAATAAATAAACATTTAAAAAAAATAATGAGCTCTTTTCATTCGCGACAATACAAATGGAACTGGAGAGCATTATACTAAGTGAAAAAAAGCAGAAAAACACAAAATACCATAGAATTTCACTTACATGTGGAATTTAAAAAAAAGGAAATAAACAAACAAAAAAAAAGAGAAACAGAAAAATACAGAGGACAAACTGGTAGTTGCCAAAGGGGAAGGGGAGTCAGGGCATGGGCAAAATTCATGAAGGGAATTAATAGGTACTCACTTCCAGTTATAAAATAAATAAGTCACAGAGATGAGAAGTATAACACAGGAAATATAGTCAATAATATTGTGATAACTTTGTATGATAACTAAACTTATCATGGTGATATTTCATAATGTATAGAATTGTCAAATCATTATGTTTGCATCTAAAACTAACATCGCATTCTATGTCACCTATAGTTCAATAATGAAAATTTTTAAAAAAAAAAAATTTTTTTTTCAACTCTTTTTATTTATTTTTGGGACAGAGAGAGACAGAGCATGAACGGGGGAGGGGCAGAGAGAGAGGGAGACACAGAATCGGAAACAGGCTCCAGGTTCCGAGCCATCAGCCCAGAGCCTGACACGGGGCTCGAACTCACGGACCGCGAGATTGTGACCTGGCTGAAGTCGGACGCTTAACCGACTGCGCCACCCAGGCGCCCCAATAATGAAAATTTTTAAAAGAAGAATAGTATAAAATATATCAAAGGTATAAGCAAGTAAATTGGGAATGTTACAGTTTCTAAATATAAGAACACTTCCTTCCGGAAAATATTCCAACACTGTTTCTTTTCAAGGGCTGCACACGGATACACACACACACATACACACACACACTTATATAATTTGTGGGGTCCAACACAAGATGAAAATACAGGGAACCTTGTTTACAAATTATTAAGAATGGAAATATTGAGACAATAGACAACTAAACAAAGCGCCCGTCCTTCTAAACATGGGGCCCCCTCTAAGCTCTTATATCCCAAGAATAATTTTCACTAGGATAAATTTTTCTCATCATATAATACAGATTATCTTAAAATTTAGGGATGGGCTAACTGATCATTAGATAACCTAATAAAAGCTTTGAAGCCTAGATGCAGGACAGGATGTGACCTCACTTCTGTACCCTGATCAAAATCTTTGCTCCTGTTTATTGTTCCTTGGTGTTATCTCTCATTTCTCTTCCTTTCTCTCCCTTCCACACATCCAGCATAATGAGGACTAGAAGCATGATCTCATGTGTTTGTGTCCTTGTGAAAGCATCAGTTTATATTTTGTTTTGTTTTTAAAGGAGTTGAGTCAATTAAAAAGAAAAAAAAAAAAAACTTTGTATAGCACTTCACCAAAAGGAGTTTGCCCACATCAGTCACCTTTGCTTGAGGTACCTGAAAGAATTTAGACAAAAAAGCTTTATGAATAATAAGTGTGCCTTTATAAAAATTAAGTGGGACTTTTTACTGGAATGGAGGTAGAGAGTCTAACGGCCTGGATGATTTTTTGTTTAAATCTGTGCTTATGTTAGGAACGACGTGCAGTTGGGTTACATCCAGGAGTGGATATCTGACCTCCAGAATTCCTGAGAAGGGTTTAAGCTGGGAGCGAGTCTTTTGGGTTGTCAGCCAGGCTGTCAGTATCTGTCTGATCAGGGGTCCCCTCTAAGCTGCAGTTCGTAAAGGCCCCTGTGCTAGGGGCTTTGGAGAGAATTCTGCTTTTCCATGGTGTGTCACTCTCCTGGGGGATTGTATCTATTTAGCACATACAAGATGCCCCTGGAGGGGCTCATAAAGGGCCAGGCTCACAGCTCTTCCTTAGCCCTCAACCAAGAGGCATGGGGGAATATAAACATTAGTGTGTATATAGTAACTGAATTTTTTTTAATAAAAAGAATTGTTGTGTGCCCATGTGTATATTAGTTTAAAATGTCACTCAAATCCTCTGAATTCTTTTTTTCACAATGTCTAATGATTCTAATTTTTTTTTTATTTTTTATTTTTTGTATATATAATTTATTGTCAAGTTAGCTAACACGCAGTGCATACAGTGTGCTCTTGACTTTGGAGGTAGATGCCCATGATTCATTGCTTACATACAACACCCAGTGCTCATCCCAACAAATGCCCTTCTCAATACCCATCACCCATTCCTCCCCGCCGCCCCCATCAACCTTCAGTTTGTTTTCTGCATTCAAGAGTCTCTTACGATTTGCCTCCCTGTTTGAAACCAGTTTTCCCCTTCCCTTCCCCCAATATAATAATTTTAATAAGACCATTCAATATCAAATATTTGTATTTGAATGATTTAAGATCACTAACACTTGTGATTTCAGAAAGTAGGCTAATATGATTTTTCTATATTTCTGGTGGTATAAATAAGAATTTCTTTTAAACGTTACTCTCTGGGATTGTGTTACTATAACATTTGTGTCCTGAGGAGGGAAACAGAGGAGAGATTCCCCTTTACAAAAGGGGACTCCTGTCTCCTTCAAGTCCTAGATGGTCCCTTGAGGAACAAGACTTCATCATGACTTCTTTGTCTGTTCTCTGCTGTAGCATCAATCAACAAAGAATATACTAATCCTTGTCTTGAATAAATAATGAGATATATATGAAATAAGCCACATCTATGTATTAGATACAAGATAATGGTACTTTGATGCATGTAGCTAAAGATAACACTGATAACATCTAGTCTATATCCTAATGAGAAGTTAATTGCCAAAAAAAAACCCCAAAACTGTGTTGATTATCTGCCGAATTTGGCTTGGGACCTCTGGTACCTATTTGTCCACCAGGCTACTTTAAGAGCTGAAAACGAGAGATGCATTGCTGTTTACACATTTAAAACTGCTATTCCTATTGTCTTTGGAATGTGAAACAGAATTACACTGTGTACGGATGATAGTCCTGACTAAACTAACTCCACCCTCAATATTCACGGTAGAACACAATATTTTATCCTGTAAAAAACTCTCCACTTTTAGGGGAGTATTTCTTGAACTGCAAAACAATGTAGTGTTGCATAAATATCAAAAGGATTGTACAAATAACCCACAGATCTAAAGCTATACAGAAATAAAACAGAGCTTATACATGATCTAGACATTGATTTCAAAGCAGCTGCACAGAGATAGTTCATATTTACTACACTGCAAATGTAACTTCAGCTTAGTTCCTTGGATTTCAATTTAGCATTCATGTCTGAGAAACACACACTATTCAAAATTCCTTTAAATTTTTCAAAAGCAGCCATTATTTGAAGTAATGGTGTTGAAATATTTGCACCCAAATGCTTTATGACCATTCCTATAGGTATCTTTCTTTACAAGATATTTTAAACATTCTTTGTTGTTAACAGGGAGCCATGCAACTCTTTATATTTCTCCTAATTCAATCTGTCATATTTACACTTGAAATGATGTTTAAGATTTCCACTCCCTGGAACAAGCTCACAAGTGACCTTGCCAAAAAAACACAAAAATCCACAAAAGACTGAGAAAAAACATACATGGTGGTAAAGAAGGGTAAAATAAAGAAGGGTAAAATATCAAGTAATTACTCATTGAAAATTGGTGAGAGATTAAAAGCAGCTCATGATGACATGAGATTTGCAGTAAAACAAAGTTTGTGCTTGGAGCTTAACCAGATCAGAGTCATTGTCAACGTCAGGTAGCTGTCTCTACCTGCTTTGGTCAGCAGCTTCCCTTGAGGCCGGGAAGGTTTATTTTTATTTATTTATTTATTTTTTACAATGCGGAGTTGTTTATTTGAAACATTTATAAAATGCCTTGCTGATATATATGTCTTTTAATGTATAAATTCTACTTACAGAACGTATCTTAAGAAAATAAGAAATGTTCCCAAAGATAATGTGCAAAGATCCACTCTGCAGGAATATTTATAGTATTGGATTATTTTTTTATATGAAATTTACTGTCAGATTGGTTTCCATACAACATCCAGTGCTCATCCTAACAGGTTTATTTTCTTCTAGTTCCCAGGTCTGGTAAACCAGTCTTCCAGTTCCCAGGACTGGTAAACCAGAGGATGATTTGCATATCTCTTGTGAACAGATAGCAGGTCATGTATGTTCTTTCCAGGCACATTTGGAGAGGGACAACACAAGCTGTTAGCAGTGTCAATTTGAAATCATCAGTTCACACATGTATGTGCACATGCGTGAAACTGGAAAGAAAAACATGAATAGAATAGTCCTTGCTGTGTAAATCGCCTGGCTGATTTTTAAAATGGAAAAAATAAATAGTGTTTCTTACCAGCTTTCTTAGTATTTTCAAATTCTCCTATTTCTATCTTCCTCATCTAATAGGTCCCAATTTTGAGTTTATGCTGCTGGTTGCTGGGATTCAGGTCTTTAATGAACAAACTTGTGAGAGTGATGAGCAGAAACTATTTACCTAGCGACAAAGTGCCCTCCAGAAGTGAAGTGATTTTAAGGTAAAATGGATCCAGGACAGTAACTTGTGCCTGATGACAAAGACCAGAGTAGAATGTGTGCGTGCAGGTGTGCATGGTAGCTTCTGAGAATGACACAGTATTTGTCTCTGCAACTCTCTGTGGAGTTAAGTCTGGGTCCTGAGAAAGTGGAGAAAGGAAGGACAGGGATGTAACAACAAAAAAGGCTATTTTTACTAAATCCTCTGGAAGACGCTTGAAGCATTTATACCAATGTCGCACCCCATGTTCCAAAGTTTAATGCCAAAGCTCAATAAGTGACCTCTTTGTTTCTGCATGGAACCCAGGCTGGATTTAGCCCCTTGAGAACATCCACATTCTCAGCCTGGCTTGCAACCAAGATCGCTTCACAGTATCAGTAGCAGCCAAAGTTTGTGACCCAGATAGCCAGAGGCAGGGAACAGGATATCCAGTGCACAGTAGGATGGCACCTAAGGGGCCCAAAGCAAGAGGGGAATGATGAGATGGTCTAGGCTACATGGCCCCTAGCAGGCCCTGCCATTGGCCATGGGGTTCCCAGAAACACTGAGATCACACTCTGAGACAGGTGGAGGTCACATGGGAGTGGACGGGAATGTCCATGGGGCAAGGTTTATTTCTGTGTCAGAACATTTACAACCTCCAGGCTTGTGGAACCCGAGGAAGCATGGAATATACCCATCCTGTCATGCAGAGAACTGGATGTTCTCAGGATCCAAGTGATTCTCCTTTGCTAAATGAGGCACTTATGGGAATTGTTTTTACATGTTTAGGCTATTTAGTGGGAGTTATTTGACAAAAGAAGGGCAGTGCCCGACATCTTTCTTTCCCACTCCATTTATCCTGTTTTCTCTCACTAACTTCTAATGTCCTATTTGTCTAAAGAGCAACATAAAATGAACTTAGACACCCTTACCCATTGTGTGAAACTCAAGTTTCTAACAATCACTATTCTGTCTTTCAACCATAAGTTTCTCATTAAAATTTTCTCAAAACACAACTCTAATGAGACTTGCTTTCTATTGAAATATTCCCAACCCACAGATAGGATCATTAGTAAAACCCACCCATTCTGTGTGGTCAGCCATCAATGAAAATCAACCAAGAACTTGTCTGCAATCATGTATCTCTACATCTAATACTCTAATGAGAATGATGAGGAAATTTCTCTGGGTTCCAAGATTACAAAAGGAATGTAGTTCAAAAAGCAATTACCTAAGCAATTGTATCAAACCCTATTTGGGGACACACAGTGAATGGCTATCTAGTTTATTGCAAGCTTACTTGGCACTGGGTTTACAAATATTATCTCATTGAATTCTCCTCACATCCTTGATAGGTAGGCATTATCCTAACCATTTTGCAGATGAAGAAGAAGAAACCCTGACAATCTGTGCTCTCCATCCAGTTAATTTTTCTAAGGGACAAAGCCAGAATATTTATTCAAGTCTCTCTGATTTGAAAGAATAAGAGTTACTGAAGAGTAAGACTGTATCAGAATCCCCTAGACAAAATTTCTGAGTCACCCCCATTATAATTAAATTGATCTTAGGGTGGAGAGGCCATGAGAAATTAAGTCATTTTTTCCTCTTCAAAGTTCAGTAGGGCATTCTGTTGCTCATTCAAGTATGGTAACCACTAACCCATAGGTAAAAAAAAAAAAAAAATCAGCCATACCCATTCAAACACTATTTAGGTGACTGATGGTCATTTCTACCCTTCCAATAGAGGTGGCCATTTATGAAATGTAATATTATGACACCCTGATACTACTAAACACTTATTCTGTAATGCATTTCCTTTGTTCTGGTCCTAACTCACCCAGCCTTATGAAAATGTGGCTCTACATGTAGCTTGTTTTCCAAGAAAGAATATACTGACTTGCCCCTCCTGTCATTTTAGCCCTTTCATTGAGCTTTAATAAACAATCTCTGTGAGTGTGATTATTGGGAAAATACACCATGCACACAGTGTGCCAAAAGAGGAACCTATAAGCTGGAGAGCCATCCTCTGGCCCTCAGTGCAGCCTAGAAAGCAAATGCCACCTTGAATGGGTGTTTAGGAGCAGCCTTCTCCTAGTGATGCACAACTCTGCTCTCAGAGGGCACAGGCAGGCTCTCCACTTATCTCTGTAACCATCGGTGTTAGAATTTGGTGAGGAGAAAGGTCACCTAACCTACTGCTAACAAATAAATATTTTCAGACTGGTAAACACTTAGTAAACTGGGTAGCTGTTTACAAGCCTTCTCCCAAATTTGGTACAGTGCAACTAGTTGCTGCTAACTAAAAGTCCATCTTATCTTAGTCTGGTTTCTTGAGATATCCCCCAAAGCATTGTAACAGAGTCCTGGATAGGGAGACATAGGATTACAGACAAGTTTTTGGTTAATACTCAACAGATGGTCAATCCTCATAGATGGTCAATCACACAAAACATGTGTATTTTGCTAGTTTAGGTCTGAAACAATATTATTTACTCTATGTTTAAGTTACTGGTCATTGGGGAAATACCCAATGCCTCATACAATAAAAAAAAGTTATATGTGGAAATTTTAGCAATATTAAATTTTAGTTGAAAGGTAGGCCAGAAGGGTAATTATTAGAAACTGTAGTTGTGAGTAGTACTTATTAGAGAGATGATGTGAGCTTTTTTTGCTTGTCTTTGGCAAAATCACATAGGTGTTTTGATGTTGCCAACAACAAAAAAATCTCAAAACCATGTTGAGTCTTCTCAAGTTGGAAACCGCCATATCCTTGAAATAAGGTAAATGTTTGAAGAGCAAAGAAACCAATTACATAGTATTTTCAACAGGTGGCTTCAACTACAGGGACCAGGAGTAAGCAGTACGCACAGGTGGCTTTTCCTCTTTATGCACCTGTTCAGAAGTCATCTTGGCAGCTGCACATGGTGGGAGACAGGCCTTGGCCCAAGGTCCTTCCTTTCATTCTTCCCTTTTAGCTCCATTAAGGAGCCAAAGCCCTTGATTGTGAAGTTGGTGGGGAAGAAGGAGCAGGGCTAGCAGGGATTGGGATCCAGGACTCTTGACAACTGTCATCAGGAACTAGAGTGAATACCAATCACCAAATCACCAGAGCTTTTTGCATGTGAATAAAGATTTGGGAAGGCTGAAATCATTTTTACTATGTGCCTACTTTCTGTATAATTTTTTAAGGGTAAATTCATGTCGTTTATAGATTACAACAACAAAAAAAAGATTTATTTATTTGAGAGAGAGAAAGAGGGTGAGAGCCGTGGAAGGGCAGAGAGAAAGGGAGAGAAAGAATCCCTTGCAAGCTCCATGCTGTCAGCACAGAACCCAACATGGGGCTTGATCTCACAAACTGTGAGATCATGACCTGAGCTGAAATTAAGAGTTGGTCGTGTAAGTGAATGAGCTACCCAGGTGCCCCAGTTTACAGACTTTTTAAAATACAGTTCCAGAAAGGAGAAATTATGATGCACATTTACAAAGCAAAAAGGTAACATATCTAGACTCACGTTTTATGGCTAATCATTTCTTAAAGTTCTGGAGTATCCTCATATCATAAGACTAAAGATGTAACTTTTAGTTTTCATAATGGTATTCTTTTAGCATCACAAAGTCCAAAATATACGATATAAAAAAGAGTTGGCAAACTACAGCTGAGGAGACCAAATCTGACCCATGGATTCTTTTTGTAAATAAAGTTTTTTTGGAACACAACATGCTCATTTGTTCAGTATTGTCTATGGCTACTTTTGTGCTACAATGGCAGTTGCACAGCATGGCACAGACTATATGACTCACAAAACCTTGAATGCTTACTATGTGGTGCTTTACATAAAATGTTTGTCAACTCCTTATTTAAGGAAAAATCTTCCTAAAAACTGAGGTAGGAAATACTTCTTTCCCACAAAATCCCACACATTCTTTCTTATTACCTTTATCATAGAACTGTAAATAGAGCAGCAAGAAATTATTGTCAGCTCTGAATTCTAATGGGTTCAAACAATGCCACACTAATGAAAGGAACAATTTTAAGATTGGAGTGACCAGTTTGGTTCTTTTACTTAATTAACTTATTTCATGGTAACTTATAAGGTTGAAGAATTAAAAAAAAATGTTTCACACTATTTTAAAGGACACATTTTGAACTCTCAGTTTTATAGCCAGTGTCTATTATTTCCAAGAAAGGGTTAAGTAAATTGTAACAAGGGAATAAAGAAGAAACTGGTTAGAAATTGTTCAACTGAGATACCTGTTCTCCTGTGTTCATCATAGTATTCACAATAGTCAAGATATGGAAACAACCTGAGTGCCCATGAGTGGCTGAATGGATAAAGATGTAGCATATATGCAATGGAATATTATTGAACCTTAAAAATTAAGGAATTCTTGTTGTTTCCAACAATATTCAATCAGAGGGCTAAATAAGTGAAATTAGGCAGGTCCCTCCCCTCCAAAAACAAAGTCAACTCACAGAAACAGAGAGTACAAAATGGAAGTAGTTGTCAGGGGCTGGGGAAGGGGGGGATGAGGAGAGGTTGGTAAAAGAGTACAAACTTTCAGTTTTAAGATAAAGAGATTCTGAGGATCTAATGGAAAACATGGAAACTGTAGCTGAGAACATTGTACTGTATCACTGAAATTTGCTAAAAGAGTAGAATTTAGATGTTCTCACCAAAAAAAAAAAAAAAAAGAGGGAAATGTATGAGGTGATAGATCTATGGGGGGAATCCTTTTACAATATATATGTATATTAACTTATCACAGTATACACTTTGAACATCAATTTGTCAATTATACTTCAATAAGGCCCATGGGGGTAGAGAGACTTGTTCAAATGATTTTATAGAAATAAGATTTGAATTATTTTTTAACTTTATTTGTATTTATTTTGAAAGAGACAGAGACAGCAGGAGCAATCGAGGGGCAGTGAGAGAGGGAGAGAGAATCCCAAGCAGGGTCCATGCGGTCAGTACAGAGCCAGATGCGGGGCTCGATCTCAGGAGACTGCAAGATCATGACCCGAGCTTAAATCAAGAGTCTAGATCCAAATCAAGATGCCTAACCGAATGAGCCACCCAGGCACCCCAAGATTTGAATTCTTATCCCAAGAATGTAGGTACTACATGTTCAGAAGAATTTAAAAATTAGATTCTTTTCCTAATCTTGAATGCTTCTGTTCCTGATTTAGACTTTCAATGACATTACTTAAGTAACAAGAGAATAGAACCTTTTAACAACATGCAGAGTTCCATTCCTTCAACAAAGGTGCACTGAGCATGGACAAAGAAGCAGGCCCTAACCCGGGCACTTGAGCTAGAGCATTACAGCAGAGATGGTCCTCTGTGAAAAGGGGAAATGCATCTGTCCCATCTGAATGGGATATGGCTGGTATCACCCATGGTTTCCAGAGGGAAGGCCTGTCCACACGCTTTGCCACTTGTGAGCTCAAACATCTACCACCTGGAATGATATTTAAGTTAGTTAATGTTTACCACCTGCTTGAATATCCTCGGATTAAAAAGGGCACATCAGAAAGAAGTGGCCGTGCTGGAATTTGGAGGCGATGCAAAAAATCCAGCCCAGCAAGTCTAATGGTTTGTTTTCAACATTTATTTAACCTCCTTCTGCTATCAAGAAACCTGAGAGCACGCTGAGGAAGTTTATACTGCAGGAAGTGGAGAAAATGTGCATTGTTTTCGAGTTGTTTTGGTAAGGTTTCTGGATGGCAAGAATGTGTGTTTTCTAAGTAAGAAAGTTTGCCCAGCTTGTAGGGATATTGTAAGCTTAAGTTTTCGTGCCAACCAAGATTGGGTATCATGCCGTGCCTACTTAGAAAAGCAAATATTGTTAGAGCCCTTGAAATAATCTTAAGTCTGCCCTTGAAATAGCTATAAATGAACTTGGCCTCTGTTCAACATAGACCAGTGAAGACAACATGCCACGGGGAAATGTTTTTGTCCACCCTGAAATGGCCAGCTGTCACTGCGTGCCAGAGAGTGGGGAGCACAGAATTGCTGGATCAGAGGGAATAAGCAAATAGTTCTGTTTTCTCCACAGAAACTCATTTCCCTGTGCTTTATATTGACAATGTGAGCTCTATGTACAAAGGGGTTTGTATGCAAAAGAAGCATCTACTAGGGTAGTGGCAAATATTTACCCCAGCAAATCTCAGGAGCTCCACTACCCAGTATGCTTTTTATAGAACCAGGTGATAACACATTTCAAAGTGCTAGTTTGAGAGGCAAGTGTTTACTGGCATAAAAATGTTCTTTAATTAGTATTTATCTCAGAGTCAGAGTGACATAAGTTGCTAATTATGGTGATACAAGAACAGATTGAGATATTCTTGTATGCAAGGGAGAAAGGGGCAACAGACATGCCTTTGGGATTTGACATATATGCGTTTAAATTAGCTTGATTTGATCCTAAATTAGCTTGGATCCAGTCTGGCCTTTAGTTAACCTGCAGTTAAAATAGCCTTCCTAGCAGTTACGGAGACCAACCGTGCTAGCTTTGGTCTTGAATATTAAGAATTTCAATTTGTATATGGCATAGTTAATTCAGTTTATCATCTCTGTGCTTCATTAATGATACTTCTTACTCCTACACTGATTAGTGGGAACTTTCTACATCTCCCAGGAGCTATCTCTGTAAGTGCTAAAATAAATAATTTTTAAGTAAAAAATTTTAATAGAGAAATATCTTTTATTTCCATTTAAGTTCTACTAAAATATTTCACTAGAAATCTTCTACCTATATTAAAGAACTGTAAATATATGTATTGCTTATAACAAGGTATAGTACACAGTAAGAACTCAATTAGCCATATATGTATATATTTCAAATATTTACAAAGGTGATTATTTATGATATAGTTTTCAAAAAAGGAGAGTCTAGACCACATTGTTCATTTTTCTCATGGCCAGTAATCATAGTTAATACTTGCATTCCATTTGTTATGTATTAGTTCCTATTCTAAACACTTACCATGTAATTCGTTTCATTCTGAAGCAACCCTATGAGATAAGTACTATTAATTCATCCAGACGGTCTGTTGGGGATAGTGAGGCACAGAGTGTTGAGTAACTTGCTTGGATTCATGCAGTTAGTAAGTGGTACAGCTGAGACAGCAACCCCAGTATCTGGTGCTAGAGTTAGTGCACTTAACCACTATGCTGTCCTGCCAGTCAAAAAGTCAGTTGTGTTCAGGTGCTAGAATCAAGCGATGCACCATAAATTCCCTTTTCTCCAGCACTCTGTTAAATACTTCTTACATATCCATGCTTTGTTATCACTGTGGTAGGTGTTCATTGCAGTGAACCCAACACAAAATCATTCCATTTGAATTCTATCTGAATCAGTAAGAGACTGCCTATTTACTGTGATCTTACATTTGAAAAGGTAAGCAACAAAGAGCATCATAGAATTAACTTAATGAAATATCTTACGAATCAGGTCTCCTAACCCCTTCCAGCACACCAGATCACGCTGATATGAGTACATCATAGTTGGGAAGCTAAATTTCAGATGATGACTTTTAACCTCAAGGGAAATGCATCAGATTTGATAACTGCTGATAGAAAATCTTGCCAGTCTCAGTAACACTGAATGTTTACTTTCAAACTGTTTAATCATCACATTATTTCTGGAACATTCTTATAAAAAATAAGAATCCCTTTTCCACTCATTTCTTTCCTATTAAGAGGACTTGGGTGACTAAGACCTGTCAATTTATGATTTCAAAATATGAATTTTTGTCTGTTTCTTCGCACTTCATCTTTTTTTTCTCTGCCAAATTCAGAACAAAGTATATGCCCCAAACAAATTTAACCCAGCAGCTTTTTATGACACAGGAGTAAAACCATTGTTTAACAACAAAGACAAAAGCTTTCACTTTTTTTGGTTGTTTCTATTTGTGGTCTATTTCAACTGTAAAATTTACTTGGAAAACACCTCAGGTGATCTCTAACCTTCTGTATTATGTTGGTGGTAGATTCAAAGTTTCTAAGAAGGTCAATGAAATGTTATACAGGCTGTAGGAAAGGATCATGTTACATTGCTTAATTACCATTAGTTGTGAAGTAATTTTCCGAGTTTAGGATAGACAACTAATTTACATTGTAGGTTCATGTGCATTAATTTTGGTCCACAAATGCAATTTACAAGAACTATAACTTCCTTTTTGTTCATTCAACTTCATTTCTATTAGCCATAATCCTCCCAGATTGGCAAGGTTTTTAGACAAAAAAAAAGTCTTTTCATGGATTTTCTTGGCCTCATTCCTACTCCTCCATCAATGTGGGCACATAGGACAGCCATTTCATATTAGGGATCTCCTCTGTCCCCTGTGGTGCTAAGAGGGAGCCCAAGCAGCCCTCACCTCAACTTCTTGATTTCTCCCACAATCCCAAAGAGAAGAAATCACTGCTTAATTTAGGGGTAATAGTGCTATCCTCATTTCTTGGACCAAGAGATTCTGCCTCCAATACCTGTTTTATAAACCCTCATTTATTTTAATATTCTTTGCAAAACTTTTTAAGCAGCCATAAAGTCTTGAGCTTTTGGAAAGCACAAGTCATTTCTAATTTGAACTGCAGATGGTAAAGGTGAGTGAAAGTTTAGGGATGGTAAGGAGAAAATCGGTGAAGAGTAACATGGGCAAATATTTGAAAAGAATGTCCTGATATTGGCATTTTGATTTATATCAATATGCCAATAGTCTGTGGAATATGGCAGTTGATGGCACAGGTTGTGAAGTCAGGCTACCTGGTTTGACTCTCAATTCTACCACTTACTGAGTCACCTTGAGTGACTGAATTTTGGGAGAACAGTGCCTGGCATGAGGTAAGTTCTATACCACTATTAACTTCCATTATTATTAACAGTATGATCATTAGGACAAAAGGCCTTACTCCTTACTTTCTCCTTTAAAAAAATTTTTTTTTAAGTTTATTTATTTTTGAATGACAGAGAGAGCAAGCAGGGGAGAGGCAGAGAGAGACTGAGAGAAAGAATCCCAAACAGACTTTCCATTGTCAGTGCAGAGCCTGATGTAGGGTGAGATCTGAACTGTGAGATCATGACGTTTAACTGATGGAGCCACCCAGACGCCCCTATTCCTTACTTGCTCCTTATTGCTGACACAAACAAAAACCTTAACTTAGAAAGTTTGAATGGTGAGTTTGATGCATGTTTACTTTTGTATGGTTTTAAAGGCAGGTGTGTGTACAGAATGAGATTAGTTCTCAGACTCCAGGAAAATTTATTTGAGGTTGAGGAAATAAGAGAGCTTTCAGTTGAAGGTTCAAGGCTGTCACACTTGACAAATCAGTCTTTAACTCTTCTCATTAAAGAATACAGAAGAGCCTCCTTATTATCTCTTATGAGGTAATGTAATGTATTGAAGGGAAAGCTTTGAGAAACAAAAAAATGCCTTCAATGATAACTTTACAAACTTACAATGATGCATATAGTGAGCCATATTGAAAGGACAATGGCATACACACAATGCATCTTATTAAAGGACTAACCACAATACATTTTATGTTACTTAATGGACTGGCTTCAGTAAAAATCTCAGCTGTCACTTTACTATTTTGTGGTTTTTAGGCTTGAGGCATTGTACGAAACACAACCCTTCATTAGAAGAGTGATTTTGCTTTATAGCATTCAATCAGATATTTATGGTCTTTTTTTGATTTAAAAAAATTTATTCGTTTTTGTTTTATAATATTTTATTGATTTTTTTACAATTATATTTTTTCAATTTTAGAAGATGTATTTGCTTTTTTTTTTAACTTTACCTGTTCATTTTCCTGCCCAGTTTTATTTGAAAAATAATTGGCCTATAACATTGCATTAGTTTAAGGTCTACAACATAATGACCTGACGTATATGTACACTGAAGAATGATTACCACACTAAGTTTAGTTAACATCCATTACCACATGGAGTTATAAATTTTTTTCTTGTGATGAGAATTTTTAAGACCTTCTCTCTTAGCAACATTTAAATATGCAATACAGTATTGTTAAATATAGTTCCCGTGCTGTACATTATATTTCCTGAATTTATTTAGCTTCTAAGTAGAAGTTTGTACCTTTTGACCCCTTTCACCCATTTCTCTCACCTTCATTCCCTGCCTTTGGCAACGACCATATAGTTTTCATAGTACATATTTAATGTTTTACAGCACTGTAGGTAAATAGTGGCAACGTGCTGAAAAAATGTAATAACCATAAAATTATTCTAAGTCAGAAGATTATAAGTCAGACTGCCATACAAATAGGTTTGAGTGTGTAGCATGAACTGTTCACACACAGGGAACCAACTACTAGTTTGTCTAAACTGAGTGATGAATTCAGCCTTAAGACACAATGTCAGAGAATGTTGTATATTTACTGAGCATCCCTATCACTTATCAACACCTCTCCTGTAGCCACCAAGCCACCAGGCCATACATCATGGATTATTACAATCGTATCCCAACTTGTCATTAGCAGCTAGAACTCTCCTAATAAAACACAATCAGTTCGTGGTAATTTCCAGTGATTGCTAAGCTCACAAAATAAAAGCCAAAGCCCTTGCTATGTCCCACGGGCTCTAGGTGAGGTGCCCCTGACTCCACTGTATCTCTGACCCACTGCTCCTCAGATGCTCCTTCCTCAGTGATGCCAGGCATGTGGCCTGAGGTGGAATGTGGCTTTTGCTGCGCTCTCCACCTGGGGTACCCTCTCCCTACAAATTTACATGGCTTACTGTCACTCATTAGGGTTTTACTCAAATGTCACCTTCTCCAGTCAAACCATAGAACCCTGTAGACTCCCACTTCCCATCCACCTTCCATGCCTTAAATTTTTCTTCTAGTACTTACCACAATCTAACATGTTTTGTATTTTCAGGGAACCTCCACAGGGTCAAGCAAATTTCTCAGTGTTGTTCATTATTGTCTCCCCAGCAGTGGGCACCCAGTAGGTCCTAAGTAAACATCTGTCCATTGAATGAATGCTTTCTCCATGTTTGGCACTGTGCCAAGTCCCTCACAGGGACTTTCTCATTTCTCTCACTATAATCCTAAGAGGTTGGAGTTATAGGAGAAACAACATGAACTGACTTACATTTTACTAGAATCACACTGGGTAATGGTGACAATGTGGAAGCTGTTGTAATAATCCAGGGCAAAGGGGCTGGTGGCTTGAAACAGGGAGGCTGCAGGAGAGGTGGTAAGCACTGGTCAGATCTTAGGAAAAACTCTTGGTAGATGAAGACACTGAACTAAAGAAGTTAGATATCTTGTTCAAGGTTACCCAGTTATCACATGGCAGGCACTGGGTTTAGGTAAGATAAGCTGACTCTCATCCACTGGGCTTTGCTGTTGCTTACATCACAGACCCTAGAGGACAACAAGTCTTCAGGGTGAGAACTGCCTGTGGCAAATAATTTAACACTTGGTTCTCAGCAAAATGTGGCTAGTATCTCCAGGTCCTGAATTCTTTTTGAGGACTAAATATATGAACCGTCTGTCACATAGATAGTAGATGCTTGATAAAATGTAGCTAACCAGGAATCAACCATTTTGTGTAGATATAACCAAGGTTGCTTGTGTTTTGTCTGTATTAAAAGAACTTGTTAGATGATGGTTTTATTGAACTTACATTGTTTTTGTTTTTGCGGGTTTTGTTGTTGTTGGAAACATAAATGAGAATATTAAAGTTTATATCCCAGTCTCTGCCTAAGGAATAATTTAAAAGAAAAGACGAAGTAGGGGGAATGACATGAGGAATCAGAGAAAACAGATCCTATCTTGATTATAGAATGAACTCCATAAATCATTTCCTTAAATTAAGATCTACAAAACTCTCAAGAATTTGACTTTTTGGATTCGGTTTATAATTCATTTGATAACCTGGGCCAATCCTGTGAGTTTCCCTGGCAACCAATTTTTATAACATAAAGAAGTGCTAGCTGTTAATTGGTATTCCGAGTTTGTAGCTGGTGTCTCTGCTTCTGTCTCCATGGTAACGGAGCTGTCATTTTTTTTTTCCACCTCTCACATGGTGGTGAGATTTGATATGTGTGTGCCTTAATGCACATATACTTACTGGCACAGTATTTTACTTAATAACCATAAATGTGATCACTTCTGACCTGTTAGCACTGTTGGTAAAAAACAGTTGCTCCAGGAAAGTCAATTTCATCCTTCCTCTCCATCCACACACATCGCAAGCCTCCATTTGGGGGATGTGTGCAATAGTGTTTATATGGTTATCTGCACAGGGACAATTCTGCATAATTTACATGTGTGTATGGAATATGATGTTTTAACTATGCTAAATAGAGCAAAAATTGTTTAAATAAGAAATAATTTTTTCAAGAGTGTTTATCTGAAGCTAAAGGTAATAAATATTGACTTGAGAGATAAATGTCAATCTAGAGAAATGAGGCCCAGTGTTTTCTGTACTGAGAAAATATTCTCACACTTTGGTTAGATGATGCAGAAATACCTCATATATACAACTTCTAGCAAGTTCCTATTTAATAGAATATAGGGTCCCTCCCATTTGTTACCTTTCTTCTCCCCATTTTTTCCTACTTAGAATTGAACTGCAGTTAGATCCTTTTATTTTTGATTTTCACTAGTTTTTTCAGTCCCTCAGGTAGAATTATTTCCCAATTACTCGTGGTTGGATACCTAATCATAGTCTTTCTCACCATTATAAATACACCGTTATCATGATGGAGGCAAAGAAAAAAGGGTGAGCCATGTATAGCAATTAATCCTCTTCGAGAGGTAACAGACACACTAGAAACCAAACTTTCATTCAACACTGGTTTCGAACTCTCAGCTTTCCATTCATTACCCTTATGTTCCTTGGGGAAAGCAAAATCAGCAAAATATAAAAAACACATTTAAAAAGCTCTTTTCCTTAATTTTCCTCATCTGTAACTTAGGGTCAATCTTACCCAGTGATATGTTCATCAATGTTTAACAACCAGCTCTCTAGGGCAAGGAGGATGGCTAATTTGTAGGATTTATCGATTTCTAAGGTGTAAATACTCCCACCATGGCTGATTTCAAGCTTCCAACATGGTGTCACTGAACATGGAACAAGAAAGAGATGATGACAGAGATGCTAACATGCTCACAAGCCAGTGCATACCAGTTCTAGCACATCACTATTAAGTTTGTTATGAGCCTTAAAGGAGCTATGCTGGGTAAAATACTGAGTACATAACAGGGTCCAAGCACCTTATTTTTTTCTCTTCTCAATCAAGTATCTTCCTTATCTGTTTTTATTGTTAAACAAGTTTTTAACAGCCTCATTAAAATAGATTTCACATACTATACACATCATTTACATACCATCATACCAAATGATGGTATACCATCATTCCACATACCACTTAATTCTCCGTTTCTTTTAATAGGTCTGTTGTTGGCCACCATATCCACCTAACATTTATTTGTGGAAAATGAATTTGAATGTGTGGTGTTTTTAACACATACCTACAGATTCTTGGCCACGCCTCCCTTAAAAATGTGGTGCCTAATTCACCTTTGGTTGAGTGTGGCTTGTACTTAATGAATCTAAAATATGGTGGATGTGATGGTGTATAGCTTTGAAGACTAGGTCATAAAGGGCATTGTAGTTTTCTCTTGGCTCTTTCCTTTGTAACTCTTAACTGGGAGAGGGCAGCTTTTCTGCCATGAGAACACTCAGCAGCCCAGTGCCCTATGCCCTGTGAGAGATCTGTGTGCTAAAAACTGAGGCCTCCAATCAATGGCCATGTCAGTGAGCCATCCTGAAAGCTGATTTTGTAGACCCAGGCAAGTCTTCATACAACTGAAGTTCTTACTGACATCTGGACTGTAAACTGGCCCAGAGGTTCTGGCCCAGAATCACCCAACTAAGCCATTTCCTAATTCTTGACCAAAAGAAAATGCAAAGTAATAAATGTGTATTGTTCTAAGCCACCAAATTTTGGAGTAATTTGTTACACAACAATAGGTCACTAATGTGGCATAATTCACATTTGTCCAAAAGCCTGAGACTTAAGTGCAGTAGTGTGAGGTTTTAATACAAAGTGTAGCGAGCATGGAGGAGGACACTCTAATATTCCCAAGCACTGACAGAATTTATAATGCTGTGGTGGGGGTGCTGCTGATTAGATTCACTATCAATGACTTATTTATTGGGTATGAATGGCTCATCACCGTTAAGGAGTTTATAGGAAACATAGGAATTAAAAGTGGTTTTCTATTAATGAGCCACTTGATCACCTGTGATCTGGGAAGTCTGAGGTAAGAAGCACTTAGGTAGAACCTGAAGGTCAACTTGATTAGATTGCTGGAAGTGCATGAGGTTAATTAACCTGGGAAATCACTCCAAATTCCTGGAAGCTCAGACACCATACTTAAGAGTTATTCCTGAAGCTGCTAGGGGGTCATTAGAAGAAAGAAATAACATGTACTTCTTTTAAGACAGTATCTCCTTTTATGATTTTCAATCAATATTTAAGTGGAAATATCCTTGAAATGCTATGTTTTACTTAAAGCT
This sequence comes from Neofelis nebulosa, assembly GCF_028018385.1. NCBI lineage: Eukaryota > Metazoa > Chordata > Mammalia > Carnivora > Felidae > Neofelis > Neofelis nebulosa. Next base: position 113,969,519 of record NC_080782.1, read on the forward strand.
TTAAGTGGAATTTTATAGTAAGATCTAGTAAAGAGGTTAAAAAATACAATTTTTTTAATAATAAAGTATATCTGGCCTATTTTTTACCTTGAGTTTCATACTTTAGACAGTAGATTATATAATACACATATATTTTACAAAAAAACAAGGGTTTGAAATGCACAGGTTCATTTATACGTGGATTTTTTTTTTATTATTGATAGAGTACAGTACTGTAAATGTATGCTAGGGGTGCCTAGGTGGTTCAGGAAGTTAAACGTCTGACTCTTGGTTTTGGCTCAGCTTATGATCTCAGGGTTCATGAGTTCGAGCCCTGCATCAGGCTTTGCATGACTGGTGCAGAGCTTGCTTGGGATTCTCTCTCCCTCTATACCCCCCTCTCTCTTTCACCCCTCCCCACCTCTCACATGCTCTCTTTCTCTCTCAAAATACAGAAATAAACTTAAAAAATGTATTTTATATTCCTGGATGACTTTCTTAAACTTTTTTATTCTAAGCTTACTTTATCATAAGAATACAGTATCCAATACATATAACATATAATATGTGCTGATCAACTATGTTATCAGTAAGGCTTCTTGTCAACAGTAGGCTATCAGTAGGTAAGCTTCTGGGGATTCAAAAGTTACACATGAAGTTTTTATTTTTCAGCATCCCCAACCCCTGTGTTGCTGAAGGGTCAGGTGCACTTTCTAATAGTCCAAGGCTAATGGCACATAGTTCCTGAGTGCCAATACTGCCTCTTCAGAATTTTGTGTTTTAACTTAGTACTGCTAAAGTAGCATAGCAGTGACTCCAATCACCCAAAAAAAGAATGACATTTTGGAGGAAAAAAAAATCCCAAATGAGTCTTAATTCCTTCAGGGGATCACTAGATAAAATATGCTAAAGAAATGCTAATTGTACTTAACAAACATATCTAGTGTGAACACAAGTGCACAAAGGCACCTGCTAGAGATTTATCTGTATTTGAGGGTAAAAAGGAAAAAGATATTTTATATTTTTTTCATAAAGTCTTCTCTAATGCATTTGGTTCAAAGATGCTGCACAAATTCCAACTAAATGAATTGAGATGGGATGAAACTAAAAAATTCCTTAGCAAATCTGACTATTTCCTAACTGTTCATAGTAGACTTTGTTCCATTTTATTCTCACTTCCTTAGGAACAGTTTCTTTCTTTCTTTCTTTCTTTCTTTCTTTCTTTCTTTCTTTCTTTCTCTTTCTTTCCTTCCTTCCTTCCTTCCTTCCTTCTAATGTTTATTTATTTTTGAAGGAGAGAGAGACAGAGCAGGAGCAGGGGAAGGGCAAAGAAAGAGGGAGACAAAGAATCCAAAGCAGGCTCCATGCTCTGAGCTAGCAGCACAGAGCCTGACCCCGGGGGCTCGAACTCCAGAGCCATGAGAACTCCAGAGCCATGAGATCGTGACCTGAGACGAAGTCAAATGCCCAAGAACTAAGGCACCCAGGCGCCCCAGGAATAGGTTCTTAACCAGCCAAACAAAATCTCAAGGGGACTATCTGGTTCAGTGACTGCCTGTATTTAAAGTTGACCTTTTTAGGGGCACCTGGGTGGCTCAGTCGGTTAAGCGTCCGACTTCGGCTCAGGTCATGATCTCACGGTCCGTGGTTTAGGGCCCCACGTCGGGCTCTGTGCTGACGGCTCAGAGCCTGGAGCCTGTTTCAGATTCTGTGTCTCCTTCTCTCTGTGACCCTCCCCCGTTCATGCTCTGTCTCTCTCTGTCTCAAAAATAAATAAATGTTAAAAAAAAAATAAATAAATAAATAAAGTTGACCTTTTTGAAGTAGGTCAGGAAGTATTTTCTTTTTTCATGTTTTTTGCTTTGTTGCAGTTTTTTTTAAACATTTATTTATTTTTGAGACAGAGAGAGACAAAGCATGAACAGGGGAGGGGCAGAGAGAGAGGGAGACACAGAATCTGAAACAGGCTCCAGGCTCTGAGCTGTCAGCACAGAGCCCGATGCGGGGCTCGAACTCACGGACCATGAGATCATGACCTGAGCCGAAGTCGGATGCTTAACCGACCAAGCCACCCAGGCACCCCATGCTTTGCTGCAGTTTTATATTAAACATTGCTGCTAAGGGGTGCCTGGGTGGCTCAGTGGGTTAAGTGTCTGATTTCGGCTTAGGTCATGACCTCACAGTTGTGAGTTTAAGCCCCCTCATGGGGCTCTGTGCTACAGCTCAGAGCCTGGAGCCTGCTTCGGATTCTGTGTCTCTGTCTCTGCCCCTCCTCCACTTGCAGTCTCTCTCTCTCTCTCTCTCTCTCTCTCTGTCTCTCTCTCTATTTCTCTCTCTCTCTCTCTCTCAAAAATAAATAAACATAAAAAAATAAAAATAAAATAAACATTGCTGCTAAAAAGAAAGAACTGGTCCTGTTCTCATACATTTCTTAAGTACTTGAAAGATATGAGGAAGAGTTATTTTGATTCAAGCATTTGTTTTATTGACCGCTAGGTAGAAGCCTGCTGAAGAATTAATGCCGCTCATAATACATAATTCCTTAATTCCTATTATGGTGATTTTTCAGTAAAATGGTCAGTTAGAGGAATTAGGAGATGACATGAAGCAAAAAGTTACTTGGCTAAACAATATGATGACTTCCACAGTGTCTAGCTATTGACAGCTAGATTGATAGGATTACCTGATCAATCCCTAATTCTGTGCCACTTGCCTTTTCCCGACAGTACACAGCTGCTGTAAGCAATGGAGCACCGCATACTCAAAACTTACCTGGAGATCATTTTATGGCTGTGTGTAACTGTACCAACAAATTGTCTTTTCCAAAAACTCACTATTGCCCTCATCCAGAACACTTGAGACAGCCCGTTTCTGATGCTGGTCTAACTTCTCTAGCCTGCCAGCTGTATTTGCATGCAAGTTCATGCTTCATCATCAGCAGACTCTCACACTTCTAATACCCTATGGATATCTCTGTTAACTACAAAGATTTTTTTTTTCTATTTAACTCCTCTCCCTTGAGAGTTCATCATTTCCTTATACATGCATCTATTTTAGTGAGGTCAATCAAAAGCTATTTCAAAAGAAAAAAAGGCTAAATAATGTGAAATAGTTTCAATGGCCAATTTGTGCATAAAACTGTGATGAAATATTTTGAAGACACAATTAATATTAAGGTAAAAGAATCATGTCTGAATCCAAGGGTATTTGCAACTAACCATTTTAATCTATAGAAATAAAAACTCTAACCAAGATAATATATTTGAATCACAACACTTTTTTCCACATATTCTTGATTATGATACCTAAAGTCATTAAATATCATAGATGCAAGAGTACTGATTCACCCTTTGAACATTTTTTTCAGTGCCCATATATATGTGCTAAAGTGGTAATTTCTGTGGAAATATAAAGGTGAAATAGATGCAGTCCTTGAACTCAAGGAGCTCACAGGCTAGCCAGTGCAACTCCTATCTGTGGGCTGAATCCCTTCTGCTGACAAATACAAAAATTTTATCTCTTGAGTTATTCCTTTTATAGGAATCTTTGGAAAATCTTTTCCATGTTATTTTTACCTCTTGCTCCCTGGTTTGAACTCCAGAGACACACAAGATATTCACACATGCCTTGAGCATACATTTAACGAGTGTCACCAGCTGTGAAGCACTAGGTTCTATGCTGGCTTTGGGATCTAAGATGTTATCATGGTCTTCTGGGAACTATCAGTCTCAAAGAGAACACAGGCACAGACTTAGGAAACTAGTCAGATAGTAATAATGGTATGAAAAACAGATGTAAATAAAGTTGCAGTTACAGAAAGAGGAGGAACCAGTAGCTTGGTTATCAGGATTTGGCAGAGGGTTTCCATAGGAATTGAATCACCACTGTGAAGTGAACCAAAGATACGGAAGGCCCCAGGGAGAGATGATATTTGAGCTGGGACATGAAGGATGAATAACAATCTGTCAAAATGTCAACAGGGGAACGGATATTTTAGGCAGAGCAAAGAGAAAGTACATAAAGTCAAATAGTTAGGAAACACTCAGTGATTTGAAGAATAGGAGATGTTCAGCATGACTAGACTGTGAAATTGTGTCTGTGGGTCATAGAAAAAATCTGATGGGGGAAAGAAGATGGTTGGTGAGATATGGGGCTTAAAAGTGATGTGGAAATGAGATTATGAAGACAGGTAAGCCATACTGTAAAATGGCTATTCAAGATTTTCAGCAGCAGAGTGACTGATTACATTTGTTTTTATAGAAAGATATCACGTTTGGGTGGGTGGTGAGTGGTGTGGTAGATAGGACCACAATGTGACCATGCTTTTTGAAGGACTACTTAGGACATTACTATAATAGTACAGATATTTTGATTCTCCAGTAGAGTACAACAGTGAGACTCAGATAACAGTGAGAGGAAGGAACATTATTGTGATTTAGGAGGACAACTAAGTAGGTTTTCACTAGGCGGTACGGACAATAAATTTAATTTGGAGCACATTGTCCAAGCTCTTTATGGTTGTAGTTTAACTGGGTTTAGCTTCAGATGCAATCAGGAAAGATGGGCACAGATTGCCTTCAAATATTTGAAGATGCCCTGGTGATGATGTTCAGTTCTTCATCTAAAGTAGAAGATAACAACTTATGGGAATCTGGAAATAGATGGTTCTCACGAAGTTTTTGTTCTATGGTTCAAAAAAACAATCATTCTTATTGCTCTGCTTCTCCTTGGGAATGAGGGGGTGCTCTGCCTTCCTAAAAGTATAACTAAAATCTACAGCTTAGAATAGCTAACTTAACTTCTAGTATTTTACCCTATCTTGTTAAAATCTACACAGATATCAAGAGTTTAAGCAGATAGCAGAAGTTTAGTAGGATTGGGATTTGTTAAAACTCTATAGATCTAGATTCCTAGGGTCAAAGTGAATTTATCTAAGCTGGGTATATTATTTCTTTTGCCCTCTGATATTCCTTCATATTCCTGTAGTGGGTTTCCCATACATGGTTCATCTAGCTTGTGGATTGTTTGATGTGGAGTATTAATATATTTTTCACCTCTAGGTTTATTTTCTTCATTGTCTCAGATAAATGTTGGTTTGCATCCATCTCATCCTTTCATGTGCACTGGGTGGGGTGTGTGTGCATATTTTCAAAAAGAGGATAAATAAAGACAATTAAAAAGATAAATATCTATTTTACCCCATCCTCTAAAAAAAACTATAGAACAAATTCCAAAGAAAAAATGTAAAAAGTGTTTGGATTATTAGAGCCTTGTGTAAATCACTTAAACTTTCAGGCTTCAGTTTTTTCATATGAAAATCCGTCTGCGAAATATGGAGTTCTAGCAATTTTCAACACAGGCTTCATTTTGGACATTTTGGGCGAGCTATTCTTTTCTTTTGTAAATTCCATGTATGGATAATCCTCAATGTATAGGACTTGAAGGGATTAAATGTTTGCATCTTAAGCTATTGGTGCTTGGTGTACTCTAGGATGACTCTCATATCTCACAAATGGAAACTCAGTTCAGACCCTAAGCATAAGGGACTCTTCACAAAAATCATAAACCCTCTTTCTAGAGGCATAGGACACAGACCAAAAAGCAAATGAAGTGGTCACTATGGGATAATACTGACCTTCCAAAGAAAATACAACTGCCATAGAGTACAAAATTAAAGCCTTAGAGAATACTGTGGAGAAGTCCAGAAAACTAGATTCATCATTTCCAGAAAACCCCAGAGAATGCCTGTAGCATTTCCAATTGGCCAATATTTGGACTCTTTAAGACTATATTTAAATAAAGGCATAATCAAAGTGAGAAACTGAGGAAATAATTACCCTGAGGCAGCAAGCAGGTATTCCAGTGCAGATAGCATATTGTAACTGAAACATGGGACTCCAGTTAGACCAGAATGGGTTAGGCAGGTACCAACAGTACCTTATCCTATCATAACCCAATGTAAAACTTCACTGGCTGTAAGCATGTTGAGGAACATGTGTAGTGATTCCATTGTAGGATATGGGCTTACTCTTTCTCCCCAGGTTCAAGCACCTTCTTCAAAAATTCACAGATTAGGTACCCCTGAGTAGCTCAGTTGGTTAAGTGTCAGACTCTAGATTTTGACTCAGGTCATGATCTCACAGTTTGTGAGATCAAGCCAGCCCCAAGTCGGGTTCTGTGCTGACAGCACAGAGTCTGATTGGGATTTTCTCTCTCCCTCTCCTTTTGTCCCTTCCCTGCTTGTGTTCTTGCTCTCTCTCAAAATAAATAAATAAACTTAAAAAATTCAGATTAATTCTTTGGGAGTTATGAAAGATGCTTGAGTAAGGAGACTGACTTATCTCTTAGCTGTATTCTTGCATGTAGAATGGACAGAAACAACCAATCTATCAGTGCCTAGGAAAGTGCCTGACATATGTTTGGTGCTCAAGGGAACAGATGTACTTAATCTCCCTGGCTCACTTTTTTTTTAATTAAAGAATGAATTTTATGTTTTTGCTAGGCTGAGAAGGGCCCATCCATCACCTTCACATGGATACTTGACCAGATGCAATGACCTAAGGGTAGATGTAGAGTGCTACTCTGATATGGGAGTTTTCAAGCTCTAGATGGTCAGGGATTATTGTTTAGAAGCATGACAAGGGCTAAAGAAGTGAATGGATTATCTATAGGAGCTGAAAAACAGCAGACTCCCATGAAACTTAAAGTTAGCTTGGTTAAATTTTGAGGGCTAAGTCTGGAGATGCCTGCACACTGGACAGTAGAGAAAAGAAGGCTCAATCTGGAGTTAACGGGAAGGTCTGGTGCTCAGCCAGACAGAAAGGACGTGGCCTGGGCAACATAAAAGTTGGCAGGAAAGTTCTTGCAGTGAATGCTGTAGGTAACAGTAAGACTGAACAAACCAGGAAAGACAAAATGAACAGAGGGTCCTCTGATGAGAAGATGGGGTAGATGGCTGGGGACAAGAGAGGGCCAAAGATCCTAGAGGACCTGAAGTGAGTAAGGTATGCCTTGAAGGCCAATCTAATTATGCTAAAAATGAGATAGAGGAAGTATGCTGTAATACGGGTTAGGAAATAATAGTAACTCAAAGTCTACTGTGGGCATACACTAAGCACTTTATATATATATATTTATCTCATTTAATTCTTCTGACACCTGGAAAAGTAGGTGTACTATTCCCAGAACAGATGAGGCAACTTAAGAGTATCAGCTCATATAGCTGTTTGAGTCATGTTTGTCACAGTGTCACTCACGGTTCTGCCAGGGAAAGTGGAGAAACTGAAGAGAATTTAAGGAAGGAAATATTCACAGAGATGTAGATAGACTCTGCAGAAACCAAGAGAGCTAGGAACAGGAAGGGATATTTATGCCCAGAGCATTTGTCACCTAAAAAACCCATACTTCCTCTCTCCTCAGGCAGAGAGGGTCTGGAGGAAAAAACCAGAGGTATCCATCCCAGGGAGTACATTCTGCTGACAACATAGGTCAGCGGCTCAAGACCTTTCCTGGGCATACAAATAATTTGTGGTTTTTAAAAATGCAGATACCTGGGTCTGCCTCCCACCCATTCCAGAAATTATGAATTTTTAGGTCTGGAGCAGGACTCATGAATGTGCATCTTCCACAAAGCAAGGTAGTCAGCAAATATTAATTGGATCACATGATGATAAATATCTCCTCAAAGAAAGAGTGTCCTGTTTTTGTAGACTGCCTTTGGGAGACTACTTTCATGTCAAGGTGTTATCTTCAGGGAATTCCTGGAACGGAGAGTAGCATCCTGTAGCATCACAGTCAGTCTGTCTGTCTGTCTAACTATGAATAATGGCTTTGAGGTTAGTACCAACTGAGTCTGAATTCTTACTATGTCACCCAAAATATGAGACCTTGTCTTTTCTAAGCCCAAGTTTTCTTTCTGCAAAAGTAAAGTTATAGGGCCTAATTTATAGGGGTGCAGTAAGGACTGACTGTAACAAAAGGTAAAAAATAAAAAATATGTACCTTTAGCACAAAGTAAATATACCATAAATGACATATGTTATTATTATTATATGCTGTCATCACTTTTTGTTTTTTAAACTTTTAAATATGTATTTATTCTTGATGACAGAGCATGAGTGGGGGAAGGGCAGAGAGAGAGAGGGAGACACAGAATCCAAAGCAGGCTCCAGACTCTGAGCTGTGAGCACAGAGCCCGATGTGGGGCTCAAACTCACGAGTCACGAGATCATGACCTGAGCCAAAGTCAGATGCTTAATTGACTGAGCCACCCAGGTGCCCCAAAGCTGTCATCACTTTCTTGTGTTTTGCCATAACCTATGCTCTGCAATAGTATTAGATGTGTATACGGAGTCAAAGTTGCAATGTGGAACAGACTAGTTAGCTCAGTAAGAAGACTATAAGCACTTTACTCATGTTTAATAATGCAAATAACGATTTAATCTTTGTACCTCCAGGTTTTTCGTGTCTGAAAAAGAATAAAGACTGTTTCTCCTTTAGTTAGTTAACAGTGAGTCCTATTGTCTTGTTTGAGTTCGGATGTCCCACATAGTGGGAGACTTTAAGTCTCTCTCAGCTCCTCCCTAGTGCCCCCAAGTTTAATCTCATAAATTTATGGAATATCCCTTCAAAGTAGTCATTGAAGCTTCCAGTTGTGATGCTGCAGGACCCAAAAACCCTAGGTTTGGGTAAAGTCTATGTTATTAGAAGGAAGTAGCCCATGTGTCACAGGGCCAAGGAGTAGGAAAGTACAGAAGGAAGAAGCCTCTGTTTGAAAAAGGTTTTTTTTTTTCTTCCCTAGGAATAGAAAGTTGGACTGAGCAGTTTGGGATGGACAATGGACCAGGTTGGGAGAGTGAGAATCTACAGGATTCATCCCCCAAATAAAGACTGTAAAAACACCACTGGCAAAGATTTGTCACATTTTCACAGATTAAAGGAGAAAAAGGGGGTGTTCAGGAGCTACTGTGAATACATTTAAGAGGAAAAGAACAATGGGATATCAGGGTGAATTATTTTGTCTTTCTGCTACAATTTAAGACAATGGCTCTCAATGAGTCCTGAATTTTGTCCCCAAGGGGACATTTGGCAATGGCTGGAGATATTTTTGGTTGTCTCAGCATGGGGCAGATGCAGTGTAAATGGCATCCATTTAGCAAAGGTCAGGGAAGCTGCTAAACATTATCCAATGCACAGGCCAGCACCCCTTTTCCAACAAAGAATTACAAAATCCAACATCTAAAGGGCCGAGGTTGAAAAATACTGATATGGATTATTTCTAAACAACTTTAGCTAACTCAAATGTTAGTGAGCTTCAGAATTCTACACAATAGTCGTCTGGGTCTCTAGATAAACTCTGATTAATGCAAACAGTTATGTGTACTAGGAAGAGTTTTAGCTGGCTTTACACCACCCAGTGTTGAGAATTACTTAAGCCATTATGTACTAACTGCCACTTTATCTTGAAGGAAACTTGATAGCTGATGTCCAAGTCCATTCTTAGGGTAGTAAAATTTTAAGAGGAACAAACAGAAGAAGTTTCACTAACAGTACTAAACCAATTTATTGTTTAAGATTCCTTAGATCCAAGTAGAAGGTGCCAGATCACCAACATGTGTGGGAGGAAAGAAGATCTGTGGTCTAATTCTGCAGCACAAGGAGAAAGTATTTTTTTTATGCTAATTCTATGTTAAGCACCACATAAGGCCTTTTAGAATAACGAAATAAATATTTAACCAGCTCTCCTGTTTTCTTTTATCATATATATAAGCTAGGGTTATTAAAGGTATCGGCATTGCCAATTCTTGAGAGGGTAAGATAGGCTTCCTTTATATTTTGGTCCCTCTGTCTCTTTCATAGGTTCTGTCAGTGGGTTGTTTTTTGTTTGTTTGTTTGTTTGTTTGTTTTAAGCTCATTTGGGGAAATTTTCCACTAAAGGAAAGACCTTCTGATACAAATTTAGTTGAAATTTACCTTGGCCAGTTCTTCCTCGTGGTTTTGTCCCAATTTTTGATTTTAATACTTGAACAGCACTACCACTTCCACGTTCACATTGGTAGAAAAACCCTTCCACCCTCTCTGTGCATTTTGTTGATGCGATTGTGTATTTTGCACATTGGGCTCCATCACTTATTAAGGTATTTGGAGCAAGGAAGGAAGAAGCTCAGGAGGAAAATTAGACCTTATTATTCTCAGAGACACCAGTGAATTTGTAAAGATCCATGAAATTATCTATGTAAGATGTATCCTTAGCTCAGTTCTCTCAGTGTTGGAATGGTCCCTAAACTCCATTTTTTTTTTTTTAGAAATAGCGGAAAAAAACACAACAACAAACAGAAGAAAACCTGTAAGAGAGGGTAAGATTTAATTATAAATTCAATTCACCTGTCCTTACTTGAATACAGTATTACAAATATTAAAATCTATTGAGAACTGTGACCCTAAAATGATTTAAAAGCTTTTAATTTACTTGGTTAAAATTCCCTCTTACCTAGGTAGTGTCTCCATTCCCCCTACTTGGGAGAAAAATAAATGTAAGTGTAAAGATATAGGTGAGTATAAATATGTTATGTGTGTGTGTGTGTGTGTGTGTGTATACAAAATTTTTTCTTTTACTCTTTTTTCCTTCTAGATTCTGTCCTAATATAAAGTAAATTAACTGGGGGACTGCTTTTCCAGCTATCTAGAAAGTGACAGGCTGATCATAAAGTCAAATGACAAATCCCAGATGGCTAACTCAATTTTGCTTTGAGCTTTCAACTGACATCACCTGACTCTAAGTCTTTAAAAGGTAGACCAAGACTGACAGTAACCATGTGGATCCTTGGTAGTCTTCCTCTGTGCCTTCTGTGTTGTCAGCAGCTCTTTAGCTTCAAGCTTAAAAAAAAAAATCAAGGGGCGCCTGGGTGGCGCAGTCGGTTAAGCGTCCGACTTCAGCCAGGTCACGATCTCGCGGTCCGTGAGTTCGAGCCCCGCGTCAGGCTCTGGGCTGATGGCTCGGAGCCTGGAGCCTGTTTCTGATTCTGTGTCTCCCTCTCTCTCTGCCCCTCCCCCGTTCATGCTCTGTCTCTCTCTGTCCCAAAAATAAATTAAAAACGTTGAAAAAAAAAAAAAAATCAAGCAGGGGCTCCTGGATGTCTCAGTTGGTTGAGTGTCAGACTCTTGATTTTGACTTAGGTCATCATCCCAGGGTCCTGGGATGGAGCCCTGCATTGGCTTGCTGAGCATGGAGCCTGCTTCAGATCCTCTCTCTCTCTCTCTCTCTCTCTCTCTCTCTCTTTCTCTGTCACTCCCTCCCTCCCTCCCTCCCTCACTCTGACACTCTCCCCTTGCATGCTTTCTCTCTAAAAGCAAACAAACAGAAAAAAAGAAAACCTCAAAAAAACAGTGTCAAATCTTGCTTGCCTTTTTCCTCTTTAAGGGACACTCAGTAGTGTCAATTCAAGAATACTTAAGAGAAAGTGACTCTTGGGTCAAGCACATATGAGTCACTGGAATTTGACTAGACTAGAGTAGAAAAATGAATAAAAGTTTCTATTATTATTTGGTGTATTTTCACCTTTTCTTTTATATTCACAGAAATGGAAATTAGGCTTAAGGGATTTGGAAAATTCTAACATGAAGAAAAAAAAAATTTTTTTAATTTTATTATCTTAAACTCAGCCTTCACAGAGTAAAGGTGAATTTTCAATTCTATATGACATCAATTTAAAAGATTAATTCAATTTTCTGTGGAAATAGGACAAGAAAAAACATCTATAGCTAAAAGCATTCCTCTGGGCCATACCTTTTCCAAATAATAGAAAAGCAGCAATATAGTTAGTAGACAAGAGTCCACTGTTTGTTCTTTTGCTCATTCTTTTGAAAGCTCCAAAAAGATAAAGAAACAAAAATCAGGCAAAGAGAAAAAAAAAAAAAAAAGAGGAAGGAAAATAAAAGAGCAGATGAGCTAAACTATCTATGGTTCCTCAAGAGCCCATGATGTTAGGGTATATAATATATATAATGGGTCCCTATAAAAGAGAGAGGGAGAGTGTTCTTTTAAAATACAGTAGAACCTATGTGATCTGATAAGTGTGGCCATAAAAGGGAATTATTTTTAATACCTAAGAAGTTGTAATAGGGAGACACTAAAATGTCAGTCAAGTGATATTCCAGACTCTGAGGAAAACATGGATACGGCTGGCAAGCTCCAAATCATGACTGAATTGGAGTCAAGCCCAAGGTCAGAGCACTGACCTGGCCTCCAGAGTCCCAATCCAACTACTCTTCATCATGCCTTGAGTCTCTACATAGAACTCTGAGGTAAGGGAAGAATGGTAATTCTTAAAAGGGTTGTGCTGATTCAACAGCATGTTCCAAAATTCATGTCTGTCTGTAACTTCAGAATAGGACCTTATTTGGGAAAAGGGTCTCTTCAGATGTAATTAGTTACTAACTACATTGAGGTCATAGTATGTTAATTAGACTGGGCCCTAAATCCAAATGATGTGTTCTTAAAAGGCCATGGAAAGGCAGAAACACACAAGGAAGAAGGCCATGTGATGAGTGTCACTGTGAATTGGCATGATATTTGAAATTACAGTGAAGCAGAGAGATTGGTGTAAGGTAGTTACATGATAAAGAATGCTAAGGATTGCTGGTAATCACCAGAAGCTGGGGCAGAGGAGTGAACAGACTCTGCCCTAGAACTCACACCTTTATTTCAGACTTCTGGCCTCCAGAACTATGATGGAACACATGTACATTATTTTAAGAAACTTGGTTTATAGTAGTTTGTAATGACAGCCCTAAGAAACTATCATCTTTATTCATATCTTTTTTTTTGTTTAAATTAGTCCTATGCCCAGTGAAGGACTTGAACTCAGAACTCTGCCATCAAGAGTTGCATGCTCTCTGGGTGCCAGGGGGGCTCAGTTGGTTGAGCGTCCGACTTCGGCTCAGGTTATGATCTCTCAGTTCGTGAGTTTGAGCCCCCAATCAGGCTCTGTGCTGACAGCTCAGAGCCTGGAGCCTGCTTCAGATTCTGTGTCTCCTTCTCTCTCTGCTCCTTCCCCACTCATGCTCTCTCTCTCTGTGTCTCTCAAAAATAAATAAATGTTAAAAAAAAATGTTTAAAAAGAGTTGCATGCTCTACCAACTGAGGCAGTCAGACATCTCTCTTTGTTCATATCTTTATTCACATTATTTTAAAAAGCCTTCACATGCTGTTTGTTCCCATCATTGACACACTTGGTCTCTTTTTCAGACTAGCTGACCTGGATATTAATGCTGGACATACCAATGCCTTTTTGTGTCCTTCTAAGTTTTCTTCATGAGTAGTGATGTGTTATTCTGTGAAAAAGTCTTGGATCTACATTGATATCACATGGCTTTTGTCGTCTTTAAAAAATGGACCATGTTTTTCCACTCAGTGATAGCTGCTGGTGATGAAAAAGAACAGGAATCCACTTCACTGAAATCCAGTGAAAACTTGAGAGAATCCACTTAATTTGCATCCAATGAAGATTTAAGAGGAAGTTCCATTTAAAATATGTAGCATATTGGAAGTCAGCTTTACGCAAACAATGAAGAAAGCTTAGAAAACAATGCTGTTGACTTCCTGTACTCTAAAGTACTCTTTGACTCAGGAAGATAACTCAGGTCTTACCAAGGATGCAGCGTTTGGAAATAACTGCTGACAGAGACCTCTCAGCAGTACCCGAAGTGAACCAGCTTAAACTAAACCTTTCCCAGTCCTTTTTCCGGCACACATTTACCAGCCATTATGTACTGCTCACGTTGCTGGAACCCCAGAACAATATGCTTAAAGATACTGTTTTTATGCAGCTGGCAGAATATTTTCAGAAATCCAGCCACATTTAAGAGAAAGGAGTCCTGGGGCGCCTGGGTGGCGCAGTCGGTTAAGTGTCCGACTTCAGCCAGGTCACGATCTCGCGGTCCGTGAGTTCGAGCCCCGCGTCAGGCTCTGGGCTGATGGCTCGGAGCCTGGAGCCTGTTTCCGATTCTGTGTCTCCCTCTCTCTCTGCCCCTGCCCCGTTCATGCTTTGTCTCTCTCTGTCCCAAAAATAAATAAAAAACGTTGAAAAAAAAATTTTTTTTTAAAAAGAGAAAGGTGTCCCACTGCGGTTGCTAACCCTACATCACTGCCCTTAGCAGACTGTGTGCTTAAGGAGATGAGAAACTTCCAGTGCCAGGTCACTAGGAGAGGGATCCTGGGTGTGTGGTCTGAAATAGTACTTGCAGTTCTGACTGTTTTCATTTCCTAGCACTGCTTGGAAATAAATGAGCTTGATTTTTTTTTTTTTTTTTAGTGAAGGGATGAGGCACTACTACTACTTTTGGTAATTGTGCCTTAACTTTAAGCTGCGCATTGAGCAGCTTCTATTTTTGGGCTCCTTTCTGATTTCCTGATATATTTGCTGTAAATCAAATAAATCATTTTAGGCCTGTGTTCCTTCACAAGCAAAATGGGAAAGAATAACACATCAGTGAATTGGAAGGATGAGCTGAGTGTGTGTATCCACTGGATTTTTTATAAGCCTCTTGCAAAGAGATGACAAGAAAAAAAAAAAGACTTGGCCTTTTGAAAGAATATCTCGACTCCTTAAGTAGGTAGTGGTTTCAGGAAGAGACAATAAAGCAAACTGAAATGGTCAGTGTTCAAGTATAAATATGGACTTGGGAAACTGAGATAGGAATCTGTGGTCCATTGAAAGCTCAGCTGTGCATTGCTTAGTCATAAAGGAAACATGGTAAGGAAATGCAGTATGACCCATAGTAGTTTAACACATACAATGCCAGGAGGATGGGGGTACAGGGAAATAAATCCATGAGAACTGAGTAGAAAGTAGTCTTTTAAGGAACAATATAAGAGGAGAACACACCTCAAAAAGTAATATGGAACAGAGGAAAAGCTGTGAAATAAACCATGTACAATCAGACCAAGACGTCAGGATTGTTGAGTAGCAGGCAGTGTTTTTAAGGTGTAGTGATATAATCTTGTGCAATCTTTTAAGGTGCAAGAAAATAATCTTGAGGTTGGATGTGTGTTACAGGTTGGAAAGTGGAGACATGAGAAAAAAGGATTTCTTTATGGCAGACCTTTATTTAAATCCCAAGTCTGTGGCTTATGAACTTTGCAGTGTCAAGCAAGTTACTGCATTCTTCTGAGCCTTGTCTATAAAATGTGGATAGTAACTATCTTTTGAGACTGTTGTGAATGTTTTAGGTACTGCATGAATCTAGGTTCCAAGCAGAATACACTAAATAACAACTCTTAACCAGCCTAATGAGAGAAAAAAATAAAAAAAGAAGAGATATCTAAGAGACAAAGTTGGCTACTTTTAACCTTCAACTCTCTCCTCCAAAGGACAAAATGATAGGGGAGTTCTCCATCTGATGGAAGGCACCTGGGTCACATAGACCTGTGGGAGTTCCTTGCTGGATTTAGTCATATCCTACAGTCATCTCTTGCGTAGTAGAGCTGCAATGTCCAATACAATAACCACCAGCCACATACGGTTACTAAACTGGAACTGACTACAATTAAAAACATATCCCTTTGGTTTCACTAGCTATGTTTCAAATAATCAATAGCTGCACATAGTTAGTGACTGTCATATTGGAAAGTATATCTGCATATGCACACATATACACATACATATGTGTATTTTCATCCTCACAGAAAGTTACATTGTTTGCACATGCTTGACTATAGTGGATAATGTGGACAAAAGTGTAACTACAGGAGAAGTCAGGGTTGCGTGAAGAATGGAAGAGAGAAACTGGAATAAGAATATAAAGCTGCTTAGAGAAGGCTTACTCTTTCAAAAAAAAATGCCTAGAGTAGAGGCAGTAAAGAGGGGAAGTTAAGATTAGTAAGATGGGCAAACCTTAAGCTGTGATATCTAAGGCCTGGGATGGAAGAATGTCGGCTGAATTTGAAACCCATTCTAGGAGTGGTACTTGGGGCTCTGATGTCAAACAGATAACCTATTCTATGGTGACTAATAAGGGTAACTGTTTATACAGAGTGAATCATGTGGTATCATTGAGAACTATGTAAAGTCAAACAGATGTTATCATAGCAAATAGACTTTCCTAAATGGATCATACAATTCAAGGAAAGATGGAAAGCAAAAGAACACTTAGATCAAGAATGATCTTTTTCTATGAATCTGAAGCACATAAATCAAAGTCCTGAGAGAACCAGATGGACAATTCCCTTAGTGAATCCACCACCAGGATTCTAACATGCTGTGAATAAATATATGAAAAGCTGGTTGGATGGGATAGAAAAGCTCTGAAGCCCAAAGATGAAACCATACACCAGCACTGCCACACCCGAAAGAAGTAGATGTGCAATGTCGTTGTGAGTGGTGCACTTGGGGTCTGAGACTAACAGTAACCAGGAGCATAGCTAACATGTGTAAGCACTGACCAGGTGCCAGGCCCTGGGCTGGGACCTTAAATATGCCCTGTCACAGGGGATCCCACAACATCCAAGTGTGATTATACTCATTTTATAGATTAGAAAACTGAATTTAAAAAAAAGGCAAGATGTCTGTTGATTAGAATACAAATGACCAAATTAAGGTCCTTACCATTGTCTTTGTAATTGACTCCTGTTCTGGTGAGATCAAGATCAATAACGGACCAACAATAAAAGGAGAAAGGGAAAGGAAACTTAAAAAAATGTATTTTGTGTAAATATTTTTGAATAATTTTACATTTTTAAAAATATTGTATATTTCTTCTGTCCTCTCTGCTTTACCCATTATGCAAAAAACTACAAATAAAAATAAGTAAATTGAAATGAAGAATAAAAGAGCATGTGCCCTTTTGAGGTTTGGGCAGAGTCCCTCTTAGTAGTGTCAAGCATCTTAAAGTCAGACAAGCTGGAGGGAGAGGCATGTGCCAGATGGTATTCCAAAGTCAAAGTGGTCCCTGAGGCCATTCCTTCCTACAGTGGTTTATTTGAAGACTTTATTCTTTTATGAATGAGGTCTTATGCCTTGACAGATGGTTTTTATTATTACAGGTTACTCTTTACCCTAAGCAAAACCTCACCCCCAACTTATGTTTGGGCAAGCCATCATCTTCCATAGTTTACAGAACTGAACATTTACAAATGGATCCACATGCTCTGACTCATAGCTCTCTACTTATATAATCTACACATATAATCATACATGTCTACAAACAATATTTTAAAGGCACTCATAAAATGGAGATTGAGTCTTTACAAAGTATTATGTCTGGAAAATCATGGAAAGGGATGAAAAAAAATTAAGGATTTCATCCTAAATCCCCTCTATGGGGACTTACGTGGAATCATGAAAAGGCTGTGAGTCATAGAGCTGATATCAGTCATAGAGCTGATAGAGGTCAGGGTCAAAGAACTAATATCTGTTGGAGATCAGAACCAATGTTGATCTGATGTGGACCCACTTCCTTATGCTCCTGAAATGTATGAAAAACAAACAATGAAATGGCCCCTGTAAATGAGAAGGCCTTGACAAAGGAAGACTTCTTCAAAGAAATTTTTTTAAAACCAATATAACTTAAGAAAAATATCCTATTTACGTGTGCACCAAAAATAATCAAACACCTAGGAATAAACTTAACCAAAAAGATCAAAGTCCTATCTTTTGAAAATTAGAAAACACTGACGAAAGAAATTGAAGACAACACAAATGAAAAGACATTCCATGCTCACAGGTTAAAAGAACAAATCTTGTTAAAAAGTCCATACTACCCAAAACAATCTATAGATTTAACACAATCCCTATCAAAATAGCAGCAGAATTTTTCACAGAACTAGAACAAACAATCTAAAAATTTGTATGCAACTACAAAAGACCCCAAATAGCCAAAACAATATTGACCAAGAAAAACAAAAGTGGTGGTATCACTATTCCAGACTTTGAGTTATATTACAAAGCTGTGGTAATCAAAACAGTATGGTACTGGCACCAAAAAAAGACATATAGATCAATAAAACACAGTAGAAAACCCAGAAACAAATTCACATTTATATGGTCACTTAATCTTCTGAACAGGAGAAATGAATATACAATGGGAAAAAGTCTCTTCAACAAATGGTGTTCAGAAAACTAGACAGCAACAGGCAAAAGAATGAAACTGGACCACTTTTTTTCTCTATACACACACAAAAAAAATGGATTAAAGACCTAAATTTGAGACCTGAAACCATAAAAATCCTAGAAGAGAGCATAGGCAGTAATTTCTTTGACATGAGTCATAGCAACATTTTTCTAGATATGGTTCCTAAGGCAAGGGAAACAAAAGCAAAAATAAATGATTGGGACTACACCAAAACAAAAAGCTAATGCACAACAAAGGAAATTAAGAGGCAAACTACTGAGTGGGAGAAGATATTTGCAAATGACATATCTGATAAAGGGTTAGTATCAAAAATATATAAAGAAATGATGTAACAACCCCCCCCAAAAAAACCAAATGATCCAAATAAAAAATGGGCAGAAGACATGAGCAGAAATTTCTCCAAAGAACATATCCAGATGGCCAAGAGACACATGAAAAGAAGCTCAACATCACTGGTCATCAGGGAAATGCAAATCAAAACAACAATAAGATACAACACCTCACACTTGTCAGAATGGCTAAAATCAAAAACAAAAAAAAAGGAGGATGTGGAGAAAAACAAACTCTTTGTCACTGTTGTTGAGGATGCAAACTGGTACAGCCACTCTGGAAAAGAGTATGGAGGGTTATCAAAAAGTTAAAATGAGAATTATTCCATGATCCAGTAATTACACCACTGGATCCTTACCCAAAATATACAAAAATACAAATTCAGAGGGATACATGCCCATGTTTATAGCAGCATTATTTACAATAGCCAAGATGCGGTAAAAGCCCAAGTATCCATTGATTGATGAATGAATAAAGATCTGGCATACATATTTATATATATGCATATATATATGAAATATTATTCAGCCTTAAAAAAAGAACGAAATCTTACCAGTTGGAACAACATGGATGAAATGAGTATAATTCTAATTGAAACAAGTCAGAGAAAGACGAATACCATAAGATTTCACTCATGTGGAATTTAAGAAAGAAATGAGAAAAAATGGAGAGAAACCAAGAAACAGACTTTTAGCTATAGAAAACAAACTATTGGTTATCAGAGGGGAGATGGGTAGGGGGATGGGTGAAATAGGTGAGGAGATTAAGAGTAAACTTGTCATGAGTCCAGGGAAGATGATGGCATAGGAGGACGCTGGGCTTACCTCCTCCTGCTGGTTACTTACATTTGACACACATCTGCCTAAATAACCCAGAAAACTGCCAGAAGCCTAGTACAACAGACTCTCCAGAACCAAGCATAGACAAGAGGCCCAGGGAAGAGGGTAGGAAGGGCGGAGAGGAGGTGCATGCTACAGGGACTGGCAGGACAGAGCCTGGGCAGTGGAGGGGCAGCCCGCAGGCATGTCAGAGCCCCCGAAGTCAGGCTTGCAAAAGCGGAGGGACCAGACTCCGTGAGTTCTGACAGCCAGTGGGAGTTAACATCTGGAATGTTAAAACAACAGCTCTGCTCTCAGAGAGCAGAGAGGGGAGGGCGAGAGGACGCAGGGAGGGAGAGTTGTTGAGCCCTGGAAGACAGAGCTCAGCTTGGCCAGGGGAACAAAGGCACTGGGAAGCTCCATCTCCCTCTCCCATCTCCCAACCAAAACTCCAAAGGGAATCAGTTCCCATCACCAAATATGCTTGCAACCATACAAACGCCCAAAGCTGTGCTTCTGTGTATCCATCACTCCAATGGTCTGCCTCCCTCCCAGTGCTTCAGGGCGCCTCCCACAGGGGACCACCCACTGCAAAGCAAGATAAGCCTTCCCCTCCTGCCCCTGTGCACCTTGTGGATCTGTATTCACCCTGCCTAATATGCCAGATCCCATCAAACACCACCACAAGCCTGGCAGTGTGCAAGTAGCCCAGAGAGAGGCCACACCACTCCACAGTGAGTCCTGCCCCTAGGAGAGGGGAAGATAAGGTACACACTAGTCTGACATGGAAACAAATGAGAATGAAAAAACAACAATCCAAATGCTTTGGGAATGCAGCAAAGGCAGCCCTGAGAGGAAAATACATTGCAATCCAGGCCTATCTCAAGAAACAAGAAAAATTCCAAACACAAAATCTAACAGCACACCTAAAGGAAATAGAAGCAGAACAGCAAAGACACCCCAAACCCAGCATAGGAAGGGAAATAATAAAGGGCAGAGCAGAAATAAACAATATAGAATCTAAAAAAAAAAAAAAATGTAGAGCAGATCAACGAAACCAAGAGTTGGTTTTTTGAAAAAATAAACAAAATTGATAAACCTCTAGTCAGGCTTCTCAAAAAGAAAAGGAAAATGACCCAAATAGATAAAATCATGAATGAAAATGGAATTATTACAACCAATCCCTCAGAAATACAAGCAATTATCAAGGAATACTATGAAAATCATATGCCAACAAACTGGACAACCTGGAAGAAATGGAAAAATTCCTAAGCATCCACACACTTCCAAAACTCAAACAGGAAGAAATATAAAACTTGAACAGACCCATAAACAGTGAATAAATTGAATCAGTTATCAAATCTCCCAACAAATAAGAGTCCAGGACCAGATGGCTTCCCCAGGGAATTCTACAAGACATTTAAAGCAGAGATAATACCTATCCTTCTCAAGCTGTTCCAAAAAATAGAAAGGGAAGGAAAACTTCCAGACTCATTCTATGAAGCCAGCATTACTTTGATTCCCAAACCAGCCAGAGACCCAGCAAAAAAAGAGAACTACAGGCCAATATCCCTGATGAATATGGATGCAAAAATTCTCAATAAGATACTAGCAAATCACATTCAACAGCATATAAAAGGAATTATTCACCATGATCAAGTGGGATTCATTCCTGGGCTGCAGGGCTGGTTCAACATTTGCAAATCAATCAATGTGATACATCACATTAATAAAACAAAATATAAGAACCATAGGATCCTGTCAATCGATGCATAAAAAGCATTTGACAAAATTCAGCATCCTTTCTTAATAAAAACCTTCAAGAAAGTTGGGATAGAAGGAACATACTTAAACATCATAAAAGCTATTTATGATAAGCCCACAACTACTATCACCCTCAATGGGGAAAAACTGAGAGCTTTTTCCCTGAGATCAGGAACACAACAGGGATATCCACTCTCACTGCTGTTGTTTAACATAGTGTTGGAAGTACTAGCATCAGCAATCAGACAACAAAAGGAAATCAAAGGCATCAAAATTGGCAAAGATGAAGTTAAGCTTTCACTTTTTGCAAATGACATGATACTATACATGGAAAACCCAACAGACTCCACCAAAAGTCTGATAGAACTAATACATGAATTCAGCAAAGTTGCAGGATACAAAATCAATCTACAGAAATCAGTTGCATTCTTATATTCTAATAATTAAGTAACAGAAAGACAAATAAAGAAACTGATTCCATTCACAACTCCACAAAGAAGCATAAAATACCTAGGAATAAACCTAACCAAAGATGTAAAAGATCTGTATGCTGAAAACACTAGAAAGCTTATGAAGGAAATTGAAGAAGATATAAAGAAATGGAAAAACACTCTGTGCTCATGGACTGGAAGAATAAATATTGTTAAAATGTCAATATTACCCAAAGCACATTCAATGCAATCCCAATCAAAATTGCACCAGCATTCTTCTCAAAGCTAGAACAAGTAACCCTAAAATTTGTATGGAACCACAAAAGTCCCCGAATAGCCAAAGTAATATTGAAGAAGACCAAAGCAGGAGGCATCACAATCCCAGACTTTAGCCTCTACTACAAAGCTGTAATCATCAAGACAGCATGGTATTGGCACAAAAACAGACACATAGACCAATGGAATAGAATAGAAACCCCAGAACTAGACCCACAAAAGTATGGCCAACTAATCTTTGACAAAGCAGGAAAGAATATCCAATGGAAAAAAGACAGTCCCTTTAACAAATGGTGCTGGGAGAACTGGACAGCAATATGCAGAAGGATGAAACTAGACCACTTTCTTACACCATTCACAAAAATAAACTCAAAATGGATAAAGGACCTGAATGTGAGACAGGAAACTATCAAAACCCTAGAGGAGAAAGCAGGAAAAAAACGTCTCTGACCTCTGCCACAGCAAGTTCTTAACTGACACATCTCCAAAGAAAAGGGAATTAAAAGCAAAAATGAACTATTGGGACCTCATGAAGATAAAAAGCTTCTGCACTGCAAAGGAAACAATTAACAAAACTAAAAGGCAACCAACGGAATGGGAAAAGATATCTGCAAATGACATATCGGACAAAGGGCTAGTATCCAAAATCTATAAAGAACTCACCAAACTCCACACCCAAAAAACAAATAATCCAGTGAAGAAATGGGCAGAAAACATGAATAGACACTTCTCTAAAGAAGACATCCAGATGGCCAACAGGCACATGAAAAGATGCTCAATACTACCCAAAGCTATCTCAACATCACTCCTCATCAGGGAAGTACAAATCAAAACCACACTGAGATATCACCTCATACCAGTCAGAGTGACCAAAATGAACAAATCAGGAGACTATAGATGCTGGAGAGGATGTGGAGAAACGGGAACTCTCTTGCACTATTGGTGGGAATGCAAACTGGTGCAGCCCCTCTGGAAAACAGGGTGGAGATTCCTCAAAAAATTAAAAACAGATCTACCCTATGACCCAACAATAGCACTGCTAGGAATTTACCCAAGGGATACAGGCATGCTGATGCATAGGGACACTTGTACCCCAATGTTTATAGCAGCACTTTCAACAATAGCCAAATTATGCAAAGAGCCTAAATGTTCAGCAAGTGATGAATGGATAAAAAAAACTGTGGTTTATATACACAATGGAATACTACTTGTGAGTAAGAATGAAATATGGCCCTTTGTAGCAATGTGGATGGAAATGGAGATTGTCATGCTAAGTGAAATAAGTCATACAGAGAAAGATACCATATGTTTTCACTCTTATGTGAATCCTGAGAAGCTTAACAGAAGACGATGGGAGAGGGGAAGGAAAAGAAAAGTGAGAGAGGGAGAGAGCCAAACCATAAGAGACTCAAAAACTGAGACTACACTGAGGGTTGATGGGGGGTGGGAAGGAGGGGAAAGTGGGTATGGGCATTGCAGAGGGCACCTATTGGGATGAGCACTGGGTGTTGTATGGAAACCAATTTGACAATAAATTTCATATTAAAAAAAAAAAGAGTAAACTTGGCATGATGAGCACCGAGTCATGTATAGAATTGTTGAATCACTACACTGCACACCTGAAACTAAGTAACCCTATGTGTTAACTATACTGGAATTAAAATTTAAAAACTTAATTAAAAATGATTAAAAATAAGAAATAAATTTTAAAAAGAAAAAAATAAAATGCAAGTTAAATGTTGTAAAAAATGCTTTTTTTTTTTTAACAGCTAAGGGACACAATAGTTTCACAGAATAGAAATAAGGAAAACCCTTCAGCAACATGTTTTAACTTCATCATATTTTTTCTCAAGATATGTCAATTTGCCAAGGCTGTCATAACAAAATACCACAGACTGGGTGAATTAAACAAAAACAGAAATTTATTTTCTTACAATTCTGGAGGCTAGAATTTCAAGACCAAGGCATCAGCAGATTTTTTTTTTTGGGGGGGGGTCTCTCTCATTGGCTTGCAAATGGCCATCTTCTGACTGGGTGTTATCATGGCCTTTTTCCTGTGTACATCCCTGGTGTCCCTCTATCTCTCTTCTGGTAAGAACATCAGTCATACTGAATTAGTGCCCATCCATCTGACTTCATTTAGCTATAATAAATTCTTTTTTAATTTTTTTTAATGTTTACTTATTTCTGAGACAGGGAGAGACAGAGCATGAGTGGGGGAGGGGCAGAGAGAGAGGGAGACACAGAATCAGAAGCAGGCTCCAGGCTCTGAGCTGTCAGCACAGAGCCTGATGTGGGGCTCGAACTCACAAACCGTGAGATCGTGACCTGAGCCGAAGTCGGCCGCTCAACTGACTGAGCCACCCAGGCGCCTCCATAATAACTTCTTTAAAGACCCTATCTCCAAACAAAGTCACATCCTGAGGAGTATGAGGTGTAAGCACTTTAACATATGATTCTGGTGGCACACAATTCAGCCCAAAATATTTGGATAGCTATGTTCTCACATGACTCAGCAGCTCCGTCTTCCTCTAATCCATCTTCTACTTATTAGTGAACAAAGTTCCTCTTAGTATATTAAGTTAAATTTGAGATCCAGAAGAGATTAGACATCAATTAAAACAACAAGGTAACTAACTATGCCTGCATTTCATTGTATTTCAACAAGGTTTCCATCTGAGAATCTAACATTGGTATCCAAACTGGAATCAGTGGAACACCAGTCTGCCAACTGGATATGAGGCTGAGTTTATAGTGGCATGAGCTGATAAATCCAAAAACATATACAATGAAGGGCACTAAGCCATATATTTACTGACAAGGACTGCATTCTCCCAAATTCCCTACCAAAGAGAACTGCTAATGATAGGCTTTCCTAGAAGAGGTGATAGGATCTCATGTGACCAGTGGGACTGGGAAAGTTGAACTAATTGAGTTGGGTCATTATTATGGGCTCTATTAAGTCCAAGAGTGCAATGAAAGGGAACACAATGTGGCTAAAGCAATGAGGATTTGTGTAGATGAGAATCTCAACAATGAGATTTTTATGACACTGTGGATGGCCTCATTGACTACTAGGAAGGCACAACCAGAATGCTCCAGGTGGTCATCGTACTGGCAATAATGATGAACTTAGATATGCTTGACTACAGCGTGGAAACCTGATCGTTCTTGCTCCAACACTGGAGCCAAACTCCATCTTTGACTTCTTGACAAATTCCATGTACATTCCATTGGCATGGATCTAACACCAGAGCTGGTGCCTCCCCCAAAGCTGTGGCAAACAGAGAAGCCTAAAGATCTGTGCAGTGGTCAACATGGTTTCGAATCTGTTCTGGAATCAGGCCAGTGTTTTCCTCTTCAGTGGTACATTGCACATGCTCACAGAAAACTTCAATATCTTCCCACTAGTTGTGAACTGGCCAGAGTGAAAGAGCTGTTGGTGGATGCCAGGGTGAATATCATCACGTGTGCATGGTTCCAGATCTACAAACACTGATGCAAGCAGCAGACTTGTGAAAACGTTGTCCAACATGTGGTCCTCTTCTACAGCATCTTGTTCCTGAGTACTTGGACTTCAGGCTGGATACTTTATTTCAGGCAGCAGAGTTCTCAGCAAGGATTGTCACAGTAATAGCTAGGCCAGCCTGGATAGAGAACTATTCACATATGGTGAATATTTGGAGAGATCATTTTGTTTAGAGGAGGTAAAGTAACTTGCCTCACAAAGATCTTACCAACACAGCATTAAGAGGTCTTAAGAAGAAATTAAGAAAAAGTTGACATTTTATGTCTAGCTTTCAGATCCTTTGGGAGAATTATGAATTTATTAGACCTGAGTTAATACTGCCACCCATGGATTTTGGCTTTAGGAAATTCTTGATATAACAATTATTCATTATCTCATCCATTTTCATATGGATTTCCTGACTCAGAAAATTAGGAGTTGCCCCCCCCCAACACAGACACACAGCTCTTCCCCTCCAAACACACACTGTCCTCTCTCCTCCCCACACACATTCCACCCAATTTTTTCTCCAAAGTAACATTTCCCCCAACACTTTCAACTTCAATAGCTACAGTAGCACCATCCAAAATTATATAAAATAACTTTCTAACCAGAAAGCTGAAGATAATTTAAAAAATCATAACAGACCCTAATATTTCTATTCTGAAGAGCTTTGTATATCTCATAATAATTACTGATTTATTATCTGTTTCCATTTACTTAAAAAAGAGTACCATAAATACGAATCTAAGGGAGATCCAGCTATACTGGTAGTACTAGGATAGTGATCTGTTTATAAGAAATGGATGGAACCAGAAAGTCTTTGGATCTAATATTTAAGAGTGACAAGACATCTCCAGAGTTTTTCTCTTGTACCTTCAGATATAAGGAGGGAAGGAAAGTGAAAGCAATGAAGCCATATAGGAAATGAAAACTATGATTGGGTGTTCATGCAAAGTCCTTTAAATGGGTGATGATTAAAATCTGGGGCTGCATTGTAGTGAGGAATGGCAGTAAAGCTTGGGCAACTTATGATTCAGTGATCCTTCAATCTGAGCATGCATCACCATGGATGTGAAGGCATGGTCTCCAATGAAATCCTGGGTCTTTATCATAGCTCAGTTAGCACTGAAAGCAGTTTATTCCTAGGCTTTCCCACTTTTGACTAGAGAATTTAACAACAGCAGATGTTTACTATTAAATCACTATAGACCAGACACTAAGTTATACTTCACAAGCACAATCTCATTTAATCATCACAACAACCCTGTGAGGTGGATAACATGGTTGTCCACATTTAACAAACCAGAAGACTGAGGTTCAGAGAGGCGAAGTAATTTGCCCAAGTTCACACAGCTGGTGGAAAAGGTAAGACTTGAATACAGGCCCACTGTGTGATCCTGTAATACCTGAAAATAATTATTTTGTTGCAGGGATTAAAAGTAAGGACACATGGACAATTCCTATTAGACTTGTAAATTCAGTATCTTCTTGCTGTGGCAATCCTTACATTTTCATATACATTCACATCAGTGACTCCAACAGTGTCTCCTTAATTCAGCTGTTGCTGCAATAGGTTGCATTTAGAACCTTCTAGATGAAGCCTGCTTCTTTTCAAACTGTTGACTTAAATTGAAATGGGTGTGTCCAGAATATGTTCTAAAAATTAACCTTGTTGTGTTATTCCTACTGATGTTCCCACTTTCTGGTATTTCATTTGGAGATTTAACAGGATGAGAACAGTGTTCTTAGGACTAGAAAATATTTCTCATAGAAATTCCTTCTGTTGGAGGCTCTTTCTGTAAAAGTAGGAGCAAGGCAAGGCTATGTTCTGTCTCTTAGACATCTGTACCATCCTTCTGGGGCAGAAAAATGAATTGGAAGATTGCTGCCACATTTTGTCTTTAGAAAGGATGAGAAAATGGAGTATCTTGAGATAACAATGGAAACACCATGAGGACAGAAACACTTTGGTCCTCCAACCACAGGGCCCAGCACAGAGGACACACTGCTCAGGGCTGCATGCTTACTATGACAGGATCTGCCCTAGATGCTGAGTGCTCTACATGGTCCTTGCCCTCAAGGGGCTCACTGAATGATGAGAAAACAGATGAATCAATAGGGAGTTCTGCAGAGGGGCCATTGCACAAGGGATTCATTATGTTAATACTCAGGAGAAGCATCTGATTCAGGGAAGGCCTCTCAGAAGGTTCCATCTATGCTGAGACGTAGAGGAATGTAAGTTATCAAGAAATTGGAGTAAAGAGCCCTCAAAGCTAGCACTTTCCAAAACTGCATATACCTGGGGAGCTTCAAAAAAAAATAAAAATAAAAAAGCAACTGGTACCTGAGGTCCATGTATAGAGATTCTGATGTAATGAGTCTGAGTACAGGGGATTTTAAATTTCCCCAAAAGACTTTAATATGCAGCCAAAGCTGAGAATCTGGACTGGTGGCCAAGAATACTGGCTGGGTTTTGAAGTCACTGGATGGGGGCACCTGGGTGGCTCCGTAGGTTAAGCATCTGAGTTGGCTCAGGTCATGATCACATGGTTCATGGGTTTGAGCCGCACGTTTCGCCCTGTGCTGACATCTCAGATCCTGGAATGTGCTTCAGATTCTGTGTCTCCCTCCCTCTCTGCCCCTCCCCAATTGTGTTTGCTCTCTCTCTCTCAAAAATAATAAACATTAAAAAAAATAATAAAAGTAAGGTTGCCTGGAAATCTTTCACTTGGGAAAGCCCAGAGATCTCCAAGCAGTCTTGTCTAGTACGTGGTATCTGAGAAGACTTTCCACAATTCAGAATCACTGTTACATGTTAGCGGCACCTGCAAGGGCCCAAAACAGAAACCAGAGGCAGTTCTGTGGTTAGGGTATAAAAGGAAGTACATGGGCCTAGATTAAAAGGAAACTTGTTATCCAAGTTTTTTTTGTTTACCTTCATGTGAAGGACAATGGGTAGTGAGTGAGTGGTTTAAGAAGAGGAAGTGATATTTTAAAATTTGCTCTCAAAAGATTAGATGCAAGATGGAAGACAAAGAGCACATTCAGTTGGAAGTGATCCTTGGGCAGAATGATGCAGGACTTGGAATGTTGGATGGAGGACACAGATATTTTTGATTCAAATCCCTTTGCTTTCAGAGGAAGATGGAAAATCAACTTTTTTTTTTCCTGTTCTTACTCAAGTGCTCTACAGAAAAAAAAATGTATCATTAGTCAGACTCTATACAATGCCTACTGGGGCAAGGGGGTAAAGGGTAAGGAAGAAAGTGGAAGTTTCCTGAAGAGGGGGATCCCACAGCTCACCAGCAGATTCCAGCAACCTCTTTTCAGAGAGTAAAGTATCAGGCTCCTTTTTTTAAAAGGACAAAGCAGGGCAAAGACTGAGAGGGTTTGAGAATGAAATTCAAGAACTATACTAATCATTCTACTGGTGTGCACTCAGCTCTAATGAATATCCTACTCTCCCTGCCACCCTCCTGCCCCCCTTCAACATTTACTCTTACCCACTTGGCTCCTGGCATTTTTCCTTGGGTTGTTTAGGAAAGGATGAGGCCATGGGAAGAGGAGCCTCATGCACTCTGTCTTTCCTAGGTGACTGGCCCTGCTGGGAAAATGGCCCCAAGCCTTTCATGATTCAGAAGTCTGAGAAAGGACTAGGCGGCCACTCATGGGGAAATGAGGACTTGTCACCACTCAGCAAACATGTCATAAGAACAAAGCGTGAGGTATACCTGTTCACTTCCTGCACACATCCTTCATGTGGCTGCTACCCCCGGGGGAGCCCGCTGAAATCAGCATCAATCAACACAAGGTGCATTGTGAGTCCTCTCTCCCTCCGCAAGTTACAAGTGAAGAATGTCACTGCAACTTGACACTGAAGGTGACAGATGCTGCTGAAATACACCTCTGGGCTCTTTTAAGCTCTCTTCTCCTGACAGTAATATTAGGTAATTAAATATTAAACTATTTCAATAATTTTCTTCTTAAAATTGGGGTTTTTTTTATTAGTACAAAGATGCTCCTGTTGATAAAAGAATTCATGGTGGCCAGAAGGTTTAAGATTCACTGTGGTTTAAGGGAGGCCAGGAGAACCAAGGAGGATCCTCAGGGCCAGGCAATTAGAAATCTAATCTACACTTTCCACCTGGTGTGGGATCTACTAGCTCTTTGCACTGAACTGTCAGTGTGGCTTTTAGTTCTTTACACTTGCCTGAAACTCCTTTTACTAGGTCAAAGGAGTGGCTTGCTTTTTTATTTTCTTTATTAAAAAGAATCAGTACGACTTATTGATCTTCTGTTTGTCATGAGCTTTGAAAACATTGCATCATTTAATCTTTTCAACATTTCTGCACTGAGGTAGTATTTCCAGTCTTTTATGGGAGAGTGAGGCTTGTAGAGGTTGAGTGACATCCTCAATGGAGTGTACCCAAATAGGGCCAAATTGGGGTTGTGAACACACGCCCACCTGATCTGTTATCTACTCTCCTGTCTATACCTCAGTATCTCTCTTCCCCAGGGAACCATGTCCCTGGAGCCCAAGCACAGAATATAATTCAAGTAATGTTGTACTGTTCAGAGAATCAACCCCTTCTCCAGGACTCAGCTTTATCTGAAATAGTTTGCCCATTGATTCATCCTTTCCTTGATTTATTGACTATTTAGTGACCAACTATTTTGATCCAAGCACTGGGAGACAGTGATTAATGCATTAGGGTCCCTGTTCTCATAGGGTTTGGTTGTGTCATGGGGTAAAACAGACACTAAGAAGTAAAGGAATAAATATTTGAGATACATTTAGAGGGCTGAGTGCTATGAAGACAACAGAGGAAGGCAAACTGGTAGAAAGTAATTTAGATCAAGGAGGTAAACCAGGTGGTCAGAGAAGTCTTTTCTTGATGAGTCATGTTTGAGGTGGAAAGGGAATAGTGGGAAGAAGCCAATGATGCAAAGACCTGCAAAAAAAGAGATCCCATTTAAGAGGAACAGTGAGCCCAGAGGCAGGGAGGCTGGACTGAGCCTGAAGTTGTGTGGCTGCTGCTCTCTCCCCTCCACGAGACATGTACTTCATGTTTAATAAAGGTGGTCATGGTGTTACTTTAAATTATCTTAGTATTCATAATTCTAAAATAATTCTTATTTCCAGTAAGATTATCATGCTGACAATGATGACACATGACGGAATTACATTCTAGAAAGTAGAAAATCTGTAGCCACTATTTTTAGGAATTTCTACCTTACCATCCCTACATTTTCTCCCTTTATATATATTATCTCATCAATCCTCATTTAACGGCTGTGCCCAATATTATCCCTGTTTTATATGATGATTATGTTTCCTATGATGAAATAAGGCTTAGGGAGGTTGGATCAGCCTGCTTGGGCTGTTGTAACAAATTACCACAAACTGGGTGATCTCAACAACAGAATTTAATTTTCTCAGGTTCTGGAGTTTCCCCATTATAGTAGAGTGTCTCAGTTGCCAAGAGATGAGAACTATTTCTATGTACCTCAGGAAGTCCTAGTTATGAAAAGTGGAAATCAACAGAGAATTATCCACTGACACTTTTCCCACACAGCCCTGTGCACCCTCCTGTAAACAAAGCTATGGCTAGACACTGCCGGCCCACCAGGGTATGCCTGGTCATGCCTGGTCAGTTCTCAGATGGAATGCGTTATGCTCTGCAAGTCTATCAACAAAAAAATAAATAATTCACTCTGAGTGTTTAACGAATGAAGGGCGATGACCTACTTACCTTCTTGTATATTTTGCTGTGGAAAATGAGTTTAATCACTTTATAAAGTAGGAGGCTTTGATTGGGGATTACAATTAGGTACAAGTTGGAGGAAAAATTATACAGGTAAAGCTACATGTTAGGACAATGGCTGCAGGTCTACTCGGTGACTGCACTTATTTGCATAGAACTGTTCAATCTCAAAAGCGCTGTCATGGCTATTATCTCACATGCATCGCGACAAGCTTTGGTCTGAGGCAAGATGAGTGCTGTGTGTTATTGATATTCCTGCTTCCTGTTCCAGGAAGTGGAGGCTCAGCTGGAGAGTGACTTCCAGGTGGGACAGCTAGGAGGTGCTGAAGCTGAGACAGAGCCCTTGGCTTCTGCCTCCCCCTCTTCCACACAGGGATTCCCAGTGTCTTCTCCTTGGATACCCACGTGTTCTCTGCTTTGCAGAGACACATTTCTATGCTAACACTCATGCTGAGCAGCTCTGAGAAGTGATTTACACAGAAACAGATCTCTACCTTCTGCAAGGCTCATGTCTTCTGCTTCAGGTCTTGTTCCAAAAATCAGCTTCTTAGAGAATACTTTGTGACCTTCCTCTCAAGAGTAGTCTCCCACTCCCTCACCGGGTTATGTTTTATCCCATGGTCCTGTTTATTTCCTTTATGGTACTTATTATTATTACATTTGTATAATTTCCTTGTGTATTTTGTTTTTCATTTGCTTCTTCTCTTCTGAGACAAGACAGGCTTCGTCAGGAGAGGGAGTTTGGGCTTCTGTACAGCAAAGGAAACAATCAACAAAACTAAAAGGCAACCAACGGAATGGGAAGAGATATCTGCAAATGACATTTTGGACAAAGGACTAGTATCCAAAATCTATAAAGAGCTCACCAAACTACACATCCAAAAAACAAACAATCCAGTGAACAAATGGGCAGAAAACATGAATAGAGACTTCTCTAAAGAAGACATCCAGATGGCCAACAGGCACATGAAAAGATGCTCAGCGTCGCTCCTCATCAGGGAAATTCAAATCAAAACCACACTCAGATATCACCTCACGCCAGTCAGAGTGGCCAAAATGAACAAATCAGGAGACTATAGATGCTGGCGAGGATGTGGAGAAACGGGAACCCTCTTGCACTGTTGGTGGGAATGCAAACTGGTGCAGCCACTCTGGAAAACAGTGTGGAGGTTCCTCAAAAAATTAAAAATAGACCTACCCTATGACCTAGCAGTAGCACTGCTAGGAATTTACGCAAGGGATACAGGAGTACTGATGCATAGGGACACTTGTATCCCAATGTTTATAGCAGCACTCTCAACAAGAGCCAAATTATGGAAAGAGCCTAACTGTCCATCAACTGATGAATGGATAAAGAAATTGTGGTTTATATACACAATGAAGTACTACATGGCAATGAGAAAGAATGAAATATGGCCCTTTGTAGCAACGTGGATGGAACTGGAGAGTGTGATGCTAAGTGAAATAAGCCATACAGAGAAAGACAGATACCATATGGTTTCACTCTTATGTGGATCCTGAGAAACTTAACAGAAACCCATGAGGGAGGGGGAGGGGAAAAAAAAGGAGGTTAGAGTGAGAGAGAGCCAAAGCATAAAAGACTCTTAAAAACTGAGAACTGAGGGTTGATGGGGGGTGGGAGGGAGGGAAGGGTGGGTGATGGGCATTGAAGAGGGCATCTTTTGGGATGAGCACTGGGTGTTGTATAGAAACCAATTTGACAATAAATTTCATATATTAAAAAAAAAAAAAAAAAAAAGGAGAGGGAGTTTGGTAATCTTGATCACTGTGCTGCCCTAAGCACAGTCTGGTACATAGTAGATATTCAGTAATGACAATGGCTAGGGAAATAGGAGAAGCACTGCTATGTAAAGTTATCCTAAGGCCTAAGGCTAACAAAGAGGGCATGAGGAAATTCACACCCTGGTTGAATGACTTACTCATTATGTGATCTTGAGAAACTTATTTTAACCTCTGTTAAGAGCTAAACTGTGGTCCCTCCACCCCCACCTAAATTCAAATTTGAATGTTGAAGCCCAAATTTCCAGTACCTCAGAATGGGACTATACTTGGAGAGATGGTCTTTAAAATAGTAAAAGCAAAAATGAGGTCATTAGGGCAGACCCTACTCCAGTAAGGAGAGGAAATTTGGACATAAGCACATACAGAGGGAAGGCAATGTGAAGACCCAGGGACAAGATGACCATCTACAAGCCAAGGAGAGAGTCCCCAGAAGAAACTGGTCCTGCTGACACCTTGATCTCAGACTTAAGCTTCCAGAGCTTGAGACACTGAGAAACTCTTGTTTAAGTCACCAGTCTGTGGCACTTTGTTATGGCAGCCTGAGCCAACTGATACAACCTTTCTAAGCCTTAGTTCTTCCTCTCTACAACAGGATAATAATGGGCATTACTATCAAATGAGGATCAATGAGATGATACATGTAAGGGGACATAAGAGTGACAGTAACATAGCAATTACTCAAAAATACTAGTCACAAATTTTCTACTTTGTTCATAGATTGTAACTTGGAATGTCATAGGTATCACTAACATAGTTTTAGCGAGTTCAAATAAGATATGGTTTAGAATTACGCAGACCTATTTGGTTTTGAACTTTTATTAAGGATTCAGTAAGTGTTTGCTGCATGAATAATTGAATTCATAGACATTATAGATATACTTATCTCTATTCTTTTGGTAGAGAATTCCCTTCAACTCACAGCTCTGTTTAGCACATAGGAGCACCCATCTAATGCAGAGGGAAAATTCCCATCATAATGAACACAGCAGTTCTACCTTATTGCTTTATATATACATTTAGTGTGAGCCAAAACATACATCTATGAGAAGAAAATAATTTCTAATTCCTTTCCAGAACAATATTATACCATGAATTAAGAATTGATTTCTCTAGGGCACCTGGGTGGCTCATTTGGTTGAGCATCTGACTTCAGCCCAGGTCATGATCTCACTGCCCATGGGTTAGAGCCCTAGGTGGTCAGGCTCTGCACTGACAGCATGGAGCCTGATTCAGATTCTCTTTCTCTCTCTCTCTCTCTCTCTCTCTCTCTCTCTGTCTCAAAAATAAATAAGCATTAAATACACACACACAACACACACATATTTTTATGTACATTATATATATAAATATATATATAAGAATTGCTTTGTCTAAATACTACTTTTTTCTCCCAGGAGAAAACCCAAACCCTTAGATGTTTCAAGGACAGCTCTTTACAAACAGAATAATAAAGCAGCAGAGTGCTTCCCAGCCCCCTCCTTCCTGGAAGAGGTTCCTGTTTCCCAGAGGTTTGCTCTAAAGCCAGGACCATCACCTCCAGGCACACTCTGCATTTCCTGTTGGTAATGTCCATTAGAGTATGTAGTAACGTGGATGATAGAAATAACACACACACACACAGACACACTCACACACATGCACTCAAATACTTATGTGTCAGAGGAAGGAAACATGGGCGTTGGAAGGGCCCCTTAATTTAGGGTAGACACACATTGTTTTGATTAGCTTATCTGTATCATCTTTTGAGATTGTTTCCATAGGGCAGTTTCTGCCTTAGGGAATATCCACACCTGGGTTTATTCCACTGCCTTCTGAACACACCTCTGGAATTAAAAGCTCTTTTCTATCTAGTTCCCTGTTCACCCAAGTGAACCAGAGTTTTCCAGATCTCACATTAATGAGTAATGAGAAGCAACTGAAAGAGAGGTTGATCAGCTACAATCCCAGAGAATCCTCTGGAACCTAGCACACTCACCCTCCACACTCTGCTTTTTCTTCTCTAAGGAGAGGAAGAAATGGCTAGAAGAGAGGAAGTGCTTTTTTTTTTTTTTTTTAATTTAGCAGTTGACAGCATGCAGGTTTACACAGCATCACCAACCAAAGTGTTATTTCCTTTTAGTAAATCCTAAAGTCAGATTTAAATATATTGAAGGAATACAGGAACCATTCGGTTATTATTTTTTTTATATTCCCTTTTCATTTATGGCAGGTTTCACACACCCTCCTGCAAAGATAAGAGCAAGACATGATAAATTCTGACAGAGTAATAAAAAGCTTAGTTATTTTGTTCGGTTTGTTGTGTTAACCTCAGACTGTTAAAGACACATGTACTCATTTCCTTTGTTTGTATTTTATTGGAACACTAATTACTGTTATTACTATTATTGCCACTCTTTATAATAATATCTTACCTTTAAATGCAGTCTTTCATCCTGAAATAGCCAAAGCTGTTTACAACCCATTCAACAAATTAGACATGAGTCTCACTTCACTCTCCCCTAAAATGTACCCCCTTCCTGGAGTGAAATCCAGCACCTGTATAACTACATGCCTAGCCTAGCCTGGGAAGTCATTAAGGACAGAAATGGCTGGATCATGATAGTCAAGCCACCCAGCCACTAGCCACAGTATTAACAGGCACTAAAAAAGGACAACAGGGGCTCCTGGGTGGCTCAGTCGGTTAAGCATCCGACTTTGGCTCAGGTCATGGTCTCGCAGTTTGTGAGCTCGAGTCCCGCTTCGGGCTCTGTGCTAACACTGTGCTAACAGCTCAGAGCCTGGAGCATGCTTGGGATTCTGTGTCTCCCTCACTCTCTGCCCCTCCCCCACTCACACTCTGTCTCTCTCTCTCCTTCAAAAATAAACAAACATAAAAAAAAAAAAGGACAACAAAGGTCTTTTATGAAATATGGCCCCTGA
The DNA here is from genome assembly GCF_028018385.1 of Neofelis nebulosa. Lineage (NCBI taxonomy): Eukaryota > Metazoa > Chordata > Mammalia > Carnivora > Felidae > Neofelis > Neofelis nebulosa. Next base: position 114,005,244 of record NC_080782.1, read on the forward strand.
TCAAAAACCTAAATAAGTAGACAAATAATTTATCTTCTCTTCTGGACCCAAGCCTATACCAGGTAGAGGTACAAGTGGAAAAAGAAAAAAGTTATTTTTGCTACTGTAAAGGGGAAAAAAATCTTGTCATTTTATGAGAAAGTGTCTTTACGTTAGAGAGTTAATAAGATTGAAGCATTTAACCTTTGAGATGCATTTGAACTGAAACTGTTTTTTCTTGTTCACACTTCACTATTCACCTTCTACAACAAGAATATTGAGACCTGTTTGAGTCTTATCTTGTTTTTTGTTTTTTGTTCGTTTGGTTGGTTTTTTGTCCCCCAGAGAGTTTATTTGACCACCATTAATCTTTTTTGACTGTCCAATTCAACCACATTGCCTTTTTCTGCAAGACCACACACAGAGAGCCCCTTGGACTTTGAAGAATTTTAGTGGAAGGCACATAAACAAATTATCTCTTTCTCCAACATTTTTGTGCTCCTCTGATTTGGAGAAAAGTGGGTTTGTCACAAAAGTATTTTTGAGATTCTGGTGGCAGGGACAGAAGTAGTAAACCACCCGTTTGTCCATTGTCCTCACCCATATCTGCCAACAATCCATCTCTGACCATCGCAAATTCTCCTTCTCAGCAAGGCCCCAGCAGCCCTCGCCCAGCCCCACCCTGCCATCCCACCTGAAGAGTATTAAATCTTAGGCTCTAAAGGAACCTGAACTGTTCTTCCACACCTAACCTTCTTCTACTGCTCAAACCTTTGTGGTCATGGAACAACTTTTCTGGAGAAGAAGACCTCAGGTAAAATTCAGTTTCTTTATCAAGTCTGGGGCAAATTTCCCTGGACTGCATTGATAGTGTAGCCTACTTAGAATACCTTGGATCATGGGCCTGAACTTGAGAAAGCAAAGCAAACATCACTCCTTTGAAATCTGATTTATCCTCCTAGTCATCTTTGATAAATACTCTCAATGAAGACTTAAACTCATTTAGCTATGCTATTAAATTGTTATAAAACTAGAAAAATATTGGCAACAAAATTTGTATTTTTAGACTTTTATTTTTGTTTTTGAGTTGGGGGAAGATTCGAAGGGAAAGCAGATTTATAGCTGATGAATGTGCTTTCCTCTTATCTATTTCCAGGGAATTTGCAAAGTCCCAGGTAGCCTTTTGTTTTGTTTTGTTTTACATGCAAGTTAAAAATCAAGTGTCATAAAGGCAAGGTTACCATATAATATCATCCACCAAAATTCAAATTCATTTTTATGTCATTTAATCATGACATAATCCTTTGTAATATGCAAAATAGTTTAAAGGATTATGTCTACAAAGAAGTCTATAGAAATTACTGCAAATTTTGGGAGTAATGATATTAGTGCGCTTAACCATGACTGCAACTCACCTGATTATAGATTGCCAAATTTTAGGGTTATCTAAATGTAGGGCTAGTGTACCAGAAAATTTCTACTTATGAGTTGAACCTGATGATGTGCAAAGACTTGTGTTTGCATTGGTTATTCTATTTTGCCTGAGAGGAGGAAGGCAATATTAACAAATAATTTGCTTATTCTAAAGTTCTTCAAATCCCTTCACGTTACTCAGCCCATGGATTGGCATCACTGGATTTTCCATATTCAGAACTTTGGCAGACTAGAAAGCAATTTGACTCATCACCTCTTTGTCCTTGACCTCAGGGTACCTCTATGATTTAAGCTGAGTGACCCTAGGACCTTTCCTTGATAGTAATACTCCAGGATTTCTGTTTCTACCAGATGGTAGACTATGTGGAGTTGCTGGCTAATGAGATTAAAATATTCATGAATGCTTTTTATCATACAACTGCCTGGCCTTGCAACCAGAATGGCATCATCGTGTCCATTTGCACCAGAGGAAGTGTGTGTAAGCAGAAGCCAAGTGGACCGCATTTTGTTGACACAGTACCACAGGTATGCTGTGATTCATTTGGCTATTCACCTGGCTCCTCGCTTTGTTAGGCCCATGAAGTCAGATGTTAAGGATTTTCCCCAAGGTAAGTTTGCTCTGACAGAAATATGGAATCCAGAACATCAATTTAGAAACCTAATGTAGCCATAATACTACAGAAAGCTGAGAAAGCTCTCGGGAACAAAGTGGTGGTATTTTAAACTTTCTCAGAATATTATGTACTCTCCTCTCATTTTTAAATTAGAAATAAACGTATGTCATCAAAAATTAACAAAGAAAATGAACTTCAATAGAACAAATTTGGTTTGCAGAAAATTGTTTTTCTATTTTAAATAGGGGGCAAAATGAAGCTTCCCTTGCATGTAGTAGTCCATGCTGAAAGATGAGGGAGGTTTTCAAAAATTATTTCAGAAAACATGGGTAGAGTCCCTACCCTGGGAGTCTTTATATGTGATTCATAGATAAAGCAAGAAATGCTAGGGAAGCTGGGAACCACAGTGAACACCAAATCAACCTGTGTAGCTAGAGATACAATTCTATCAAGCAGAATGCTGAGCTCTGAGGAAAGCAAGTACTTTTCTGCTAGGAATCAAATGCTTAACTAAGTACCTGGTGTTGCAATGGGGAAGGAAGGCAAGAGTACTGGAGCATGTATACTAGAAAGAAAAAGGCAAGGTCAGAGAGTTAAGCAGGTGTGGGGGGGGGGGGTTCAAAGTCAGAATCTAGAAGAAAGATCACTCTAAGAGTAAACAAGTTGGCTTCCCGGATGGCTTCTCAGATTAGAAGTATCATCTTGCTTTAACTATGGGAAGAAGAATGAGCCAGAGGGCATAATAGTGCCTAAGAATCATGAGGTGAAAGAAGTCAAAATGGATGCTCGAGAAATCCGGAAACCATTCCTGGGCTACCTTATCTGTGTCTCCACATGAACTAAAGTTCTGAACTTAGATAAAGAGTTAGATTAAGTGGTAAGATAGCTTATGGAGCCTTTGATGGAAACATACTTGGGGTAGAAGTGTGAAGAATATTGTCTACTCAATGAATACTATTATGAGATTCCTTTGAAAGCTATTTTAAAAAATCAAAGACCCAGTGTACTCAGACAATGATAATAAACAAAGGTATGTTCAAGTGTGTTTCCTCATTACTTCACACATCTTTCAAAGTTATGCTCTCTAAAGGTCTTTTTTTGTGGCACAGAGAATTTGCTACAATTTGCTGAGAGCATTTGCCAATATTTCAGTATCAGAGCCTCTGAAACCTCATTGATACTTTTTTTATTTTTCAGTTTGTTAAAGGTAAATGTGTGTGACAGAGTGAAACAGAGGAAGACAGAGTGGATATAATGGAAAGGGAAGAACAGAGGAAAGGACAGAACATGTTCCAGTGGGCTCGAGAAACCACACCTAAGAGCCATCTGTCCCACCTCAGCAACATCATGATTGGCCCTGAGGATTTCCTTTTTTTCTTTTTTGTTCTGAGATCCTGTTTTAAGATAAAGGACAGCCAACATCCAAGGAAAATGAAACATTAAATAAGTGAAAACTTTACATTTTATTTTATTTTAAATGTTTATTTTGAGAGAGAGAGTATGTGAGCAGGGGAGGGATAGAGAGAAAGAGAATCCTGAGCAGGCTCTGTGCTGTCAGCTCAGAGCCCAACACAAGGCCAGAACTCAGGAACCCATGAGATCATTACCTGAGCAGAAATCAAGAGTCGAAGAGTCAAATGCTTAACCAACTGAACCACCTAGGAGAACCCCCGTTTTAAAAAAAAATGTTTTAATGTTTATTTATTTTTGAGAGAGAGAAACAGACAGAGTGTGAGTGAGGGAGGGGCAGAAAGAGGGAGAAATAGAACTTGAAGTAGGCTCCAGGCTCTGAGCTATCAGCACAGAGCCCGAGGAGGGGCTTGAACTCACAAACCGTGAGATCATAACCTGAGTCGATGTCAGATGCTTAACCTACTAAGCCACCCAGGTGCCCCAATTCCCCCCTGCTTTTTAATATAAAGTTTATTTATTTGTTGTGTGTGAGAGAGAGTGTGTGTGTATGTGTGTACATGACTGGAGGAGGGGCAGAGAGAAAGGGAGAGAGAGAGAATCCCAAGTAGGCTCTGCCCTGTCAGCACAGAGCCCAATGCAGGGCTTGATCTCAGGACCCTGAAAGCAGACCTGAGCTGATATCAGGAGTCAGATGCTTAACTGACTGAGTCACACAGGCATCCCGAGAATCTTAAATTTTAAATTTGGTATGTATATATTCCTTATTCTTCATAGAGGCACATTATTTGAACTTATTAATATTTTAGTTGTCTCCCATATTTAAAAGGCATAAAATGTGCAAAGATGACTATTTATAAGAATCTCCATTTCTCATGTAGTCAAAGGCCTCCATATAGGTATTGAAATCAGTTATTATGTAAATTATGTGTCACATGTAAACCAACTGGTGCCTCAGTTCCATGACTCATTCTTTCATGATTAGAATTTATAAAGGTGGTTTTGCACAATTTAATGTGCTTGTGACTTTTACATTATATTGCTGACTATAAATGAGTGGTTTCCAAGAAAGATAGGGAGCCACATCAACTAGAAAAATCTCCTCGGTTGGTTTTAATGCACTAGCTCCCTGGCACCCTCTCAACCCCCTCAAATCTTCAACAAAACCACTTCTCTGGATCACATCTGAAAGACAGAATCTCCACTTATCACACCCTACAGCATATTGTCTTCCTCTTCTCCATTCCCCCTTTGATGGTGGTATAGAAATTATGAGTGGAAGAACAATCAAAGGAGTGTAATTTTAAATTAATTTATTGTTTCATTTGTGGAAAACTGCCAAATAAGAATCATTAAAATTGGCTTCTTTTGGGGCGCCTGGGTGGCGCAGTCGGTTAAGCGTCCGACTTCAGCCAGGTCACGATCTCGCGGTCCGTGAGTTCGAGCCCCACGTCAGGCTCTGGGCTGATGGCTGGGAGCCTGGAGCCTGTTTCCGATTCTGTGTCTCCCTCTCTCTCTGCCCCTCCCCCGTTCATGCTCTGTCTCTCTCTGTCCCAAAAATAAATTAAAAACGTTGAAAAAAAAATTAAAAAAAATAAAATAAAATTGGCTTCTTTCTCAATAGAAACCATTACTTTTAGAGAAGAATATCTTTGTTCCAAATCAAATTAAACACTGTTGAGAACACCATTAAATAAAAACTTTAGTCAAAAGCATAAAATAAATTCCTACCCATTACTCTGTGAGAATTTAACAAAGTGGCCGTAAGCCTACATACAGATGCTGCAGAATAGTGTTAAACACTGGGTTTTACAATAAAAATTGGGATGTACTTTATAATTAAATAACACTTGCCCACAAATATGTATGTAAATTTGGCTCTAAGTACCTTATAATAGGTCTTTTTCAGAAAAATCATCCAGACTTTAGATCTACTATTTTAACTGCTGTTTCCTGGTAGAAAAGTTCTAACTAAATGTTGTACATGAACACATAGGATTCTCATGCAGGAAAGAATTTTTCCCTGTTAATCATCCGGCGTCAGGGTGAGACAAAATGTCATCTACGTGGTGGAGAAGGAATGCAGGGTCTCTGGACTCTGATATAGGAGAACAAAGATTTCCATTTGGGTCCGTAGAGAAAGGTAACCCCTGGACCTGATCTTCAGATAGGAACTCTGAGTCTGAGAAGATGTTAACAGTGTGGAACCTTTCAGTAATGTCTTTAGTAACATACTGTGGGCATTTGGATTGTTAAAGATGAGGATAGTTTCTATGCTTGGAATGAGTCGCTGTCAAGGGAGGAAGCATACAGGAAAAGCCATTTGCCTGACTAGATAAAGTAACCTGGAAGTCCTTGAGGCCACAAAGTTTCAGAGCCTTAACAGCAATGTGGTCTTGGTGGGACCACCTAGAAGTCACTTCCAATTCCCCTTCCAGACCCTATCCAGGTGTAATCAATGCCACCTCACAAACACATTCCCATGGGTACATACTTTTCAAGTCCTCTTTGCGTGTCACCTAAACCAGTATCAAAGCTCTTAGCTGCTCACCCTTGCAGCTACATTCTTTTTTCTATACAGACGAATCTCTTAAAGCTGTTAATCAAATCACACCACTCCCCTACTTACAAGGGGCTAACGATTTCCCATCACAAGAACACCCAAATCCAAATTGCCACCAAGCTCTGCAGGACTCTCCCTGCTCCCCCTCCCTTTCTTTCAACCTCTCTCATGTATTCCAGCCAACAGGACCTTCCTTCTAAAAGGTCATTCAGACCTCAGCTCAAATATCTGCCCTCTGAAAGCACTGCCTGACAGTGACTGCCCCCTGTCACTGTTTGGTCACCCAAATTTAATTCTGGCACAACACTTATACTTTCCTTGTTATTTATTTATTTATTTATTTGATGTTTGTTTACTGATCAGTCTGTTGGTCTGTTGGGTTATTGACTGCTTCTCCCCCATAGTATGCAAACTCTGTGAAAGCAGAGCATTATCTCTATCCCCAGTGTCTGACCAGTGTCTGGTGTGTAGCAAGAGCTCAATAAAAACCCACTGAGTTTACATGTGCAAATTCCTCAGGAAATGTCAGACACCGCTTCAGCAGAGAAACTGTAGAAGACTCCTATCATCCTGGGAAAGTAGGGGAATCAGAATCATTATTATTTAAGCCTCAAAAGTAAGTCTCTTTTTATATTACATTCCAAACAGATGAAGTAGAACATACTATTTGTTAACCCTTATACCAAAAAATTATTTCTAAGTATTTAAAGTGTTCACATTTTTTTATTCTCTTGTCCTTGGTAGCTAATGTGGACCCGATCATATCAAACTACTTTCTACTTAACATTCAAACCCATAGGCCACTGCCATCTTTGCCCATACCTGCTTCTGACAAGTAGTCACTTGCCATTCTGAACTCCTAAAATATTCCATATTTTCCATGTTTATAGCCATGATTACAGTACTTCCGTGAGTGGGTGTTTGCCGGTCTCCCCTCCCTAGCTCTTAGAAGGTAGGAAGCCCATGCTATTTCCATCTATAGTCTAACACCTGGAATTAAACCTATTACCTGCTAGCTGTCTTATATATGATTTCAAAAAAGAAGGCTGATATTTATAATATTATACACACATATATGCACACACACACCCCTGTAGATTTTAAGCTGTTTTATTTTGAGATCTTCCAAAAAAAGAAGGGTATAGAGTTGACTGAAATTTTTGGAATAGCCTTTGCAAAAGTGATGTTCACAAAATGTATTTCATTTAATATCCTTACATTTTTAGTGCAATGTTAACAAATTGGTATAAGATTGATTGTTTAGTTGCCCAACTACATTTAAATTGGTTTACATGAATCTAATTGGTTTAATAATATGATTGTGGCCAAGTATGATATAAAACATTTGAAGCAATGATTCCAATATATTTCAGGAAGAAAACCTCAACAGGAAAGTTCAGCTAATTCAACAGCGTATTTCAGGGAAAAACTTCAGTCTGGCCATAGATTTTTTCACTATGCTCTTTCTTTTTATTGTGCGTGTATATTCCCAGGAATATTATTCTCTGGAGTCTGTTCTCATTTCAACCAGGGACAGAGTTGCAGATCATAAGATTTCTGGAAGAGACTGATTCCTAATTCCTCTAGGCTGTACGGCATGTCTCTAGTAGACTGCAATGACAGATTGATGTATTCTCAGCCTCTTCAGAGGAGCAACTCTAGATGGTGAAAGCCCTCAAGCCCTTTGGAAATTTAACTCTGAGTGGTGATTAGTGAGGAGAAAATCTCAAGTCAGCCTAGTTGCTTCCTTTATCTTCCATGATACCAGCTGTTCCTGCTCTTCATCCCTAAGAGTATCCCTAATGCATAGGCAAACTGCAGCCATCTTCTTGTCTATATGCCTGTGTCTCCTCAATTCAATGCTGACCTTTGTGAGAACATACACTTTTTCTTAACCATGTCTGCATCCCTAGCTCTTAGGCATGCACACAGCATGTAGCAGATATCTAAAAAAAAGTCTTACACTGAACAAAAGCAGCACTCCTGCTTTTGTTGGTCTTGCAAGGTCTCTTCCCTGTCACCCAAGTATCCCCTAGCAACATCTCTCATTTCTTCTCTTTCCCTTTGGCTATTCCTGGACTTTATGTAGGAGTTGGAGAGTTCCAACACCTGCTGTAGATTAAAATATTACCAGGTCAGGGGCTCCTGGGTGGCTCAGTCAGTTAAGCGTCCGATTTCGGCTTAGGTCATGATCTAGTGATCCGTGAGTTCGATCCCTGTGTCAGACTCTGTGCTGTCATGACAGCTCAGAGCCTGGAGCCTGCTTTGTATTCTGTGTCTCCCTCTCTCTCTGCCCCTCCCTAACTCACACATACTCTTTCTTTCTCTCTCAAAATAAACAAACGCTAGGAAAAAAAAATAAAAAGAATATTAACAGGCCATGTGTGGGAGGGAAGTGTCCAACTTAGATGAATAATAAGAAATAATTATTATAAAAAAAATAATGACTCAACCCAGTGGACTGGTTGTCTCTTAAATGAGTAGACACTTGAGTGAGACAAACAAAGCCACTGGCAAGAAATCCTGCTCCCTGTTGCTAGGCAGAAATTAAGTTGGCTTCACTGAGATGGTGGTTTAAATTTCCTAAATGTTTCAGATGCTATTCCAGATAAGCTAAAAAGACATAACATGGGAAAATGGGGAAAATACATTTGCATTTTCTGTGATTATTATCTGATAATCTTAGAGAAACCATCTTGGAGAAATGGAGTTAGCAATAACTGGACACAAAATGAGATAAAATAGGACAGAGAACTAGAATAAGAACTTTGATTACATTATGATTAGGATATTAAGACAGGTGGTAAACAAAGCTAATAAGAATGATCAAGACTATGGGAAGGACAGCCTCATGGAAAAATCAGGCAAGTCCTCCAAGAATAATGAAAGGAAGAATTTCAAGTAACTGAAGAGGCCCTGAGCTTGAGTGAAAAACAACGTGCATTTGGAATCAGACACACATAACTTTGGGATGCTAGTTCTATGCATCTAAGAAGTTCCTTAACTACTCAGGGTAAGAACGACTTGTTTCTTAACTCCCAAGGGGCTAGTTCCTTTAATCTCTCTAGGCCTTAGTTTCTTAACCTCTAAAATGGGGACAGAAATTTGGTTATCAACTCTCTTCCTGAAAACATATATACATACAAAATTTTTTTGCTTGTACTTTTAAGAAGTTCACACTCTGTACCCGATTTAGAATCTTGAGAGTAAAAACATCTACTGAAACACTTTTTTGACCCTGAGATAACTTTTGTCTCATAGGACTTTTCTAACTTTAAGATTCAGGATGATGAAAGAACTATCAAGAAATTGTTTATCAGCTGAAATTTTCTGATAACCAGAATCTCTAGGCTTCAACAGCACATTAATAATTACTATAATGATGGGGTACTTGGGTGGCTCAGTCAGTTGAGCGTCCAACTTTGGCTCAGGTCATGATCTCATGGTTTGTGAGTTTGAGCCCCATTTCGGGCTCTGGCTCGCTGCTATCAGTGCAGAGCCAGCTTAGGATCCTCTGTGCCACTCTCCCTCTGCTTCTCCCCTGCTTGCACTCTCTGTCTCAAAAATAAATAAAACATTAAAAATATTATTATGATAACCCATACTCAATATTTTGCAGAGCATAGTCCCACATCACTGTGCATGTGTACATGTGTGTCTGTCTCAGAATAATCTTGTTTGTTTGTTTAAAAATCCAGAACTCTACCTCTGGAAATTCTGACCTTAGAAGGTATAGAGTGTGTTCAGGAATATGCATTTTTAACAAAAAAATCTTGACCTTAGTTCTCATATAAAGTCTTTAAAAATATAAAATTTCAAATGTAGCCCATTCATTATTACAGGAAATACGTGTTTGCTTCTCTTTATTTTATTTTATTTTATTTATTAAAGTGACATAGTAAACAAATACATCATGTCCCACCATCTGACCTATTCATTTGAAAGATTTCTTTCAAGGGCAGATTAACACTTATCATAGTTGTACGTGGGACAGGGAGCTCAAATGAATCCAGTGTTCTCAAGGGAGAGAATAGTCAAAATATGTGCCTTCACGTCCATGCAATAGAGTTCATGTATTTTATTAGTTCAGGACCCTTAGGGATATCAATAGCACATCAAGAGGTGAAAGCAAACACTAAAAGCAATGAAGAAGTTTACAAAAGCCAAACAAAAGATGGCAAAAGCCTAGCAGGATGGGACCACTGGTATATGAGCAAATAGCCATCAACCGCTCAATAATTCCCAAGGCCATTATGTCTTAAGACACAGGAATAAAATCAAGGTCCACATGATTGCTTAAATTGATAAAAAAGATGAAACATGCATAGAGTAATTTAAAAAGGAAGTACACAATACAGTTTAGAAAAGTTTCTATCTAAAATTTGCCAATATAAAACATTGTATTGTTCAGTTCTCAAGAAAACTACTACTTTCTACAATTGTTCACTTTTGAAAAAGTATTTATCACCCCTTAGTATAAAGAGCTTACCAAGAATACGAAACAATTAAGCAGTCTCCCTTCAAACTCTAGCCTCACTGAAATTACAGAGGGAAGATGCAGGAAACTACTGAGGCACAGGGAAGTTTCCTAACAGAACAATGCAAAACTAGAAGAGATTAATTTTTATCCTTTATGAAAAAGTAGGTTAGGTCTTAACCAAATTTTCCTCTCTCTGCCCACCAAAAGAACTCTGAGAGGATGAGGAACTGGAAAGTTGTTGTCTGATGCATGACTCCAGTTCCAGCTGTACTTATGATAATGGATCTGGGTTGGGCACCCATAGGAATTAATAGAAAAGCTTTAGGCTAATCCTAATGAATGAGGATGATATTAGCATCAAATGAAAGAACACAGAACTTCAGGGAGAAAACCAACAATGAGGAGGATTAAAACCCTTCCATCTGAGGTTCCATCAGGTACAAACTCTGGTTCACGTTAGGGTAGGTTCAAGGGGAGTCACCCTAGAGTCATTTCAGACACTTGGTGGATTCTCTCCAAGAGAAACAACACAAACCCCAGGGATAAACACTTGATAATTTATCTAAAGAAAGTGCCATCAAAACTGCAGTCAGGGTCATATATAATTAATATGCCATTAAAGGGACTCGAATAAACCCTACCCTGGAGATTTTCTCTTTCCTCACAAGATGCTGCTGGTCTGAACAGGTTTAGGCTCACCTTGTCTCTCCTGCTTTCACAAAAGCCAGGAACAATGGAGAGATAATGGAATGCCATTAAGAAAGTGAAAACAGGAATTTAATATGTACCCCGCAGGTAATCCTTGAGTGCTGGAACTGTTTCTAAGTGCAAAGCCAAGAATGATGGTGGGTAGTAATTCTGCTTCTGTGGAAATGATTAAAAGTTCAAATAGGGCACAGAGAAAATAAATATGAGGTATCAGAAGGAGATTATTCTGTACTTGGATTGAATTACTTCCCTTTGGCACATGAACTGTATTTTCTTGTGAAAACCATTTTTGTTAAAGCAGTGAGCTGTGGCTGCCAGCTAGCCTTCCATTAGTGAGGTGGCTGGATGGTTCCTAAAGGAACATGAGGGTGTTAATGAGGTTTTTTTTTTGTTTTTTTTTTTTTAGGCTATGGAGGCTAGTATCTGCTCTGATGCTGCTGAGCAGACAGCTGTGTTTGCGTGCTCTGCCACCTAACACTGAAACACATTATTTAAATACCTAAGCTGGGGGACTGGAGATCCTGAATGATTTGGGCAGAAACAAATGGAAACGGTCTCAGCAAAATTAATAAAACTCAAAAGGGAAATATAGTCAGCAGGGGTTAAGAGGGAAATACAGACAATATGAAAAGGTTAAAAAAAATAATTTTGCTATGAAGCCTCCCGCCGACTCTCAGTTCAGAGCTTGATTCAGATTACATTTTCACTGCTGGGTATCATTCCACAAAGGAAAAACAGCCACTATATTTTTGATCAAACGATCTGAAGATTGCCCCTGCTTCAGGTAGGGGTGTCAGAAACTTTACTTCTGCTATGTGCAGTCATCTGGGAGCTAACTTAAATACAGTAAAGCCACCAATGGCGTCCCAATATCCTAGTTGTTTTGACTATCAAGACATTAGGAGCAGACCCCCAGGTAAAACACAGGAGCCAAAGTGAAATGCCTTCTGATGAAATGCCTGGGGCTGTACCACCCACTCACCAGAGCCCTCTGTTGGTCAAGAGAGACTTCGTTCAGTGTCCCAAATCTGATCATGGAACAGAAGAGTGGTAAAAACTAATCTCTTTCAATGTAAATATTCCGGGTTCTGACCTATCACATCAGCCTGAAAACCTGCCCACCAAAGGAACTCTGAGAGGATGAGGAACTGGAAAGTTGTTGTCTGATGCATGACTCCAGTTCCAGCTGTACTTATGATAATGGATCCGGCTTGGGCACCCTTGGGAAAATGTCTGTTTGGGGGAGGAAGATGCCTGGACAGTATACGAGATTTCCTGTGCTGCCATGAGCAATTTGTGACTTAATGAGTGTATTTATAGGTACATTACAGGTCCTTTATCATTTTAGAAATCATTGAAGTAGTTTCCAAAGGAAGTTAGAGTGATCTATGCCTATCAGCTGCCTCTATTTAATTTATCATAAAGAGGGGGAAAAAAAGAATTCATCCATTAGGGAAAACGGGAAATGAAACAGTTTTCCAGAAAGAAAACTTAACTTCTGTAAAATTGAATGAAATGTTATATAAAGATACTACCTAAAACAAAAAGAGTAGAGTGTTTCTAGTGAGTAAAGTCTTTTTTTTTAATTATTTAAACGTTCTTTATTTCTCTATCAACTACTACCTAATGACAAGAGCTACCATTTGTTGAGGACTTGCTACATTGCAGATCTCTGCTAAATATTTTGCATGCTTTACTTCCTTTAATCTTTATACCAATTCCATACTTTACAGGTAAAGAAAACGAGGCTCCAAGAGATGTAGTAACTGTAATCATGATAGCAACATTGATAACTTGCCCAAGTCACACAGCTGGGTGAAGGGGCAAGAGGTGGCCTTGAACCCAGTTCTGTCTGGCTTACTCCAAATCTATGCTCTTTATCACTATACCATATTGCCACCACTGGACTGAAGTGATTCAACAATTTGGGTAAACATGTGTTTTGATCTGATAAATTCATTTTACACAGTCTTTGAATATAAATTCACATTCACATACGCATACTTATCCATTTTATTTATTCACCCCTTCAACAATTTCTTACTGGACAGATAGATACCTCCTATCAAACTCATGCTAAGCCCAGGAGACTTTGAGATGAAACATAAAGTCTCTCTTAGTGAGTTTCAGGTATAAAGAACGCTATTTCCAATACAGCATGTGCCATAATGAAAGAAAGAACAAAGTGATGAAAGCAGAAAAGAGGTGGGGCCTTATTCTCCAAATACAGCGCTGGAAGAATTCCGGCTCACGTCAAATTACTAGATATTTTTCCAAACCTACTGATCTCAATTCAAATTTAAGATAAGAGCAAAAAAGTTGAGGTTGTTTACTTGGTTGGACGAAAACACCCATCTGGCTCTCTGCAGACCACACCGGAAAGGGTGTATTTCTAGACAAGGGAAATCTCCTTCTCCCAAATATAGAACCTCTAGGAAACTGTATTCTTAATTTAGAAACCAACTTCAAACTTTGGTGCTTGCAGTGTGGGTGGGTTGAGGTAAAGCATAAGCTTGGAGCTTTCTCATGTATCTCATTTTCTTCTTTCTAGTTCCTTGGCAATCCTCGAATTAGATACAAAAAGACTTGCAAACAATAATTTTTATATTGTTTGCACATAATAGACTACATGTTTCCTTGGTTGGAAAAACATGATTTTCTCTGCAAAATTAAAGCTTTCAACATAATGAGAAATGTCTTTCAAAAGCTGTAATACTCATTCTGAGAAATCCCTGTTGAATAGTCTCTACCCTGACTAAATCCTAGTGTTTCTTCCTGGCTGAAAAAGGAAAACGTCCTGTAGATACAAGTGTGAGAAAAGTGATAAAGATAGAATGTTGGAAGGTGACATGATTTTTAAACTTTATTAAGACACACGCTGGTACGTGTTGTACCTTTTATACGAAGCATTCACATATCTCAATCAGTCCTGACAACAGTCCTATGAAATAAGCGAGTTTTTCTTTCTTGTCTTCCAGTGGAGGAAGTACAGTCTCTAAAATTGTTATGACCGCCCTGGAGATCATCCAGATAATGAAAAGAAGCAGAAACTGAAATTAGCTATATCTGCATTTTGGTTCAATGCTTTCCACTATGTGCTATGCAAAACTATAACTAGAAATAAACAGCATGCTCTCTGACAGTAAAATAAAAATCATTTTTAATGACATTAATGGAATAATATATAAGGGAAACATTTACATTTTTTAAGCAAGTCATTGCGCTAAGAGTAATAACAAGAATCTAGAGATGAACGGTGCTGTACCTCTGTTTAACCATGGAGATCTATGTGTATGCACCAATGCATACTTGGTAACACATCTTCCCTAAATACAGTCTGAAATGTAATCTGAAATCAAAATTAGGAAATAAACAAAGCTCCCCTTTTGAGATGTTTCAGGCAGCTGTAGACTTAGATGAACATAAACAGTGATAAAATATTTATGTAGGATCTTGATTATACTTAAGTGTACAACCCTATTCATTGTTTTGAAATAAGCTTTATGTCACAACTGCCTTCAGAGTCACCAGGTCTGGTGATCATGTCTGATGTAGAATTCCTAAACTATGCTCTTATATCACATACCAGATTCATCCCATATTGACATATCCTGACATTTGCTATCAAGATTGAGCTCCTAATTAAGCTGCTGGATTAGGGAACTTTATAATGAAACTCTTGGTAGAACGCAGACTGGTGAGTTTCACATTTCATTTTTTGTTTGCAGATATGAGCTGTGGTATTAAAATCCTAAGCATTCACTGAGACTACTGCAGAACAGAATACTCTTCTTACATATCAGATTCTAGAAGGTGACTGGGTGACTTCTTCAGTCTGTAGATGGACACTGTCCTGCCATACAGGTCTATAAACCTCTGTGTTTGCACCTCTCTCTATATGTACATTCATATTTCATATCCATCTGTGGCCCTAGTTATATAAGCTGTTCTTCACTATTCCCCAAAAGAAGATTGTTTTTTGAATATCTATTTCAACACTTTTTTAAAATTTTATTATTTTTGAAATTTTTTTAATGTTTATTTTTGTGAGAGAAAGAAAAACAAAGCACAAGGTGGGAGGGGCAACAAGAGAGGGAGACACAAAATCTGAAGCAGATTGCAGGCTCTGATCTGTCAGCACAGAGCTCGACTTGGGGCTTGAACCCACGGACGGGGAAATCAAGACCCGAGCCAAAGTTGGACATTTAACTGAATGAACCACCCAGGCACCTGTCAATGCCTTTTAAATGAAGTGCTTTCCTTCCCAAAATACCATTCCCCTGGAATTCACGTTCCTTTATGAAGTTCAGACATATCAACTCAACAGTATCTTGAATAGATCATGAAATACATTCCCTTAGGTAAAAAATAATTTTGTAAAATTGTTTTTTGTATTTTCTGTTTAACAGTTCTGAATTCTCTCCTTGACTGAAAAAAACTCATGTATTTCAAATTCTTTAAAGTAACAGGCAGATAATATTCTCAGATAAGCAGTGAGCCATTGTCATTAATCACTTTTAATACCATTAATTATGTAAAATAAAAGGGTTAAAAGGTTATTTTCTTTTTTTTTCTCCTCCTCTTTGAATTTAAAAGCTTAATTCTAACCCCTGTTCTGAAGATTACTTAATGACTCTATGCATTCTGTCAAGCCAGATGACATGGGCTCATATAATCTATGAAACATTAAGACTCTAGTTAGGTCTAAAAATGATGTCATTTCCTCCACACCATTTACAAAGCTTTGTTTTTAAGGAACCATTGTCGTATTATGAACTCTACTGTTTCACAAATGGCCCCATTGTCCTGGGTATGGACTCCATATCTGTAGTAGAGATTGAGAAGGAGAAAGGTAAGGCCTGTTATAGTTACAAATGATAAGCAAATGATTCTGTAACTAGTACAGATGAAAAATACATCTTTTTAAATATAAGAAAATCTATAAAGTTTATCTTATATACTTTCAGAGTATTTCAAGATGGAAAAAAGTTGTGTTTTGATACAGAAAAGTTTCTAGAAAGTCATATCAAGATTATTTGTGCCATCTTGACAAATGCCTTTCAACAGCTAGCACGTGACTCTCCTTTGCAAACTGGTATCTGTATATAATTTTGAAATTAAATATATGTATGGATCATTATACCCATGGCCAGACTGAGATACCCAATATTCACATTGTCATAGGGATTTGGTTTTCTATTCTTTGGGGACTTCAGTGTTGGTCATTACAGATCATGTTGCAATGAACAATTTTGTACTTAGTTTTGGGGGGTGGGTATTGATTATTTACTTGGGAGAAGCTCCTAAAGAATTATTGACTCAACACTGGACTTTCTTTGGGTCTCCTGCTTCATGTGGCTGTGTTGCTTTTCAATACAGTTGTAGTGTTTTCCAGTCTCAGCATCCCCATCTTTATCTTGTCTGTTCTCACAGCCTGCCACCACTACTCAACACCACTGTCTTCCCCCTAATGGGCCAGTCATTGTGCACAATACATGTGTTTCTGGACACTTAGATTAAATTAGCACTTGCCTCAACTTAAGCATGTGGCATTTCATGAAAAGACTGTAGATCTTAAGCAGCACAGAACATTCCCCAAAAAAGAAAAAAACAGTCTATAAAGAAACAAAAATTACTGTGGAAAGTTTCAAACCAGTGAAGCTAGAGTCTTGCACCATTTTGCATTAACAGGGGCTCTTGTTCTCTTTTCACTAGGTAAGGGAGAGGGACCAGCCTCCTTCATCATTATTACTAACATGGATGTGTCATATCAAGTAAATTATACTGCAGTCTGCTGAGGACATTTTCAAGCCAGGCTTAATTCCCACAAACAAGATGTTAAGTTGCATTAACCCAAAATGGTTGAACCACCAGGAAAGAGACTATTTCATCTATTTAGATTGCTCTAGAAAGAGCAATGGAGGCCATCATGTTTCAGAGATGAACAATAGTATTTAGTCTCATTTTGAACATGAAATGTCTTCTTACATACAGTGAGAATTCATTGGCTAGATTTCCACCTTCAGCATACAAAAGCCATTAAAAAAAACCTTGATTATGTAACTCAGCAACACAGCCCCCCCCCCCCAAATCTACTGGTCTAGCTAAAATTTCTCCAGAGATCTCATTTTTGTTCTCAAAAAGCCCAACATGCAAATGGTCTTCTACCTTTGAACTGGTTATTGCTATATTTATACTTGTTTTCTCATAGGATGGCCACAGAGGCAGATTGGGAGCTAAATTGGGCTTTGATAGGGTTTCCTCATCCTGAGCCCATTTTTTGAGCACACTGCATTCATAAATAGCCTGCAAGGCTTTGGGCTTCTGAGGTCACTGTGCTTCACACAATTGTTCTCTGCAAAGCTACGTGAAAGACAGTGGCTGAGCTGAGGCCTGGAGTTCCTGGAAGCTAGGTTTCTCAGCATTGAAGAGCTATCTCTTCTCAAACAAAAGCACAGCTAAGCTGTAGAGGGTGACCTTGGTCATTGTTCTTGGGGCCTGTGATTTCAGAAGTGGTAGTTACTCCTGAAACGATAGGACCTACCTCTGAGCGATACCATCTTGCTCTCAGGATTCCTATATAAATAGCAAACTGGTATCTGTAATGGGATAAATGCTTTGTAAACTCTCCTCTGTTGAAAAGGAATGCAAATTAAAGTATTATCTGAATACTTCTCCCTCCCACTTCCCTGACATTCCTCAGGCTTAATCCTAACAGCCATCAGGGAGCAAGAGTGAATGAAATAGGGTGAGGACCAGTCATTAATCAATAAGAGGAATACCCTTGTAGAAACGTGGAAAAGAGAAAAAAATGCTTAATGCTTGGCAGAAGGATGGGGAGGTTTGAGGAGGTAGGAGAGGAGCAAGAGGAATTTGCTAATTTGTTGATGTGAATACATTATGGAGATATAGGGAGATACAGTTTGTAGCAGCAAGTAAGACATCACAGCTCAGTCTTCCCTGTTACAGTCAAACATTTTTTTGTTCTCAAGTGATTTTCTCTTATTCCAAATTGCCTACTACAATTTGTAGAGCCCGGAGTCTGCTTTCAATTTTGTGTCTCCCTCTCTCTCTCTGCCCCTCCCCCACTCACACTCAGTTTCTCTCTCAAAAATAAACAAACATTTAAAAAAAATGTTTAAAATACTCTGAAGAGTTTCCATTTATTTTCATGGAAGCTATAAGTTCACAAATAAATAGAGAAAGAAAGAAAGAAAGAAAGAAAGAAAGAAAGAAAGAAAGAAGAAAAGAAAAGAAAAGAAAAGAAAAGAAAAGAAAAGAAAAGAAAAGAAAAGAAAAGAAAGGAATTACTTCACTACTTTTCTCCAGGGCTCAATAACTTATAGCAATCTGCAAGCTTTCTGGTAGACCTCCCTTTGAGAAAGAGTAAATAGGTGGAGGAAACTGAGAGTTTGATAATTACTTTTAAAAAGAGCTCAAATACAGTATATCTTGGACTTGTTTCTCTCTATACAAAAGGGCATAAATTGTTAGCAGGCTGTGAAATACTTCACCCATTGTCATTAACCATTCTAGATATACAAAGTAATGTCAAGTAATATAATGAACTACTGTAAATATTTCACTGCTGTGAAATTCAGATAAGGGATGAAACATTACTATCATTATTGCTCCCCTCTGTCCCTCTCTCTGAGTGTATTTCCCCCCTCTTTGCAGACACAACCACTGGGCATTACTTTGAAATTTATTTGAAGCCAAACCACTACATAAGCACTGCAATGTCCTCCATTGTACTAAATGTTAACAACTTATTTTTTTACACAGTTTCTGATGAAGGTAAGAATGTGAATATGTCTTAGTTACAGATATACTTGAATATATCTTCACCTGCCCAACATAGGAAATGTTTGAGGACATGCTGTCATTTAAAGCAATGCTTTTAATATTGTTACAAATAGGTGCTCTTAGGAATATAGACAGGAAATTCAAATATCTATCTGGTTATTTAAGTAAGAATCAGTCTTTTCATTGGAAAACAAGTCTGGTGACTTTCAAACTTGAAAAAAAAAGTCACATAGGATTGCATTTGAACTGCTGTGTTTGCACTGGCCCTAGCTTTTTTTACCCACAGCCATATTCTTTCTCTTCCAGTGAACACTGTGTTTCTCCCCTGGGCCACATTCGTGGGTACAGAACATAGACATATCTACACACACATGCAGAGTAAATAGCCTCAGAGGTAAGATATTGAAGACCTCAAAACCACCTGTCAATTCATTTAAATCAGTATCAACTGCCTATATGACTAAATACAATTATCAATGGATTAAACTGACAGGTCAATAACAAAAATGGACCAACTAAAGAGCTTCTTACTCCAACAAAGCAGAAAGTATCCATTAGCATCCATTTCCAAAGCTCAACTAAAGATCTTCCTACTTTACAGCATCTAGAAGAACTGTGCTACCATTTGGCTTTTGGTAACATTCTTTAATCATCAACATATCCTGAAATTTGGGTGCAGTCTTGGGGTTGTTCATCTGGAGGCGCTAATGTAGGCCAGGAAAGTTTGAGATACATAGGAATGAAGAGGGGCAATGTCACCTAGCATACTGCATTTTATTCTAAATAGAGTGCAATTAACTCCTCTATTTGAGTACTCAGGCACCTGGTCTCAGGTCTGGTGCAGTGACTCCTAACATATTCCTATAAATCAAGGAATTAACAACCCTCACTTTTAAGATGATGTAAAATAGGTGGTATTTATTTAGAAATTCTAGAGAGGTTCTCATGTAGCAGGTGATAGTGACAGTGTAGAAACTATAGGGTAAACATCAGGCGGTTTCAGTTTGCATTCTAGAATACTGATGTACCCATCCCAGTGGTACTTCCAGTCACCTAGACTGAAGACGAAGGGCACTGCAGAGAAGCATCCAACTGAAAGACTGAAGATGTTATTGCCTATCTGGGGGTTAAGAAATTACCCTAGACCTAAACATCCTACCTTAGCACAAAAAATTCCCCCATCCCTGTCTCAATTTGTCCAGGGACTGCAGCAGAAATATTTTCTAAGAGTCCCTTGAATAACTGCTAAGATACTTTAAAACCCAAATCATTTATATTGTAAGAGAAGGTTGAGAAATTGATATACAAAAGCAAACACAGGGAGTCACTTAGCCTATATTCTGCTATGCTTTAAAAAAAGAAAAACTCTTGGGGCGCCTGGGTGGCCCAATCGGTTGAGCGTCCGACTTCAGCTCAGGTCGCGATCTCACCGTTGGTGAGTTGGAGCCCCGCGTCAGGCTCTGGGCTGATGGCTCAGAGTCTGGAGCCTGCTTCCGATTCTGTGTCTCCCTCTCTCTCTGCCCCTCCCCCATTCATGCTCTGTCTCTCTCTGTCTCAAAAATAAACATTAAAAAAATTTAAAAAAAAAAAGAAAAACTCTTAACCATCTAGATCTATTTCTCACCACAGCTTACTACTTTTTAGTATATCCCAACAACTCAGAGCCTCCATAAATACCTGAAATGTTACAATTCAAGAATGAACCTGAATTTTCTGTTTTGCTTTCAATTCACAATAATTAGAATTAGGAGGAAAACTTAAGAATAAAAAATTAAAATTCTCCTACTTTCTTGTAGACTTGAGCCTTTTGTTCTCTGCTAATTTATGATAAAATAATGCATCTATCACCATTGGTAGAACCACACTGGATGTTGACTGGTTTTGTTGACAGTACTGTGACAGGATCCAAGAGAAATGCCATACCAAGCTGGAAGTTGAGGAGAATAAAGAAAAAAGCTTTTGGAATCAGAGAGATCTAGGACATTCCCCACCTGTGTTACCTGGGAATGAGGCAGAAGGAGAAAGAGACACGGAAATCAACTATGACTTGTTTATTCTTCTGGGATTTCAGATCTCTTTCTAAAGATCTCTAGAGAGACACAGAGAAATGTTTCCTTATTAGCAACTTCTCACTCCCCACTCCAGCTGGAGACACTTTCTTGGAGGCAGAGCAAGGCCCTGCTGTAACATAAAGACTTCAACTCTTCTCCAGGGCAATGGAAAAGAGCCGCCTATTAGTCTGTGTGCAGACATCTTTTAGGTAATCCCAGGCTCAGGTTAATGAAAAGCTCAACTCTTTCTTATCCAAGCTAATAAATACCACTTGCTATTTGCTGGTTTCTCAAGATGGTCAACGTGTAGTCCCATTATCATCTTCCCAGACAAGATTTTAGGGACTAAGTACATTAAGCCTATGACTGAGAAGAATCACAGAGTCATTTTACCATCTGTCTAGGTCATCTAGATAGCCCTACACAAACATGAAGGAGATGGCCTCTTTCTTCCCTCTTAATTCCCTTTCCTCGAATAGAGCTGTCTCTCTCCTCGTCTTTGTAGGGCCTCAGAGATGATGATTTTTTGATCCTTTGTGCTTTTGCAGCCCTATTAAATATCAGAGATAATCAAATCAACCATGCTGTGACACAAACCAGATGTTAAAACCACTCAAACCCCAAGTGATCTTTTTTTTTAATCTTCTATTTTTCATGTTAAAGATACAGCCCCAAACTCCTTATTTTTCTGTTTTCTTTGGGCCTTTATTTTCAGAACTCAGTAAAGCATTATACTACTCTATTTGATTTTGTTATGAGATGATTTTCTGAAGTTATCTGAAGAATATGGATTCATTTTATCCATTGCTTCAAGTATACTGATACTTGAAAAATGAGATTTTATCTCATTTTTAACTTGAACTAACTTCTTACTCTACTCTCTTTTTAATGCCACTTTAAAAGGGACCGAAGATTGTGAAAATAAGATGACTGCTTGAGAATGAAACCAGTACAACTAACGCATGATAGGTGAGATGAGCTCTCCACAGAAGTCCCCTTATGGTTTGTGTGCATATCAACTATGTATTTCTTTAAAATCTAGGTTCTCGGCCCCCAAATCAGAGATTCTGATTTAGTGTTTCTGGGGTAGACCCCATGATTCTACAGCTCTTAACAAGCACCTTAAATGAGTGTGATGCTGGTGTCACAAGTGACACAATTTGAGCAACACAAGATCAAGGAACAGGATGTCCCATTAGACAAAGCAGGAAGAGTAACTCCCAGAAATCTCACCAAGATTTGATAGAAGTGAAAGGACCTATAGCCTAAACAATGATGTTAACAGAACTAACGAGAAAAGTGTAAAGATAAACAGAAGGGGCTTTGCATGGAGCTCATAGGAGGGATAATAAATGCACAGGAATTTGTAACCCCACAGTGTTCAGAGAGAGACGATAGGACCTCAACATTGGCAATCATGATTTCATGGTGGTTATTTCTTTACAATGGAGACAAATGCATCAAGGTCTCTGGGGCTTAATGACAGTATCCACAAAATTATCTAGTTTATTCACCAAAGTTTTTATAATAGTTTGGCTACCTGTTACAACTCTTTACAAGGGAGAAAAAGTCAACACCAACACCCTAGTCTATTTAACAGTTTTTATGCAATACATAGACATTTTAACACATTGCTGACTTGTGAATATGCTTAGCAAGAGTCTGTTCCCTGTGAGTCTCATGTGCATTGAGCAGGTAACAATCAAGTTTTTGGTCCTTCAAAGATAGACTATTAAGTTCTACACCAGGATGATCCCATCCATGTACTTCCCTCCTACCCACACCTGACAAAGTGAGGTGGTATGGAAAGTGAATGTCCACTGTCTGAATGACAGCTGCACCACTATGCGGAAGTGATTCAACCTCTTTGAATGCCAGGGCCTCTCTTGTAACTGGAGATTATACTCAGTGAAAAAAGTCAGAGGAATAATCAAACAGGCATATAAAATTCTTCTACATATTAGGTTTTCATTTCCATTAAAATTTTCCTTAGTAGTCCACCTGCCTAGCAACCAGCTGAGCTCACTTTTTATTACTTTTATGTAATTTAACATTGTTAGTGTTTGTAATCTCAAATACCATATATGCACCTGCGTGTGTGTGTGTGTGTGTGTGTGAGAGATAAACCAAAAAATTAAAAGTTGCTATCTGAGTGGTAGATGAAGTTTTCTTTTGTTTTTCTGTGTTTTTCAAACTCCCATATAAAATTAATATCTAATATTTTCAACATTACCATTAAATGCCATTAATTTAATTCAGGGATTTTTAAATTTGGCTGCAAACTAGAATCATCAGGAGAGCTTTTAAAAATTGCAATGCCTGGGATGTACCCTGGAGTAATTAATCAGAATCTCTAATGGCAAGACACAAGCATTGGTATTTTTTTAAAGCTCCCCAGGAAATTCCACCTTACAGCCTCAGTTAAGAACCTCTGGTGTAATTCTAATGTATTTAAATTCAGTTCCTTAAAGAGTCAAGAGATGTCACCTAATCACAATTAAGTGAGATTTAATCCTCAGATTTAAATAATTTTTTCCCAGATGTCTTAAAAGTAGTTTACTAAATCCTGCTACAAATCAAAGTTGCTGATTTTTTTCAGGATCAGTATTTAATATAATTTTAAAATATCAGATTTTATTCTGTTTAGCTTATATATTTTTAAAGACATCTCAATATCTGAAAATACAGATTTAGGATGTCATGTCTCAAATAGAAACTGATGAAGTTGAGATGGCCAATTCTTTAAGAGAGTTCCTGAGGACCTCCTGAGGTATCAGTGATGGTTAATCACATCAAATTGGATAAAGAAAGACCCACTCAGACATCAGAAAGCCTTCTGGTGGGAAGATACTTGAGGAGACACCAATACCGAAGCATTGGCTTAAAAAACAGAGAAGTGACAGATGGCATGGCATCAGGAGACTATGACAAAATTAAACACTATTATACAGTTGATTAGCAACAGCAAGAGTGAAATAAAAAGCTACAGGAGACCTCCCAGAAGCTGGGTGGATAATCAAGGTGGGGGACTCTATTGGCAGAAAATGGGTAAACAACCAGGAAGGCAGATGGTTGACTTAGGGAGAATGGAATTAGGTAACCAGAGCAAGACTCTGGTATAGGTAAGGAGGATTACTTGCCCCTGATTCACAAGGTATTATAGAATTTAGTTTTTGAAGTCAGGTATCTAGTTGCTAATGTTTGAGAGAAAAGACAAAAGTCATGAAAATGAATGGATATATGAAGTTCAGTTTAAACTGGCAGTAAAACTGGCTCTTGAAGATTCTTATATTCTGCCCAAGAAACAAAATCCACGCCATCCCTAAGGCAGAGCTCATTTCCTTGTGGAAGAAAAGCAGCCCCACCTCCAGGAGTTTTAAGGATACAGAGAATGCTGTTTCAGAATCTAGCAAGGATGCATGTGGCTTGCAAGGGTGCTAAACATGGGAGGAAGGCAGTGTTCCTCTATGACATCTCAGCTGGATGTTGGGAATCATACAGCAGAAGGCCTTCTCCCTCAGCATATCTGTTCAGTCACACCCCATATCAAATCAATCACCAACTTCTGTCCATTCTAACTCAATAGTAGCACTAACAAATATCCTATTAACTCAATCCTTTTGTAATTGCCCTAATTGAGGTTGACATCTCTCTAATGTTAATTACTACATCAACCACCTAATGAGTCCCTCTGCTTCCTCAAATCCATTGCAGACAGAGATATTTCTGAGCATGACCTGTGTTTTTCTGGTTACTCTCTTTGTATGCTATTTAGAACTCTAGCTTCCTATATGTGTTTCCTCAGATTAGCTCTCAGAACATTCCAGGGATGTTCCACCTGGGCTAATGAAGAAGTCCAGTCAACCTCTGGGATCTACTGTGTGTAGAAAGAACCATGCCTTTCTTCTGCTCTAGCCAACTTCTCCTAATACCACCATGTCTTCTGGATATTATAAGCCCCTTCCATCTCCTGGAACCCAAAGAGCACCACCAAGCCACTGTTTCCATTTGTTTCCCTAACTGAAGTCCTCAAGGCATGGTTGTCTATACTCGAAGGAGTGTTAACAACTTGTTCTAGGGTCAGAGAAAAATCAACTCAGTAATGCATAATAATGTCACTATTCTTTTGTCATGTTTGAAGACACAAGTCATAGGTCTGATTCCAAGCTAGAGTCCTTATTATCCTTTATGGCCACTATCTAAAACTCCCATTCAGCTCTCCAGGGTAAGAAGAAAAGAAAGCACTCAGCGGGGCATACAGGAAAACCTATTCCTTTTCTGAATATCTAGAATGAGATACCCACCATGGCACGGCTGATGAACAAATAGAAATCTACAACCAGTCAAGGAGTACATAAACACCCAGAGAGCAATCAGTTGTTCAGACCTTTCACTGTCCCACTAGTTCTAATTTTGTTAGTTTGTTTTAGGGGCTGGGTAACAGGCAATGAACGGAGAATGAAGTTTTTACTTTATGGAGTTGGCATGAGAATTCAAAAGAGGCACCTGAAGGCTTTCTTATTCTTTTACAAATTCCTTTTTTCTCCAGAGACAGACAAATTAAAATAACATGTTGGTAGTTACACAGGTGGTATCCAAGAAGTAAATCTTAGCCAAGTAGGGGAGGGAACCCCTGTAGCTTTCCAGATCTTGACCTTCTAAGACTAGACTTCAAAAATCTTAGGTGTGTTTCAAGGAGGAAGCCTCGAGGTTAAGGAAGGGGGCATCAATCACTTCATGGACCTGAAGTTGAAAATTTAAAAACCTTGTCTTCTAATTCATATTGTCTGGGTTACTTCTCTTTATTTACATTTACTTCCTTTTGGTTATATCCTGCTATCAGTTGAGTCTGGTTTGAACATTCACGCTGGTTACAATTATAGTAAGGAATGTTAAGAAAAATGATACCTAGGACAGGTTACTAAGTAAGGATCAATAACCCCTCTCTCTCAAAGCTCATCTCTAAGGGGGAAAAATGGATAATTAGTGACAAGAATCAGGTCAGGAATCTTTTCCTTTTTCAGCATCTTAATTCTGTTTTATTGCAGAAGGTTGCTATTGAGCTTACAGAATTAAAGTCCTTTGGGGGAATGGTGGCAGAGATGCTGGGATCTGAGATGTACCTTGAACATTCCCATGGCTTTTACTGGAACTAGCTGTCTTTTATTTGAGTTCAGGAATGCAATGCCTTCAGCTGAAATCAAAGACTGACTCAATTCAACTTCATGGATAAAGAGAAAAATGGAAATAGATGACCCAAGAGAATTTACAACTATTTCCTGACATAAGCCATTGGTTTATTTTGAGTCTTAGAAAGGACTTGCCATTTTGTAATCATTAGGGAAATATTTGATGAGCAGTTTCCAGTATCCTTAGGAATAACCTGATGATTTTTTTGAAGAATGTCTCATGAAACCTCAGACTTGCCATGAGACTGCAGCTGAGTTCACTGACAGAATGACTTTCGATCTCCATCCTGACAACCAGCACATTTATGAATTCTGAATTGTTTCCATTTTCCATCTGGGGCATCTACAACCACTTGGTTTCTCGTCTCAACCTCATTCCTCTTGGGTACAGACCTACGAGTAGAATTTCTGAGTCCTACCTTAAACTCTAAATTTAACTTTTTTAGGAAGTGAACAATTTTCCCAAATGAGTGCACTATTTCACATTCCCACCAGCAGTGTATGAGGTGACTGTAAATTCTGAACACAGCAACTAGAGATGTGGTACCTAATAAGGTAGCCATGAGCCATGTATGGCTATTGAGCATTTGAAATGTGTGTAGTCCTAATTGAGAAAAATACATGATGAATTTCCAAGACTTAGTATGAAAAAAGCAATGTAAAATATGCCATTAATCAAAGTTTGTGTTTTTTTACACATTGAAAGTATAATATTTTGATATACTGGTTTAAGCAAAATATATTATTAAAATGAATTTTACCTGCAATTTTTACTTTTTTAGTACAACAGAAAATCTCAAGTTACGTAGGTAATTATAACATGAAAATACAATAGTGAGAGTAATCCTTGAAACACTGAACTATCACTCTTCTACTTAAAACTCTCCAATGGCTTCTCATCTCACTCAGAATGAGGTCTGAAATACTTATAATGGTCTGTAAGACCCTGACACCCTGGACTGCTACCATTTCCTGCTATTGTCCTCCTTGCTCACTTACACCACACTGGCCTCAGGGCCTTTACACTTGCCATTTCCTCTGTATGAAATGATATTCTCTAAGATATCCACTTGGCTTGTTCCCATATTTTTGTTAGGATTCAGCTAAAATATTACCTCGTTGGTAAAGGCTTCCTGACCACCCTATTATTTAAATACCCCTATTCCACACTGCCTCTCTGCCCTCTTTCCCTACCTTTTCTCCATATTTGTTCATCACCATTTACAAAGATATTTATCTTCTAACCGATTCTCTTCCTCAAGAATTTAAGCTCCAGGGAACAGTCTTTGGCATTGTGTACTAATGAATCATCAATGCAGAAAACAGTGTCTGAGGTGTGGTGGGTATTCCAGAAATATCTCTTGAATGAAATTTGAACAAGCAATAACTTATATAATTATATGGGATTGGTTTTCATTATTTTCATTTTAGAGATGAAAAAAATTGAGGCAATGACAAGTTAGTGACTTCTACAAGACTATCTAGTTTAGAGTTAGGGGTTTTGAACTGGAAACTCAAACCTTGAATTTGCAAATCAATAATCTAATCACTGGATGGAGGTAATGAGATTTCTTTCATAAATGTTTTCAAGTTTTTACTATGGATCAGGTACTATTTTGGTGATACGACACAGTTGTTATCTATTCTAATAGGACAACAGCTTCACTTTAAGATAACACTTAAAAATTTTGTCAGTCAAATGTTTTAATCAGCCATAAAAATTCTTTGTAAAGTAAGAATCATGTTCCGGTCAAGTACATCTAATAGAATAGTTCTAAATTGGTGGTGAGATACTGTAAAGTTCTATTCAAATGTGATGTACTGAGCCATTAACATAATGATAGTGTGTCCTCAAAGTGTATTTCTTGAATGTTTGAGCTTTCTTTTGGCCAGCAGGATTTCTATGATTCCCCTCATTTTTATCAATAATAGTATCTCTTCTTCACAGCCTCCCTTGGCTTTTGAACATAAATTATCAACAAAAGCAACTTCACTCACTTGTGGGTTGAATTCCACATTAGAATTTGCATTTTGTTACCTGCTCCTGGACTGATTCTGAGGTAGGAGCTGTCCCTGTTCCAGGTGATGTGCCTATCAAGGTACACTCAGAGAAAGGTACTTCAGAGTGTTCTGAGCTCTGTCATCAAGTGAGTGACAGCTAAAAAATTAAGCTAATCTTACATTTTAAGTCATACAAAGCAGTTATCCAAATGCAAACTTTGAAAATGTCTTTGCTGGTTAATCACTCTAGTGAGTCACTCTAAAATGTGGATTATTGGGGCGCCTGGGTGGCTCGGTCGGTTGAGCGTCCGACTTCGGCTCAGGTCATGATCTCACGGCCCTTGAGTTCGAGCCCCGCGTCGGGCTCTGTGCTGACCGCTAGGAGCCTGCAGCCTGTTTCAGATTCTGTGTCTCCCTCTCTCTCTGCCCCTCCCCTGTTCATGCTCTCTCTCTGTCTTGAAAATAAATAAACGTTGAAAAGAAAATTAAAAAAATAAATAAATAAAATGTGGATTATTTCCTACAAGCTACTGGTATGTTTTTGCAAGTGCATGTGCAAGGAAGACTACTTTATTGAAGGCAGAAAACCTTCCCAAGGCCATTCAAATAACAGGCACACTTACCACTAACATTTTTTACCCACTATTTGAACCAAAGATTTCATATTCCTACTTGCTAGTTTTTCTATGTACTAGAACACAAAACTCAACCTAAGGAGTGTAGACCAAGTTGAGAAAAGAAAAATTATAATTTGAGAAGGAAAAACAAGACTTGAAGAACAGACTGAATTAATAATATTTCTCCTATTGTTCATTGAATAGTTGCCTTGACAATACTTATTGTGTTCAGTGTTTTATTGTAACTAGGGTATTGGGAACTGGGAATGCATGTTATCTTAGAAACAATCTCACAAACGCTGGCTAGATTCCCAAGGAGTCCACCAAAGCTCATTTAACTCATGATGTAAGTAATTGTGAATGAGATAAATGAATGCCGGGAATAAGTATTTCTTTAAAATATACTAAGTGTTCAAACATCTCCAGAAGCTAAAAATCTTTAAATGTAGATATAAAATGTAATATAAACTAAAAAGTAAATAAAATCACTGACACACTGATTGAGTTGTGGTTGTAGACAGAGTCCAGAGGAGATTTTATTTGGGACTTTGGTCATTTCCGAGGACTGTAGAGGCTAAGACACTATATTTTGATTGTGCCTTATTTTGCCTCTGAGAAGTTGTCTTTTTTTTGGTCAAAGTATCTCAACCAGACATATTAATTTCTTGTCCATTAGCTATATAATTTTTTTAATTCCTAAATGGGCTTCACGTACTCTATTTTAAAAGGTTTGCACTTAGGAGCACCTGGCGGGCTCAGTCAGTTGAGTGTCTGACTCTTGATTTCAGCTCAGGCCATGATCTCATAGTTTTGTGAATTCAAGCCCCACAAGGGGCCCTGCACACTGATGCACAGAGCTTGCTTGGGATTCTCTTACTCTCTCTTTGTATCCCCCCCCCCCCACGCATGCTCTCTCTCAAAGTAAATTAATATTTAAAAAAAAATTTTAAATGTTTGTTCTTAGAAATACATAGAATGTATTCAATTGCTAAGGCAAAATTTCTTAGCTATCTTGGATTTTTTATAGTTGCATAGTTTGTTCTGCCCTAGGGTGTGCATACATGTGTGCTTATTTATTTATCTATTTATTTATTTATTTATTTATTTGACTTTCAGCATTCCTTTTTCAAGTTCTCAGCTTGATTTCATACTATAGCCAAGTAGAGTTAGAAATCACACCAATCTGTGTCAGGCCAACTACAAGTTTTCTCCCTCCAGGAAGGCCTTCTAGTTGATACTTGTATTCTTAGACTCCTTGGCCTCACCCCATTAAGATCAAGGCTAATAACTGCCTAGAAGGCAGAGTTTCTCTCACTGTAGTTGGCCAAGAATCCAAAATGGACCTCTAGTGACACAGTGGAGTCATTTTTTTATTTGGAGTCAGGTGGCCCTAGACTTTAATCCAAGTGTTTTCTCCTTACTGGGTAGCCTAAGAAATCATTTCACTTCTCTGGGCCTCAGTGGTCTCATCTGCTAAGGAAGGATCTTAAAATGCCACATAGTTTTTCTAAAACACCATGAAAAGTTATAAGCACATAGATGGAAGGTGTTTAATAAGTGTTAGTTTTCCTCTCTTGTTTCTTTCTGTACCTCTACTGTGGAAACCCCCAGAATGGAGAAAGCAGACACCCAGACAGGAAATACTACTACAGGAAAGAGGTCCTAAGAGCCCTGTTTCCCTAGGAGGGTCCAGGTGCTCTTCCCTCTGCCAAAAGCCGGAAAAGGAAAAGCTCTGGGTCTGTGGGGGGGAAACTCAATGCTGCTTCAGAGGATTGTGCAGAGAGACCTATGTGAAGGTTAGTGCCAAGGAAGAGAAATGGGGGTTAAAAGAACAGGCATTAGCTTTGCTTTCCAAACCCAGTGCCTTGGCTCAGGACTGTAGACAGTCTGGAGGAAGCCTTTGTCAAAATGGTATGCCCAGAAAGAGACTTTTTGGCAATTTTTCTGTTTGAAGAGGGTATCCTTTTCAAGAACAAAAAGGCAGCGCTGCCAAGTGTTAGCAGAGGCCTTGATGAGTAAGCCTCATTGTCAGTTATCTTGGAGCAGTTCATATCCCACAGGAAAAGGGAATTTTCACTTTAGAGTGGGAGGAAGGATGAAATCTTTCCTGATCCAGCCTATGGGATGGGTAATTCCTATACTAGGTATTTGCAAATTAATGACTAATTATTATAAATGATCATATATGGGGATTCTATATTTATCACTAGTTATATTTTAAGCCCTGAATTTAATGAATTAGATCCAAATTCACCAAAGAAACACCCTATACCATTTTGATCTGTAGAACTGGAAACCTCAAGTTTTTAAATTAAGCTTTTTATTTGGAGAAAACTGTGGAGTTACCTACACTTGTAAGAAATCATTCAGAGAGAACCTGTATATCCTTCACCAAGTTTTCCCCAGTGGCAAACCTTGTAAAATATGATACAGTAACACAATCAGCATATTATACATGGTTTCAATCAAGATACAGAGTATTTTCCTTACCACAAGAATCACCCATATAATACTGCCCTTTAGAGGGACACTCACACTCCCTCCTTAAACCTAGCAACCACTCATCTGTTCTCCCTTTCTATCCTGTCATCATTTCAAGATTATGATATAAAGAGAATCATCAAATTTAGAATCCTTTGAGATTTTTTTCCCCCACTTGGAAAAAAAGGAGACTGATCATGGACAGTGGTCAAGGCTGTTCCATGTATCAGGAGCTCATTCCTTTTTATTGCTAGGTAATATCCATTGTATGGGCAGACCATACTTCAATATGTTTGACCTCTCATCTATTGAAGAGCATATGGGCTGTTTCCAGTTTTCAGTTATTACCCATAGACATTTGCTGCTATAAGAATTGGTGTATAGGTTTACATGACCATGTATCATCATTTCTCAGAGATAAACACTCAGGAGTGCTAGGTCATATGGCAAGCACATGCTTGATTTAAGAAACTACCACACTTTTTTCCAAAGTGGCTTAGCATTCCCACCAATGACATATGACTAATCTCTATCTTTGTCAGCATTAGTTTTGTCACTGTGTTCTATTTCAGCCATTCTGAGAGGTATGTAATGATATCTCATAGTGGTTTCAATGCATATTTCTCCAATGGCTAATGCTGTATATCTTTTCATGTATTTATTTATTTTTGTCCATTTGTATATTCTTGTTAGTAAAATACCTCTGTCTTCTTCCTATTTTCTAACTGAGTTCTTTTTTTTCATTTTTGCCAAGTGAAGGTTGAGGACAAGCTTCCTCACTTACTCTCCACTTTCACCCAAGGTAGGGAGAGCTCCTTGTTACTGCCAATCATGTATACATGTTTCAGATACTTGGGTGGTCCCCACTGATACAGTGGGTAAGAAAGGGCTCATTACTGACCAGCAGGAATGAAAGTCCCAGATCCCCCACTTGGCCTTCTCTGATACCATTCTGATAGGTGCTGGAGCACCTGGTATGACTTCATGAGGATGTGTCTAGGCTCAATACTCAGACTTTGCTGGCTTGGATGAAGATGGAGTCAGGTTTTTTTTTCTACGGTATTTAGCTGAGTTACAGATTTATTTAAACTTCTCTGTCTTGCAAGGATGCTCTTTGCTAGTCATATGGCTAGAGAGAAAGGCTGCCCCCCTATTCTGTTTTGTTTTTGTGGGAACTCATTTGTTTTGTGAGGCAAAAGGAATACCCAACAACATTACTACTCTATCATGCTTCAAGTTCTCAGGTTTCTAGCTGATTTGCCTTCTTATCTCCAGCTTCCAGAGTCTATGTATGTTTGTTATATATATATAATGTCAAGAGATTTTAGTTGTACATAAAGGGAAAAAGAGGGCTACTCTATCATGCTCGAAGAGGAATCCCTCAACACACGTCATAGGTTTTGTAAGTGATTCTGTAAAGGACATTGTGCTTATTAATAACTTTGACATATTTAGAACTTGATCTTGTCATAGTTACCCTTTTGTGTATTTATAAAAAATCTTGAAATTCAGGGAAGGGCCAGGATGGTGGAATAGCATGGAAGTCTTTTCTGCATCTTGCATCCATGAAATGCAGCCAGATCAACACTAAACCATCTTGCACACCTAGAAAGCTGATTTGAGTATTAACACAATAATCTGCACAACCTGAACCACAGAACTCAGCAGGCAAGGTTCCAGCAGACCCCAGAGAACAACCACAGTCATTGGGGCTGGAACAAGGTCGTTAAGGTTGAAGCCTGGTGCCAGGTATGTGTTGTGATTTTCCTTATCCCTGAAACACTGCTACCCAATTGCATGAACTTTTTCTGGAGCAGACTGGCACCTAGCCGCAGTCTCTGGGCATCAGCAACAGCATGGTTCTGTGAATGTTCCTGAGTGTGGCCACTACTGGGCCACTGCTCACTGAGACCCTCCCCCAGAAGGTCTGAACGGGTGAAAGCCACAGTCCCTCAGAAGTGAGAGGATGGGAAACACAGCTGCATCTGAGATAAAACTCAGGAGGGAGGTGTCATCTGGCAACCTGATGGCTTGGTCATGGACAGTGTAAAAGTAGGGAGTGGATGGAAGCCGGAGACAAAGGACAGGTGTGCGATTGCTGATTGGGGATGACAGAGTTCCAATACTAGAGATTGGGTAGCTGGGTGACGCCATTTTCACCCCTCCCAGGCATGCACATACACACCTACAAGTGTCACAACAATCCACCCCAGTTAGTTAAGCAGCGCCATCTAGTGGAAAACGGAGCCATTACACTAAGCCTCGCCCAACCAGGTCAACTTCTCTCTTCATGAACACCACAAGTCTCTCTGTCTGCTTAGTTTACAGACTATAAAGTGCTTCACAGTTTGATTTCTAGGGGAAAACGATGTAATTCCAATCGTATTTCACTCTGTTTACTGATCCATCTATTCAATTTTTTCTTATCTTTTATTTTTCTTGAATACATAGAGAAAAAATTTACTTTTATTTTCAATATTAAAAATTATTTTCTTTAATTTTTTCCACTATTTTTAATTTTTTGTAAATTTTTCAAATTCTACTTTACTTCAATCATTTCATTTTATTCTATTTCATTGTATTCATCTTTTCAAATTTTCAAACATCTTTTTTTCCTTTTTTTGTCTTTCCCTTTTTTCTCTAATCTATCAAGCTCCTTTCAACAAGCAGACCAAAATACATCTAGGATCTAGCATCATTTATTTGATTGCTTTGTGTGTTGTTTTTAATTTTCTAATTTTATTTTTTTTACATTATTAATTCCTTCTCTTCTTTCAAAATGACAAAATAAAGGAATGCACCCCAAAAGAAAGAGCAGGAAGAAACGACAGCCATGAACTTAATTAACACAGATACAAGCAAGTTGCCTGAACCAGAATTTAGAATCACGATAATAAGAATACTAGCTGGGGTTGAAATTAGATTAGAGTCCCTTTCTGCAGAGATAAAAGATGAAAAAAGATACTCAGGATGAAATAAAAAATGTTGTAACTGAGGAGCAATCTCGAATGGATGCCACAGCGGCAAGGAGAGATGAGGCAGAACATAGAGTCAGCGATATAAAGGACAAACATATGGAGAAAAATGAAACAGAAAAAAAGAGGGAGACTAGACAAAGAGCATGGTTTAAGAATTAGAGAAATCAGTGGCTAATTAAAAAGGAACAACATCAGACTTATAGGGGTCCCAGAGGAGGAAGAGAGAGAAAAAAGGGTAGAAGGGTTGTGAGCAAATCATAGGAGAAAACTTTCCTAACCTGGGGAAAGACACAGACATCAAAATCCAGGAAGCACAGAAAACTCCCATTAGATTCAACAACAACCAACCATCAACAAGGTATATCATAGTCAATTTCACAAAATACTCATGCAAGGGAAGAATCATGAAAACAGCAAGGAAAAAACAGTCCTTAACCTACAAGGGAAGGGAAGTCCTTAACCTACAACCTCAGGCTTGAGGCAGACCTATCCACAGAAACTTGGAAGGCCAGAAAGGAGTGGCAGGATATATTCAATGAGCTCAGTCAGAAAAATACACAGCCAAGAATTCTTTATCCAGCAAGGCTGTCATTCAAAATAGAAGGAGAGATTAAAAGTGTCCCAGACAAACAAAAATTAAAGAAGTTTGTGACCACTAAATCAGCCCTGCAAGAAATTTTAAAGGGGACTCTCTGAGGGAAGAGAAGACAAAAGAAAAAAAAAAAAGACCAAAAGCAACAAAGGCTAGAAAGCACCAGAGAACACCAGTGGAAACTCAAACTCTACAGGCAACATAGTGATAATAAATTTGAATCTTTCAGGACTTACATGTCAATAGACTAAATGCTCCAATCAACAGGCATAGGGTAACAGAATGGATAAGAAAACAAGATCCAACTATATGCTGTTTACAAAAGACCCACTTTAGACCTAAAGACACCTTCACATTGGAAATAAGGGGATGGAAAACCATCTATTATGCTAATTGTGGACAAAAGAAAGCCAGTGCAGTTATACTTATATCTGACAATCTAGATGTAAAAATAAAGACAGTAAGAAGAGATGAAGAAAGGCATTATATCATAATTAAGGGGTCTATCCACCAAGGGGTCTATCTACCTAACAGTTGTAAACATTTATGTTCCAAATGTGTAAGCACCCAAGTATATAAATCAATTAATCACAAACATAAAAAAAACTCATTGATAATAATACCATAATGATAGGGGACTTCAACATCCCATTTACAGCAATGGACAGATCATCTAACAGAAAATCAACAAGAAAACAATGGCTTTGAATGATACAGTGGACCAGATGGACGTAACAGATATATTCAAAACATTTCATCTTCAAGCACCAGAATATACATTCTTCTCCAGTGCACATGAAACTTTCTCCAGAATAGATCACATACTGGGACACAAATCAGCCCAAGTGCAAAAAGATGGAGATCATACTATGCATATTTTCAGACCACAACACTATGAAACTTGAAATCAACCACAAAAAAGATTTGGAAAGGTAACAAATACTTGGAGACTAAACAACAACCTACTAAAGATTGAATGGGCTAACCAAGAAGTTAAAAAGGAAATTAAAAAGTAGATGCAAGTCAATGAAAATGATAACACCACAGCCCAAAACCTCTGGTATGCACAAAGGTGGTCATTGGAGGGAAGATTATAGCAATCCAGGCCTTCTTAAAGAAGGAAGAAAGATCTCATATACACAACCTAACCCTATGTCTTAAAGAGTTGGAAAAAGAACAGCAGATAAAACCCAAAACAGCAGAACACAGGAAATAATAAAGATTAGAGCAGATATCAATGTTACCAAAACCAAAACCACAGAGCAGA
Organism: Neofelis nebulosa; assembly: GCF_028018385.1. Classification (NCBI taxonomy): domain Eukaryota; kingdom Metazoa; phylum Chordata; class Mammalia; order Carnivora; family Felidae; genus Neofelis; species Neofelis nebulosa. The sequence continues at coordinate 114,041,414 of NC_080782.1, forward strand.
TCAATGACACCAGGAGCTGGTTCATTGAAAGAATTAACAAAATTGATAAACCATTAGCCAGTTTGATCAAAAAGAAAAAGAACCCAAATAAATAAAATCAATAATGAAAGAGGAGAGATCACAACTAATGTAATAGAAATGCTAACAATAATAAGAAAATATTACCAGCAATTATATGCCAATAAAATGGACAATCTGGAAGAAATGGACAAATTGGTAGAAACATATACACTACCAAAACTGACACAGGAAGAAATAGAAAATTTGAACAGAACCATAACCAGTAAAGAAATCGAATTAGTAATCAAAAATCTCCCAAAGAACAAGAGTCCAGGGCCAGATGGCTTTCCAGGGGAATTCTACCGAACATTTAAGGAAGACTTAATGCCTATTCTCTTGAAGCTGTTCCAAAAAGTAGAAATGGAAGGAAAACTTCCAAACTCTTTCTATGAAGCCAGCATTACCTTGATTCCAAAACCAAAGACCCCACTAAAAAGGATAACACTATAGACCAATTCCCCTGATGAACATGGATGCAAAAATTTTCAACAAGATATTAGCCAACTGGATCCAACAACACATTAAAAAAATCATTCACCATGACAAAGTGGGATTTATACCTGGGATGCAGGGATGGTTCAACATCCACAAAACAATCAATGTGATTCATCAAAACAATAAAAGAAAGGACAAGAACCACATGATCCACTCAATAGATGCAGAGAAAGCATTTGACAAAATACAGCATCCTTTCTTGATAAAAACCCTCAAGAAAGTAGGGACAGAAGGAGCATACCCTGAGATCATAAAAGCCATATATGAAAGACCCAACACTAATATCATCCTCCATGGGGAAAACCTGAGATCTTTCCCCCTAAGGTCAGGAAGAAGATAGGGATGTCCACTCTTGCCACTGTTATTCAACATAGTATTGGAAGTCTTAGCCTCAGCAATCAGACAACACAAAGAAATAAAAGGCATCCAAATTGGCCAGGAGAATGTCAAACTTTCACTCTTCACAGGTGACAAGATACTCTATATGGAAAACCCAAAAGATTCCACCAAAAAAACTGCTAGAACTGATCTATGAATTCAGCAAAGTGGCAGGATATAAAATCAACGCACAGAAATTGGTTGTATTCCTATATACCAATAATGAAGCAACAGAAAGAGAAACCAAGGAATCAGTCCCATTTATAATTGCACCAAAACTCATAAAATACCTAGGAATAAACCTAACCAAAAGGTGAAAAATCTATACACTGGAAACTATAGAAAGCTTATGAAAGAAACTGACGAAGACACAAAAAAAGGAAAAAAATGTTCCATGCTCCAGGATAGGGAAGAAAAAATATTGTTAAAATGTCAATACTACCAAAAGCAATCTACATATTCAATGCAATCCCTATCAGAGTAACACAAGCAATCTTCACAGAGCTAGAACAACTAATCCTAAAATCTGTATGGAACCAGAAAAGACCCCAAATAATCAAAGCAATCTGGAAAAAGAAAACCAAAGCATGAGGCATCACAATCCCAGATTTTAAGCTGTATTACAAAGCTGTAATCATCAAGACAGTATGGTAATGGCACAAAAACAGACACTCAGTCAATGAAACAGAATAGAGAACCCAGAAATGGACCCAGAAATGTATGGCTAACTAGTATTTGACAAATCAGTTAAGAATATCCAATAGAATAAAGACAGTGGCTTCAACAAGTGGTGCTGGGGAAACTGGTCAATGACGTGCAGAAAAATAAAACTGGACCACTTTTTTTTTAATGTTTATTTTTGACAGAGAGACAGAGTGTGAGTGGGGGAGGAGCAGAGAGAGAGGGAGACAGAATCTGAAGCAGGCTCCAGGCTCTGAGCTGTCAGCACAGAGCCCGATGCGGGGCCCGAACTGACGAACCATGAGATCATGACCTGAGCCAAAGTTGGACGCTTACCAACTGAGCCACCCAGGCACCCCTAATCTGGATGGCTTTCTTACACCATACACTAAAATAAACTCAATATGGATGAATGGTGTAAACATAAGACAGGATGTCATGAAAATCCTCAAGGAGAAAGCAGGCAAAAACCTCTTTGACCTTGGCCGCAGAAACTTCTTACTCAACACGTCTTCCAGAGGCAAAGAAAACAAAAGCAAAAATGAACCATTGGGACCTCATGAAAATAAAAATCTTCTGCACAGCGAAGGAAACAATTAGCAAATCTAAAACAAAACTGATGGAATGGGAGAAGATACTTGCAAATGACTTATCAGATAAAAGGTTAGTATCCAAAATCTATAAAGAACTTACCAAAATCAACACCCAAAAAGCAAATAATCCAGTGAAGGAATGGGCAAAAGACATGAATAGACACTTCTCCAAAGAAGACATCCAGATGGCCAACCAACACATGAGAAAATGCTCAACATCACTCATCATCAGGGAAATACAAATCAAAACTACAATGAGATACCACCTCACACCTGTCAGAATGGCTAACATTAACAACTCAGGCAACAACAGATGTTGGCGAGGATGTGGAGAAAGAGGATCTCTTTTGCACAGCTGGTGGGAATGCAAACTGGTGCAGCCACTCTGGAAAACAGTATGGAGGTTTCTCAAAAAATTAATAGAACTACCCTACAACCCAACAATTGCACTACTGGGTATCCATCCAAAGGATACAGGTGTGCTGTTTCAAAGGGGCATATACAGAGCAGAACAGACTCTCTGGAGCCAAGCGTAGACAAGAGGCCCACGGAAGAGGGTAGGAAGGGTGGAGAGGTGGTGCGCACTACACGGACTGGTGGGAGGGAGCTGGGGCAGTGGAAGGGCAGCCCGCCTGGCAAGGCAGAGCCCTTAAGTCTGACTTGCAAAAGCAGAGGGGCTGGATGGAGTGTGTTTTGACAGCCAGCGGGACTTAACATCTGGAATGTTATAAGTCAACAGCTCTGCTCTGAGAGTGGGAGGGCTAGAGACAATGGGAGGGAGAGCTGTTGAGCCCCAGAGGACAGAGCTCAGCTTGGCGGGGAACATAGGTGCTCACCAGTGCTGTCTCCCTTGCCCACCCCCTAGCCAAAATCCCAAAGGGAACCAGTTCCATTAGGGAACTTACTAGCACCATGCAAACACCCAACGCTGTGCTTCTGTGGATCCATCCCTCTGATGGGTCTGCCTCCCTCCCAGTGCCATAGGGCCCCTCCGGAAGTGGACCACTGAAGGCAAAGCAAGCTGAGTCTGCCCCTCCCGCCCCTGTGTACCTCGCAGATCCACCCCGGCTAATACACCAGCTCCAATAGAAGCAGCACCACAAGCCTGGCAGTGTGCAAGTAGCCCAGACAAGAGCCACACCATTCCACAGTGAGTCCTGCCCCTGGGAGAGGGGAAGATAAGGTACACACCAGTCTGACTGTGGCCCCAGTGGTGGGCTGGTGGCAGACATCAGGACTGACTGCGGCCCCACCCACCAAAGCAAGTTACTCCAGACAGCACAGGGGAAGAGCCCTGAAGTTCTGTGCCACTCCAGGGACTAACCAAAATGACAAACGGAAGAATTCTCCTCAAAATAAACTCCAGGAAGTGGCAACAGCTAATGAACTGATCAAAAATGATTTAAGCAATGTAACATAAAATGATTTAAAATAATAGTCATAAAATTAATCACTGGGCTTCAAAAAAGTATAGAGGACAGCAGAGAATCTATTACTACAGAGATCAAGGGACTAAGAAACAGTCAGAAGTAGCTAAAAAATGCTATAAATGAGCTGCAAAATAAAATGGAGGTGACCACAGCTTGGATTGAAGAGGCAGAGGAGACAATAGGTGAATTAGAAGATGAAATTATGGAAAAAGATGAAGCTGACAAGAAGAGATATAAAAATATCCAGGAATATGAGGGGAGAATTAGAGAACTAAGTGACACAATTAAACGCAATAACATACGCATAATTGGGATTCCAGAGGAGGCAGAGAGAGGGAAAGGTGCTGAAGGTGTACTTGAAGAAATCATAGCTGAGAACTTCCCTGATCTGGGGAAGGAAAAAGGCATTGAAATCCAAGAGGCACAGAGAACTCCCTTCAGACCTAACTTGAATTGATCTTCTGCACAACATATCATAGTCAAACTGGCAAGATACAAGGATAGAGAATTCTGAAAGCAGCTAGAGATAAACATGCTCTAACATATAAAGGGAGACCAATAAGACTAGTGACGGATTTATCTATTGAAACTTGGCAGGCCGGAAACGAATGGCAGGAAATCTTCAATGTGATGAACAGAAAAAACATGAAGCAAAGAATCCTTTATCCAGTAAGTCTGTCATTTAGAATAGAAGGAGAGATAAAGGTCTTCCCAAACAAACAAAAACTGAAAGAATTCATCACCACTAAACCAGCCCTACAAGAGATCCTAAGGGGGATCCTGTGAGACAAGGTACCAGAGACATCACTACAAGCATGAAACCTACAAACATCACAATGACACTAAACCCACATCTATCTATAATAACGCTGAATGTAAATGAACTAAATGCTCCAACCAAAAGACATAGGGTATCAGAATGGATAAAAAAACAAGACCCATCTATTTGCTGTCTACAAGACACTCATTTTAGAAGTCAGTACACCTTCAGACTGAAAATAAGGGGATGGAGAACTATCTATCATGCTACTGGAAGTCAAAAGAAAGCTGGAATAGCCATACTTATATCAGACAAACTAGATTTTAAATTAAAGGCTGTAACAAGAGATGAAGAAGGGCATTATATAATCATTACAGGGTCTATCCATCAGGAAGAGCTAACAATTATACATGTCTATGTGCCAAATACGGGAGCCCACAAATATTTAAAAATATTAATCACAAACATAAGCAACCTTATTGATAAGAATGTGGTAATTGCAGGGGACTTTAACACTCCACTTACAACAATGGATAGATGATCTAGACACAGGATCAATAAAGAAACAGGGGCCCTGAATGATACATTGGATCAGATGGACTTGACAGATATATTTAGAACTCTGCATCCCAAAGCAACAGAATATACTTTCTTCTTGAGTGCACATGGAACATTCTCCAAGATAGATCACATACTGGGTCACAAAACAGCCCTTCATAAGTATACAAGAATTGAGATCATACTATGCATACTTTCAGACTACAATGCTATGACGCTTGAAATCAACCAGAGGAAAAAGTCTGGAAAACCTCCAAAAGCATGGAGGTTGAAGAACACTCTACTAAAGAATTAATGGGTCAACCAGGCAATTAGAGAAGAAATTAAGAAATATATGGAAAAAAATGAAAATGAAAATGAAAATAAAACAATCCAAATGCTTTGGGATGCAGTGAAGGCAGTCCTGAGAGGAAAATACATTGCAATCCAGGCCTGTCTCAAGAAACAAGAAAAATCCCAAATACAAAATCCAACAGCACACCTAAAGGAAATAGAAGCAGAACAGCAAAGACACCCCAAACCCAGCATAGGAAGAGAAATAATAAAGAGCAGAGCAGAAATAAGCAATCCAGAATCTAAAAAAAACTGAAGAGTAGATCAATGAAACCAAGAATTGGTTTTTTGAAAAAATAAACAAAATTGATAAACCTCTAGCCAGGCTTCTCAAACAGAAAAGGGAGAAGACCCAAATAGATAAAATCATAAATGAAAATGGAATGATTACAACCAATCGCTCAGAAATACAAGCAATTATCAGGGAATACTATCGAAAATCATATGCCAACAAACTGGACAACCTGGAAGAAATGGACAAACTCCTAAACACCCACACACTCCCAAAACTCAAACAGGAAGAAATAGAAAGCTTGAACAGACCCATATCGAGTGAACAAATTGTATCAGTTATCAAAAATTTCCCAACAAATAAGAGTCCAGGATGGCTTCCCAGGGGAATTCTACCAGACATTTAAAGCAGAAATAATACATATCCTTCTGAAGCTATTCCAAAAAATAGAAAGGGAAGGAAAACTTCCAGACTCATTCTATGAAGCCAGTATTACTTTGATTCCTAAACCAGACAGAGACCCAGTAAAAAAAGAGAACTACAGACCAATATCCCTGATGAATATGGATGCAAAAATTCTCAATAAGATATTAGCAAATCGAATTCAACAGCATATAAAAAGAATTATTCACCATAATCAAGAGGGATTCATTCCTGGGATGCAGGGCTGGTTCAATATTCGCAAACCAATCAACGTGATACATCACATTAATAAAAGAAAAGATAAGAACCAGAGGATCCTGTCAATCGATGCAGAAAAAGCATTTAACAAAATTCAGCATTCTTTCTTAATAAAAACCCTCGAGAAAGTCGGGATAGAAGGAACATACTTAAACCTCATAAAAGCCATTTATGAAAAGCCCACAACTAATATCACCCTCAATGGGGAAAAACTGAGAGCTTTCTCCCTGAGATCAGGAACGCGACAGGGATATCCACTCTCACCGCTGTTGTTTAACATAGTGTTAGAAGTTCTAGCATCAGCAATCAGACAACAAAAGGAAATCAAAGGCATCAAAATTGGCAAAGATGAAGTTAAGCTTTCATTTTTTGCAGATGACATATTATACATGGAAAACCCGACAGACTCCACCAAAAGTCTGCTAGAACTGATACATGAATTCAGCAATGTCACAGGATACAAAATCAATCTACAGAAACCAGTTGCATTCTTATACACTAATAATAAACCAACAGAAAGACAAATAAAGAAACTAATCCAATCCACAATTGCACCAAGAAGCATAAAATACCTAGGAATAAACCTAACCAAAAATGTAAAAGATCTGTATGCTGAAAACTATAGAATGCTTATGAAGGAAATTGAACATGATATAAAGAAATGGACAAACATTCCGTGCTCATGGATTGGAAGAATAAATATTGTTAAAATGTCAATACTACCCAAAGCTATCTACACATTCAATGCAATCCCAATCAAAATTGCACCAGCATTCTTCTCGAAGCTACAACAAGCAATCCTAAAATTTGTATGGAACCATAAAAGACCCCGAATAGCCAAAGTAATTTTGAAGAAGAAGACCAAAGCAGGAGGCATCACAATCCCAGACTTTAGCCTCTACTACAAAGCTATAATCATCAAGACAGCATGGTATTGGCACAAAAACAGACACATAGACCAATGGAATAGAATAGAAACCCCAGAACTAGACCCACAAACGTATGGCCAACTAATCTTTGACAAAGCAGGAAAGAATATCCAATGGAAAAAAGACAGTCTCTTTAACAAATGGTGCTGGGAGAACTGGACAGCAATATGCAGATGGATGAAACTAGACCACTTTCTTACACCATTCACAAAAACAAACTCAAAATGGATAAAGGACCTGAATGTGAGACAGGAAACCATCAAAACCCTAGAGGAGAAAGCAGGAAAAACCTCTCTGACCTCAGCTGCAGCAATTTCTTACTTGACACATCCCCAAAGGCAAGGGAATTAAAAGCAAAATGAACTATTGGGACCTCATGAAGATAAAAAGCTTCTGCACAACAAAGGAAATAATCAACAAAACTAAAAGGCAACCAACAGGATGGGAAAAGATATCTGCAAATGACATATCAGAGAAAGGGCTCTAGTATCCAAAATCTATAAAGAGCTCACCAAACTCCACATTCAAGAAACAAATAACCCAGTGAAGAAATGGGCAGAAAACATGAATAGACACTTCTCCAAAGAAGGACATCCCGATGGCCAACAAGCACATGAAAAGATGCTCAACGTCGCTCCTCATCAGGGAAATACAAATCAAAACCACACTCAGATATCACCTCACGCCAGTCAGAGTGGCCAAAATGAACAAATCAGGAGACTATAGATGCTAGAGAGGATATAGAGAAATGGGAACCCTCTTGCACTGTTGGTGGGAATGCAAACTGGTGCAGCCACTCTGGAAAACAGTGTAGAGTTTCCTCAGAAAATTAAAAATAGACCTACCCTATGACCCAGCAATAGCACTGCTAGGAATTTACCCAAGGGATACAGGAGTGCTGATGCATAAGGGCACTTGTACCCCAATGTTTATAGCAGCACTTTCAACAATAGCCAAATTACAGAAAGAGCCTAAATTTCAATCAACTGACGAATGGGTAAAGAAATTATGGTTTATATACACAATGGAATACTACATGGCAATGGGAAAGAATTAAATATGGCCCTTTGTAGCAACGTGGATGGAAGTGGAGAGTGTTATGTTAAGTGAAATGAGTCATACAGAGAAAGACAGATACCGTATGTTTTCACTTTTATGTGGATCCTGAGAAACTTAACAGAAGTCTGTGGGGGAGGGGAAGGAAAAAAAAAGAGGTTAGAGTGGGAGAGAGCCAAAGCATAAGAGACTTTTAAAAACTCAGAACAAACTGATGGTTGATGGGGAGGGTGGGTGATGGGTATTGAGGAGGGCACCTTTTGGGATGAGCACTGGGTGTTGTATGGAAACCAATTTGACAAAAAATTTCATATAAAGAAAACCAAAACATTAAAAAAAAAAAAAACCCAAAGGGGCACATACACCCCAATGTTTATAGCAGTGCTATCAATAATAGCCAAAGTAGGAAAGAGTTCAAATTTCCATCGATGGATGAATGGATAAAGAAGATGTGGTATACACACACACACACACACACTCACGCACACACACACACACACACACTCACGTACACGCGCGCGCACACACACACACACACACAGACAATTGTGGTATTACTCGGCAATCAATGGAGTATTACTCGGCAATCAAAAGGATGAAATCTTGCCATTCGTAACTACATGGATGGAACTAGAGGGTATTATGCTAAGCAATATTACTCAGGGAAAGACAATGATCACTCATATGAGGACTTTAAGATACAAAAACAGATGAACTGAAGGGAAGCAAAAATAATATAAAAACAGGGAAGGGGACAAAACGTAAGAGACTCTTAAATATGGAGAACAAACAGAGGTTTACTGGAAGGGTTGTGGGAGGGAGGATGGGCTAAATGGGTAAGGGACATTAAGGAATCTACTCCTGAAATCAGTGTTGCACAATATACTAGCTAACATGGATATAAATTTAATAAATAAATAAAGAGAAAGGAAAAAAATCTTGAAATTCAGAAAAACTTTCACTGGATTTTTGGTAATGTGTGAATACTGACAATATTTATATTGAGAATTATAATAAGGCATCCATAGGGTACGCATTTGACTTTTACTGAATATTTTATATAACCCTCTTTTAAGTGTACTTATTTATCTTGAGGGTGGGGAGGAGCAGAGAGAGAGTGAGATGGAGAATCCCAAGCAGGCTCTGTGCTGTTGGTGCTGAGTCAGACACGGGGCTAGATCTCAGGAATGTTGAGATCATGACCTAAGCCAATATTAAGAGGCAAACCCTTAACCGACTAAGCCACCCAGGTGCCTCTAACCTTTCTTTTTACCCAACTTCTGTTATCTTGAAATTTTCATTATTCTGTGTTTGTGAGTGTGTATGTGTGTGTTTCTCTCATCCTTATTCCATCTACTCATCAGAAATAGATGAAAAATGTCTGGTTTACAAAGGAATGGTATGACTTTCTTCCATGTCAACCTCCTGCCCAGATAGCACTTAGTGATAAAGGGCCAGCCTGTTTAGAATGGGAGATGTTTGTCTTTACGTAGACAGTAGTCAACCTTTGACTTGTTTCAAATGAATAGATATTTCCATGCATTATTACATTATGTGTATACATTCCACTCAAGTTTACCTAGCTTTTAACATTGAAGTTTAATTCACACTTTTTACATTGTCAAAACTCTTGGAACTTTCGGAAGAAATGAGTGTTTCAAATATACCAAAACTCTGCACAAATAAGTATGTATTATAGATACTTATAAGAATTTATTAGTAATTGTAATGAGAGATATGATTGGGGTATTGGGTTTCATATGAGTTATATCTGTGGGATAAGTAGCTAACCTCAAAGTTTCTACAAGAGGTTATAAGGGTCGTGATCACCAGACTGCAAGCTCCCTTACAGCAGGGGCTATGTTGCATTCTTCATGGCCTATCCTATATTTAGTCAATATGTTTGTTGAATGAATAAATCAATGAAAAACATGATTTTACCCTACAGTTGATCTCTCTAGAAATTAAGACGAGAGAGGCCACTTCTATTTGCATGGAAAGACATCTCTTTAACAGAATTCAAAAGTATACTCAGAAAACACCTCTGGGGAACTTCCTAGAAAAGAATTATATACCATGTCAACTCCTACAAAAGGAATGACCCATAGATAAGGAATTACAGACCTGAACTTTCCCTGAAAGTGAAAGGGATCTCTTTGATAAGCTTGGGTGATGATCGAGCCAGACTGGTCCTTCTCTAACCGCTTTCTTTTGCTTTCTTATTGCTGACACTGGAAATTTTCCAGGCCCACAGCTGCACCCTCTACAAAAATGCATTCACGTTTCTCACATGGTTATGGATCTATTGATCTGGCCAGCAGACACTGGTATGCTGTTTGTGCTCAGCAAATGCCAAGTACATCTTTCAGACTTTACCAGGAAACCAAATGCCGTCAGGAGCTTTGGCTGTGAATATAGCAACTGACCCTTGAGGGAATGGAATATAAGTGCAGAATGAGAATTTCTAGCTGAAGTTTACATCTTATACCTCCCCACCCTTACCACATGCCATTATTTCTTCTGCCAGCTTCCTGTGTGGCTGGAGGTGATGACAGTGGTGCCCACACCTCTCAAAATGCGTTTAGTCTTATAAAGGAGAAATAATCCACCGACATCCATTACGCCCACTCCCTTATCCCAAGCTAGCATTCCCCTGGAAATTGTATGCAAAGTATTATCTCTATATATACCCTTTAAATTTTGTAAAGAGAGGGTCTCGTGGATTTCTTCACATTTTTAGAAGACTTTACTGTCTACATAAATGTGTTATACAATTAGACTCTTAATTAAGGTGGCGGTGGAAAAGAATGATAATATGTTGCCAACAAAATAAGTCAAGCTGGTTCCTTTGGAGAGATATTAGAAGGCTCAGATGTCTGGATGCTAAGGTTTTATAGGTTCTGTCATAATCTTTGCACCAGGTGAATACTACAGTTAAAAAAATCTCTAAAACTCTGCTGTACATAAAAATATGCATTAACAAGCAGGATTTGAGAATCCTATAAAGAGTATGATGTCTACCAAAAGGAAAGGGCAGAGGAGAAATTATTGAGATTTTAATTGGACTGGCAATGCTGGGAGGGCTCTGTGGAAGTTCACAGTAGCTACCGAGTGAGTACACATACCCCATCTATACATAGAGTAAAAAAAACAAAAGGTAGCCAGCTATGTCAATAGTACAGAAAGCTTTCTTCCCCACTCCCACAATTTGACTAACAAAATTTTGCAGTCCAAAGATGACTAAGTAATGTGATTCTGAAGCCCATGTAACCCCTATCTACTGACAAGATGAAAAAGTTAAAACCTGGTGAAATATGGCAAAGATAAAAAAAAAGAGATTTTAAGTGGCAGACACACTAAGTAGGGAGAATTTGATCAAGCGTAATAACTAGATTAGGAATTAAAATATCTGTATTTAACTGTTCAGGAGCAGGCAAAGTGTTTATCAAAACAAAGCTAAGCACAGGGATGGGCAGAACAGACGATAATGCTTCTGAGTAGATATTGGACCCAGTTTTATCACAAGGGATCATCTTATGATCGGGCAATGAACTAAAGAAATATGGAGAGTACCATGTTAGAAAGAATGCAGGGAAGAAGGTTCTAAGTCTAGACATCTGAGTCCTAAGGATATAAGGTTTGCAAAGAAAAGAACATGTGAGGGTAGAGGCAGAGACCAAGAAAGAGAAAGAATCCCAAATAAGCTCTGCACTGTCTGTGCTGAGCCTGAAGCAGGGCTCAATCTCATGAACCATGAGACCATGACCTGAGTCAAAATCTAGAGTTGGATACGTAATTGACTGAGCCACCGAGGCACACCAGAGTGCTTCTTATTTGTAATGAGTGGAGGCTCAGAGAGCAAAATACAGTGCCTGTAGACATGATCGACCATAAAGTGAGCTGAAAAGAGAGAGGATGGACATAAAGTGACAATATCAAGAATTATTCTTGAGGGTGGTCCTCAACACCACATTAAGCACTGATGTCCACAGCTCCTCTGAGCAAGATTAGTTATACATTTGAATACTTTTCCCTCCAGACTTCTGAAGTCTTAGCTGAGACCCCTGCAATAAAAGATTAATGGAAGAAAAATAAACAGAAGTTTATTCATCTGTATACCTTCCAAGTGACTTAGAATGCAGGCTTAAGGATCATCTTAATAGGGGTGGAGGGATCTTCGGGGACAGTAAACGATTTTTAGAAACGATGAATAGCTCCTTAGTAGATGGAAGGTGTGATAGTTTGTGACACTTGTCTAGATGTGGTGTGGACTTGATTTCTCCTCTCCCATGACAAGAGTCCATCCTCCCTGGCTGATGAAATTATGAGGGAGGAGATTCATGACGAGTGATTTCTTTTTGGAGGATTTGTCTTTAGGCAGATGACAGAGTTTAGAACAAGCTTTTTACTGCATTTGCTATTTTCCAAGTACCTACAGCTCAAAATAATTCATTTGCCAAAGTGGCATTTTTGGGGGTGGCATATTCTACCTGTCATGTTCTGCTTTGGATCAGACTGATTAAGACAGTGCGTGTTACTCTCCAACAAACCTGAATTTCAGCAAAAGAGATGCTACATGGGGATAAAGGCCAGGGAAACTGCACTCAAGACTCCAATGAGAATTAAATTCCTTCCTAGTCCAGTTGACCACCCATGGTGTTTATACTACCATATTGTCTACACTTATGACTTGCTATTTATGGTTAATGTACATGTTCATAACAAAGCAGCAGCTAATCTCCTCTAGCACAAGAGCACAGAAACCACCAACTTAATAGCATACTTTGTTTTCTCTATGCATCTGGATTTGAGCAAATACAGTGGACCTTACAACTGCATCAACTCTTCCCTGTCTCCAACTTCTCCATGAGCAATGGGACAGTCACAAGTGTTCCCTCTATTAATCTGTGGCCTTGTAAAATTAACTATATTCTGAGCTCAATTTTTCATAAAATGTTCACAGCATTAAAAATAAATAGGTGGCAGAAACACAGAAAAAGTTAAAATATACTATCATCCCCTCTTATGGATGCAGTGGCAGAAAATAATGCACGCATAATTCTATGTAGTTGAGTGTCCATGTAAAGTTTAGGTAATTTTATATAAACAATTAGGCATATTAAAAGCCAATGCATAATTAACACTGAATGTGTAGTCAACTAGAACAAAAAAGTAAATCACTGCTCTAAGAATACATACTGTCTTAGAAAACATCACCAAAGTATTTTTTTATATATAAGTAACTTAACAGTGTTTTAACATTAAGGATCCTAGAGCAAACTCAAACTTCAGAAGCCATTAAAAATTGACCTTCTGTGTTTGACTGGAAAAGCATGTTTTGATTATAAGATAATGTAGTACAGTCATGATCAATTTATTATCTCTCACCAGCTCTTTTTTCTTCCAACTTTCCTAATTTTAAAATTCATAGATATTTCAACAGCAGAGTAATACATCTGTTTCTAATTCATTTACATTTTGTTTGTTGTGATGTTTCATATGAGCTATTAGAAGTTCCAGAAGCTTTGGCTTTTATGGAGGATATTAAGTTTTCTTTTTTTTTTTTTTTTTTCCTTTGAATAAGGCTGGAATACTTTACAAGGAATAAAAACAAACCAGATCTCCAAAACTTCTAGTTTAATTTGAAATACAACTCAAAAGCTTTAAATAGATTTTTAAAAGGTGATACAGTGTCTCCTTCCAGTGTTGCAGTTAAAGACCTCAAGAGGTCTTATTTTCCAGCCCACCATTACATTGCACTATTTGTTTATTTTTAATATGGAGATGTCTCGGTGAATGCTGTGATTTTATTGGACAATGGCAATCTTTCTAAGAGGAAGTTTGAAAACTCAGAGATCTCAGAGCTGTTTTAGAAAAGGACATCTTCAACAAGTTCAGAAATAAGTCAACCTTAACTTTGCAAAAAGTCTAAGTGCTACTTATTTTCAGTACATTAATTTTGTAAAATGGATTCAACAGCTCTAATACAACAACAACAAGAAACCCAGAAGTCTATCTTTTGTTCCTAACTCAAAGGAGGATATTCTCTAGGACTGGAAAACCAAAGGCAAACATGTAATTCATCATTTTACTAATTTTTTAAGCCCATTATCTTTTTTCCCCTTGCACCACCAATTGATTTGGAGAACATTATAAACATTCTCAATATAGACATTCTCATATTTATTTTAAGTATATTTTTTAATGTTTACTTTTATTTTTTTGGATTAAAAAAATTTAATATAATTTATTGTTAAATTGGCTTATGTGCAACACCCAGTGCTCATCCCAACAAGTGCCCTCCTCAATGCCCATCACCCATTTCCCCCTCCCCCTCCTCCCTTCCCCCTAAGTTTGTTCTCTGTATTTAAGTGTCTCTTGTGGTTTGCCTCCCTCTTATTTCTTAATAATAATCTTTTAAATTAGCCTCCTGCTTATACATGAGATGCTCATGAAAAAACTGAAGACTGGACAAATGACTATTCAACTTTTATTTTTTTTTCAACGTTTTTTATTTATTTTTGGGACAGAGAGAGACAAAGCATGAACGGGGGAGGGGCAGAGAGAGAGGGAGACACAGAATCGGAAACAGGCTCCAGGCTCCGAGCCATCAGCCCAGAGCCTGACGCGGGGCTCGAACTCACAGACCGCGAGATCGTGACCTGGCTGAAGTCGGACGCTTAACCGACTGCGCCACCCAGGCGCCCCTATTCAACTTTTAAAAGTAAGTTCATGTTACTGACAACCCTGAGCCTGCTTGGGATTTTCTCTCTCCCCCCCCCCTCTGCCCTCCATCCTTCCCTGACCCCTCTTCTCTCCTTCTGTCTCAAAATAAATAAATAAAACTTTCAAAAAAGAAAAATGTGAAACTAAACTAAAAAAGGGATGTGAACTCAAAAGTAGAACACACTGCACCACACCCGTGTCTTTACTCAAATCTCTTCTCTTTGGTTCAGTCTCCTATGTTTATTTCGTGACAAATAATGTCATGATTCAGGGACAAGCTTTGCCTCTTTTCAGAGGAATGCATTGCTTATGGAGATTCCGCTTAGATTTTGAAGAACTATGAAGTTGGAGGTAAGACAGAGTGGCAATAACAAAGTTGTAGCAAAGTCAGAGGACATGAGGAGCAGGGCTAACAACACAGCTGGGAGAAGGCTGCAGAGGTGACCAGACGTGAACAGAGGTCGGGAGGCTATGGTGACCTAATAGCTACTACATGTAAGAGTGCTTGTTCTGTTCTAGGCACGGCTCCACATGCTTTACATACGTTAATTTATATAATCTACACAACAATCCTATAAACCTACCCCTTTTTTCCCCAACAGATGGATAAACTGAAGCATGGAGAGTTTTAATAACATGTCCAGCCTACAGTGGAGCTGGGATTAAAATCCTCTCAGTCTGGAAGTGCCTGGTGGCTCAGTGGGTTAATCGTCAGACTCTTGATTTAAGCTCAGGTCATGATCCCACGGTTTGAGGGTTTGAGCCCCACATCTGGCTCTTTACTGTCAGTGTAGAGCCCACTTCAGATCCTCTATCTCCCTCTCTCTTTGCTCCTCCCCAACTCACCCTCATTGTCTTTCTCTATCAAAAATAAATAAGCATTAAAAATTAAAAATATATATATATTCTCTCAGTCTGACTCAAGTCTCTATGCACTTAACCACTGGGCTATGCTGCCTCTTCTTTGCTACAGGAAAGAGATTTCAGGAAAAGGAGAGGAATGTGGAAAATACAGAGTTCAGTTTTCTAAATGCCTGAGGAAAAAAACAAAAGGCAGATGAAGTTTCCTCTGATCCCTTTCTTTAGTGTTCTTTCAACACAAAAGATGTCTCTTGGTCTAATGGATAAACTAAGAAATAGTGTTTATTCTGTCAGGCAAAATGAAATGAAAATTGAATTCCCGTTCTTGGATGCCATATAAATAATATAAAATGCTTAGGAAACACCAAGTTAGATTTTACAATCCAAAGAACACATTTATTCCCCAATAGTAGCAACAAGATAATAAAGTTTTACAATCAAAGTGCCATAAAATAAAAACTCCCAAAAAGATGCCTGTGAGAATAGTGACTGGCATTCCCCATCAGCACAACTTCCTGAGGGATGAAGTCATTCAAACAACTGCATTTGTGCATTGTAGGAAACAAGGAAGTTGGCTTTTTGCTTTTGATGGTGCTGCTATTTTAGAACAATCTCAATTTTGGAGCAAGGTCTTAAGAACTTTCATGTAGGGCTAGTGGTACCTTCCATCTTGAGGATGGAGCCTAACATCTCTTTCAGGGATAGAAATGCTACTGTCTGTCTGTTCTCTCTCCCTCTATTCTTATGAAGAAAATGACTGACAGGAAACCAAGTCATGCCTTGAATTGTTACTTCTTGCCTCATCGAAAGTAAGCTTGCCTTGGAACCTTCGAGAAATATTCTGATCATGCTTGGTTTTGCTTTTTGGTTCAATGAACATATCTAATATATATGTGCTTTAAAGAAACATCCCAGTGTGGGCTCCTATGTAAAAATGCAAAGTTTACTGGGAACATTTGGTTATTCTGTGGCTAAATGATTCGGCATCATGGAATCCAAACAGTCTACACCTACATTTCCTGTCTGCAGTTGGCAGCCCACACCACCACACCCACTTCCCCAAGTGAACACCTTCAAAGGTCATCACTTACATTCTTCTGGCTCACAGTTACTTTCCTGGAGAGAAGTACACTCTGCATTGCAAGGGTGATAAAACACCAATTCACCACAATTTTTCAAACAGTTACTGAAAACCTACCTTGATGCTTTAAACTGCAGCATGTAATCCAGACAACACCCCCTACAGTGGGCTCTTACAGTCTAAAGCTCAGGAAGCTAGGTAACGCGCAGTGACACAATACAGAACCACTCTATCACTGTTCCCAGCTTGAACAGCATAAATCAAAATACCTAAGATATATTCTACTACTATTCATGCATTATGTATGGTTTTTGAGATCACTCATCCAAGTAGCCATTTGGTGTATTTTGGAATATGTAGTATGGGGTTTTATACAATTCCATGAAAATGTTCGTTATTCTTAAATCACCAATCTTAAAAAAACCTACTGTAAACAAGACTTAAGGACAGTGAAACCAGTGGTTTGCATGCAAAGAGGCCCTTTTTTTAAGGGACAGAAGCCATACATTTTCAATTATCCTTCCCTAAGTTAACGCTTGTTTCCCTTTTTAAAAACAAACATATTTATGCCTTGCTCCCTTTTGCAGAATTATTCAACTACCTTTTGACATGAATTGTCAGAAAATTTAATATTCTTTTCCTTGCGATTGCAGTGGAATACCAAAAAAAAAAAAATCAACAGTTATAATCACAGGAGAGAGGAATTCAGGCATTACGGCATATAGCGAGTATTTACTGAAGGAAAGAAGGAAGAGATGCACAGAAGGGCTTTCCAGCACTTTCAGTGGGATGTGGTAAAAGCCTCAGAGAGGACAGGTACAGCTTTCCTGAAAGAGAACCAACTTGATTTGGTTGTGAAGTAGATGGTTCAAGGAGAGATGAAATTAATCTGCCCTTCGCAATACAATCTCTGAAAAGTTACAGGTAAGGTCCCTCTCTCATCTGTACAATGTGAAGAAGAAAGTTATTAGGGTCAAATAAGTTCACAGGCTTAAAGCATCTAAAACAGGAACCAGCACACAGAAGGTGGCCAATCAGATGACTTACCTCCGTGCTGGGCTTTTCCTTTCCTAACAAGCAAGACAAGATGCATGCCAGCAGCTCATGAAGGGAAGGAGTTGAAGTCCACCCAGATTCCTGTGGTTTGACCATAGGCAACTCATTTATTTATTTTCCCTTTAGTTTAATAGAAATTAATAACTAAGCCATTAAGTTAGGTCTCCTTGAAGTCCCAGAAAAAAAGCATTATGTTGATTTGATGTAACCTGTAACTAAGTTTCTGGATTTTGTTAATTTCCCACTTCATGGCACACTAAGAATTGAATCCTCATTTTATACTTCTTTCTTTCTTACTATGGTAATCACATGCATGCACAGAAAGGCCATCTGTGCAGAGTTCATGTGTCCTGTTAAGCACAAGAAACCTTTTCCAGTTGCCAGGATTGACAGTGGTGTTTCTACTCCAGCCAGGCTTTCAGTGTTTCATTCCTTGGGGAGTAATACACACACCTATATGATGAAGATTGTGTGTGTGTGGGAGGAGGCCTTTGTGGGAAAGGAGAGAGTGAGAGGATCCTGGGATGCAGATTCCTTGTGCATCACAAACTTGATCGGATGAAGAGAGAAGAAGGGACCGTCCCTGTGGTTCCGAGGACCCTAAGGGGTCTCATCTCCCCAATGCATATCATCAAGTGACATTTTTTTCTAAGCTTCTCTATTTTTTTTTTTTTTGAGAGAGAGAGAGAGAGAGACAGTGAGAGAGACAGGGCACATGTGAGAGAGAAGGAGAGAGAGAGAGAGACAGAGAGAAAGAAGCCACCCTGGCATCCACTAAGCTTCTCTTTTAAAAGGCCAAACCCATCTGCTTCACTTACTACAAACACGCTTAAATAAAATCTTTCCCAGCTCTCTCATTTTACTTGTGAGAAACTGAGGCCTTGAGAGGTAGAAGGACTTACCAATACTCCACAGCTTGTTAGTGGGAAGAGAGCACACTAGAACCCAGGTATTCCCAGTGCCAGTCCAGAGCTCCTCCCAAGCTTCTCCTCTGTATGGTTAACCTGGCCAAGTGACAGGCATAATCTGAGACTGTTGGTTCTGAATTTATTTTTTTTTTTATTTTTTTTTTTTAAATTTTTTTTTCAACGTTTTTTTTTTATTTATTTCTGGGACAGAGAGAGACAGAGCATGAACAGGGGAGGGGCAGAGAGAGAGGGAGACACAGAGTCGGAAACAGGCTCCAGGCTCCGAGCCATCAGCCCAGAGCCTGACGCGGGGCTCGAACTCACGGACCGCGAGATCGTGACCTGGCTGAAGTCGGACGCTTAACCGACTGCGCCACCCAGGCGCCCCCTGAATTTAAAGTCAGATGTGCTTCAAGTAGTGCCGAGCAGTTCACAAGTAGTAGGAACTCTCACCATTATCAACCTAGGCTCTGCCACTATCCTCTCTCCTTTGGAAAAGAGTGGTCTTTTATTCTAGGTCTTTCTCTCACTCCTTGTGATTTCTTCTTCACACAGCAAAAATAAAACCCCATTCTTACCACAGCCTACAATGCCCTGTATTATCAAAACCTTGTCTTCCCCCCTGAGCAGAAGCTGCCAATATTGAGATTCAGTCATTTTGGGTGGCTTATTGTTTCTCAAATATGCCAAACATGCTCATGCCTCCCCTTTGTAAGAAACTGCATTGTTAAAAATAGAATGGCTGTTTAAATAGGAAGAGCGGGTAAAAATTAAAAGTCAAGAAAATAGGGTTACTCACAGAATTGTTCCAAAAAATAAATAAATCAACAATCTTAAGATATGCTGTCATAAAACAGAATCAAACTCGAGTGACAACAAATTGGTGTCATTAGAGTTGGTGATCAATTCAATGTGAGGGATAAAGCCAAGAAGAAACCAAAGGTGTTTTCATGTTCTTTATGTGGTCACTGGAGGGATGGTGGTCACATTCAGTTTACTTGCTTGGGACCAACTAGGATGAAAAGGAGCTACAAACACCCCCAGTCTACGGAAGAATAGATTACCACACAGAAGCATAAATACTGAGAAAAGAGTAATCTATTTGCAAGTAGGTAAGCAATTTTCAACATTAATAACTCAAGCTGCCTTGATTTGTTAGGATATATCAATGGCATTTAACTATTACAAAATGTTTTCTTGTTTTGCAGAATATAATTAGACTACACGGAATTTTAAAAAATAACAAAGGAAAGGATAGTCTGTCTCAGATTTTTCCATTAAACAGATACAGCTGGGGTTATGCTCTTGTTGATTGCTGGCAACTGAAAGAAGATTTTGAAGATACAATTATCTAACTACTCTTAGGTGTACTATTGATACAAGAGTAGAAATTAGCACCTAAATGAACCACTTTGTTATCATGTATCATGGATTTGATTAAGCAATGGCTAAAAAAATAAATGTTTAGTAAAGCCAAGAGATGTCATTTAGAGACTTTTTGGAGAATGTGTAGGTTGGGTATGTTTTGATTTTAACAGACATTAAAAGTTTGATCTTGCAACTGAGAAAAATTAACAAGAGATGAAAATGTCACTTTCTGCCAGTTGCAAAAGCATGTGTCCAAAAGACCTAGCTGATAACTGGAAAGAGAGGCTATCAACTATTGTCTTAGTTCTTATCCTTACTTGGGTTGGGGAGTAAACAGCAGACTTCAGTGGGTGAGTCTTGCTGGGCCTTTCCTCTAGACCTTCCCTAAAACAACTTAATCTTTTTGCTTTTCTCCCCTTTGACCACATCACATCTGACTGACTGAGCTTTCCCCAGTGTATCTATCATCTCATTCTTCCCTTTCCGCCACTACCCACCTCAAACACCAGACTGGAAGGATAAAGTTCCATCTAGAAAAAATAATGTTGCATTTTTAAAATTTAGTGGGTTTTTATATTAAGAAGAAATTTACAGGGGCACGTGGGTGGCTCAGTTGGTTAAGTGTCCGACTCTTGATTTAGTCTCAAGTCATGATCTCATGATTCATGAGATTGAGCCCTGAGTTGGGCTCCACACTAACAGTGCACAGCCTGCTTGGGATTCTCTCTCCCTTTCTCTCTGTCCCTCCCCCACTAGCATGCTCCCTCTCTCTCTCCCAAAATAAATATTTTTAATTTTTTTTTAACGTTTATTTATTTTTGAGACAGAGCATGAACGGGGGAGGGTCAGAGAGAGGGAGGGACACAGAATCCGAAACAGGCTCCAGGCTCCGAGCTGTCAGCACAGAGCCCGATGCGGGGCTCGAACTCACGGACCGCGAGATCATGACCTGAGCCGAAGTCAGCCGCTTAACTGACTGAGCCACCCAGGCGCCCCCAAAATAAATATTTTTTAAAAATGAAATGTACATGAAGTAAAATATCTGTATCTTTAATATAAGCCTTTCTGAACTTTTATGTATATGTACACACCTGTAGCCAATATCCAGATCAAGATGCTTCATTTGCTCAATCTAATGTTTTTAAGATTAATCCATGTTGTTGTATATATCTGAATTTCATTCTATTACTGCTGTTTTCAAAAATTCATTGTAGATTTATACCACAATTTTTTCTCCATTTTTCTGTGCCAGACATTTGTGTTATTTCAGTTGTGTGAATAAAGCTGCTTTGAAATGTTTTGTGTAGATCTTTTTGAGAACATAGGTCTTATTTTCTTGAGGACTAGAACTTCTAAGTTTATCTTTTTCCATACGGACATCTGCACTGGTTTCCTGTTGCTCTTGTAACAATACCAGAAACTTAGCAGCTTAAAACAACGCAAACTTTTATTACAGCACTGGAGGTCAGACATCTAAATTGGGTTTTACTAGGTAACAATCAAGGTGTTAATAGGGCTGTGTTTTTTCTGTAGGTTCTAGGGTAGAATCCATTTCCTTATCTTTTCTATCTTCTGGATCCTGTCCATATTCTTGTGCTAATTATATTCTTCTATCTTCAAAGGCAGCAATATAAAACTGAACATTCCTCTGCCAGCTTCTCCCTGGTTCTCTCTTGCCTCCCTCCTCCATCTATCTTTAAGGAGGCTTGTGACTACATTGGGTCCACCTGGGAAACACAGGCTAATCTCTGGTGGTAATCCCATCATCTGATTAGCAACTTTAATTCCATCCATAACATTAATTGAACTTTGACTTGTAAAGTAATATATTCACAGGTTCCACGGTTAGGACATTAACATTTTTAGGGGTTGTTATTCTACTTACCACAACTTGTGAGCGTTCCAGAACCATTTGTTGAATTTTTCCTTCACTGAATTGTTGTGCCTTTGTCAAAAACAGCTGACCATATTTTCATGAACTCACTATGATTTTAATTTACCCTTTCTTCATATCAATAAAATTAAAACAAATTTTCATTTGCTTGTTGGCCATTCAGGTATCTTCTTTTGTGCAATGTCTTTTTCTTTTTTTTTTCATTTTTATTCCTGATGGTTGTTTGTCTTTTTCTTATTGATGTATGGGAATTTAAAATTTATTTTGTATATAAATCCTCATTAGGTATGCACAATGAAACATTTTATTCTAATCTGTGGCTTACCCTTTTACTTTCTTAATGATGTCATTTGATGAGCAGAAGGATTTGATGAAGTCTAGCTTATTTTTTTCCCATATGATTAGTATTTTCTGTGAGTGTCCTTTTTACAAAATTCTTGCCTTCCTCAAGAACTTGAAGCTATTTTCTTATCTTTTCTTCTTTAGCAGTATTGCGCAATAAAAATGCAATGTGAAAAGAAAATGCAGTGTGAGTCACAAACATGAGCCACATATATAATTTGAAACTTTCTAGTATTCACATTAAACAAAAATAGAAAGAAACAGGTGAACTAATTTTAATTTTTTAACCCAAATATCAAAATATTATTTCAAAATCTAACCAGTATAAACTTCATTAAAGAGCTCATTTACATTTTTTTTTGTACTACGTCTTTGAAATCAGTGTGTTTTATACTTATAGCACATCTCAATTTGGACTAGCCACATTTCAAGTGTTCAGTAGCTACATGTGCTTAGTGGCTGTAGTATTAGACAGTAAAATACTAGAAGCTTGCTGGTGTCTCTTATAAATTAAGGTCTATGAGCCATGTCAAAATAATTTTGTGTATGTTGTGAGAAAGGAGTCAAGGTTTATTTTTTTTAACATATTTACCAAGTTGCTCCAACACCATTTATTAAAAAGACTTTCCTTCCCTCATTGAATTATATTGGTTCCTTTCTTGAAAAGCATATAATAGTACATGCTGCATTCTCTATTCTGCTCCTTTGATCTACTTATGTATCCTTATGCCATTTTAAGCTCATCTTTAATTACTGCAGATTAGAATAAATCTTAAAATCTGGGAGTGTAAATCCTCCAATTTTATCCTTCAAGTTTGCCTTGCCTGGCTTATGTCATTTGTATTTTCATATACACTTTAAAAGTAGCTTGTCAATTTTTTCTCAGGTTTTCACTGTCAGGAAACTTTGGTCTTTGAACTCTGATAATCAGCAATTTAGAATTATTATTAACTAGAAATAGAAATTAATTTTCATTAACTCCAAATGTCTAAGACTAAGTACAGAGCTACTTTAGAAAAATGGGTGCTAGGGGCACCTGGGTGGCTCAGGTGGTTAAGCATGTGACTTGGGCTCAGGTCATGATTTCATGGTCGGTGGGTTTGAGCCCCACATCAGGTTCTGTGCTGACAGCTGAGAGCCTGGAGCCTGCTTTGGATTGTGTGTCTCCCTCTCTCTCTGCCCTTCCTCTGCTCATGCTCCATCTCTCAAAAATAAATAAACATTAAAAATTAAAAAAAAAAAAAAAGAAGAAAGGGCGCAAGTTGTACCCCTGTCAAAAATGCATGAGGCAATAAGACTCAAAGGCTTTCTGTGACTGATCCTAAGCAACTCTATTCTTTTGACCTCTGATGCCCCAAAGATCACATGCAGACAGTCAATGCTAAAATAAGCAAGAGTGAGGATGGAGAAGACACTCAAAGAAAGGCTGATGTATACCAGATTACATAAGAACTTTTGAAATAGTCTTAAGAGATTTATATTCTTTTCCAATTTTGAGAGGAGCAATAAAGACAATGTTTTTTAATAAATATTAAAACAAAACTTTCCTCCCAAATGCATATATTTATATATGTATGCATGTGTATATATAGGTATGTTATATCTATATGTATATCCACTAATAAGTTTAATTCATTTTATGACCACAGACTCTAAGTTTTGAGAGATAAAAAAAATGAAGCATAAGAGAGTAAATTAGATAATTTGTTGTCACAGAATATAAGAGAAAAAACTGAAAATAGCTTCTCCAATATAGTAAATGATTGAAGTAAAACCTAGTTTATTCTCCATTTTGTCAAATAACATTTCTTAATTCACTTATATCCCTGTATATTTAGAGAACGATTATAATTAAAAATCATAATATTGACCTTCAGAGACTAGAGGATTTTTTCACATTCCATTTACTCAATGCTAATTAAATATCTCTTAAGGGTCAGGTACTTTGTTTTCCTGACTTTCTTCTGAGAAACTGGACAGCAGAGTTTCTTGTTAATCCAGTGTCAGTCCAATCCAATTCCTGTTAATCAAATATCTAGGCTCCTCTAGTAACTGCTTAGGTCAGATTATACACCAGAATAATCTCTCTGTGGGGAGAAGGACTTGTCAAGAATATGTAGAGACTTTGACTCTATACCTTCAGAAGGCAAGAATTGAGAATGAAAGGGAAAAAATCATCTCCCTCTTCTACTTTCTGGTTTTGGCTTAATTACAAATCCGAAGGCCAGTCCTGAATGCAATCCTAGTAAAGAATGTGAATCTCCAAGAAAATACTTCTCAGAACTTTATATGCCTATGAATCACCAGGGATGTTTCTTTAAAAAAAGTTTCTTCTTGTCTTAGTCTTAGAAACTCTGACTCATAAATCTGGTAAGGGGCCTGAAAATATGCATTTTTAATAAGTGCTGCTTATGATTCTTTTCTGCAAACTATAAGTATTCATGATCAATGTGTTGGTCACATGAAGGAAGTAGGCATGGCCTGTGGGGCCACTAGAGTATGATCAGGTTTATCTAGTAATGGATCTTGTTTTTAAGAGAGGAGCCTGGGCAGAGAGAATAGAGGATGGGCACAACCTTCATTGCATTGAGTCTCTGTGCTAAACCTAGAACAAATGGGCTGGGACAGGCAGTGAAGTCTGAATTCCCAGGAAGGGGAGAGGATGAGCTTAGAGGGGCAGTGGAGGTGAGAGAGGATCTCCTACAAGAAATGGGTCTAGAATTGGCTCCACAAAAATTGTGGGAGAGAAATCATGGACCATCGAGTCAAACTTTACAGCTTCTTTTCCCCTTCTGCTTTCTCTACAACTTCCTTTCCAAGCCACAGAACATTAAGGAATGACTTTCTGTGCCTCATCACTTGGTGACAAAGTATCAGCTGTGAGGAGTTAGGACATGCAGGACCTAGAACTAGACACCCTATCACCTACAATGCAGTTGAGCCAGAGCCTTTACAGCAAGGTTGTCTGGATTATATCTGGATGGGGATGGAAGAAAGGGCAATTTACACTAGTTGAAGATTCCAAAGAGATCAAAAAGATACGCAATAATCCCGAAGACCAATTATCACCCAGGTGGAGCACTGAGAGAATCAATCCAGCAGTTCATTAAGTCATTGGGGGATAAGTTGAGGAATGGCCAAAACAAGAAGGTATAGAACATCTGTGTCAGAATCTTAACATGGTGTTAATAATATTTGGTTTGTTCTCCTTTGTTGGGCTAAGTTTGCATTCTTAAAAAATGTAAATCAAACTAATAAAAGGTACAAGCTTACAAGGAAAAGTCTCAGTCCTACTATTGGAAGGAATTTCAGTCTGGTAGGAATTTCATAATATCTAGAGCCACGATATCTAAAACACTGAAGCTGACAGGTAGTTCCAGAACCACCATGTATATCAAGGATTTGTAAACAAGAGCAGAGGAATTTTCCAAAATGCAGCTGTGGATTCATGACAAAGATTTTAGGATCTAGCTGTAATCAGAGCTGTAGGCTATAACTATCAAGGACATCTCTCTTGAGGGAGCAAGACCCTGACCATAATAAATTTTCAGGAGCATGCTTCAGATGTTAAAGATATTTCTGCAGTGGGCACATTTTCAAAACTAATACACAAACATAGGAACAAGAAGAGAATGTTCTTATAACAATCGAGATCAAAGGTGATGTCTCAATCATAGTAAAAGGCAGAATTCCAGTTTACAGAACAAGTGTTCAAGGTCATAACTAGGTCTCTGAACTCCATGCTGGAACTCTTTAAATATCTCTAGCTCTAGATCAGATTTTGTCTTAGAGACAGGGAGATGGTCAACAGGTAAGTGATCAAAATCAGAGACAAACCAGGTTGGCCCTGTCAAAGGATCCTCTTCTCTGACTTGCAACGGACTTCTTAATGTAACTATCCAATGAGTTGACCTAAACATTAATCAATTTTATCAGAACATCTTGGTTTCATACCACTAAGGCTTTGATCTTTACAATACTCCCAACAGTACAAGTTTCAAACATGGCAATCTATTTAAGGGTGATTTTCCAATGAAAGACTTTAAAATTTATGATGAGAGATCTGGTACTACAGATCATTTAGCTTGTAACAAGGATGACGATAAAATTCAGTTCACCATTTTCAGCTCTACTGTCTTAAGGTCCACAGAGGAGATAGTAAAAATTTCCTCAATCGAGAACAAAGATTGTGATAATTGACCTCAGAAGCATGTGCCCCTCTGCTCTCCCCAGTGTACTTTCTCCAGTTACAATGTCTTCTTCATCCATGCCTATTAATCCTACCCCCATCTATTCAGTGCACTTAAATGCATTCTCCTTTCTGCTTTCCCAAAAATTCTGTACACCTTAATTAGAGCATTTATTACTATATTTCAGAATAGTAATAGTAATAATAATATATGATCATATTATGTCAAGCTCTCTCAAGAATGGATTCCTGTGCAAGGAGAAAATTGGTCATACTTTTGCATTCTCAGGTTCTAACAGTATGCCTGACACAAAGTAGTTACGTAAGAACTTTTGTCAAACAAATGAATAACTGAATGATTATTCATTTTTCTTTAATTTTTGTAAAGAACTGTAATAGCATATTATTGGAAGAAAAAATAGGCTGTGAATTTATGTTTTCTTTAGGCATTTTTTTGCCTTTTAATATTTTACTTGTTGTATCCGTTCTTATCACCAAGGACCCTAGCAGAAATATCATTGTTTGGAGAATAGCCAAGTGACAACATTATTCCTCCTCAAATGAAGAGACTTCTTTAAAATCTGCAGGAATTTAGCTCTATACCTTTGATGTGAAAATTTTATCATCTATTTCTGGGAAAGCTTGCTATGTTATATAAGTATATAAAGAAAGAAATGAAGAGAGGCTACCGGTCTCAACTTCTGCAGTCTACAGACTTTAGCTTCAAAGCAAAAAACGAGAGATTAATTTCTCAAGTCTTGAATTTGACTTGGAAGAAAAACAACATTCAGATCTTATTTGCATCTTATGGCTCAGTTTTATAAATGGCAAAGCTGTAAGCTTGTGCACAGAACTCCGTCTGGGCCTGACATCTGTGCTCATGAATTGAACCCTAAAACTGGTGATGAGCTTCCTACCTATATCTGCTTTTTGAAAGATGTCACTCTGAAATGTGTTACTGCCTGCTAGTGTGTGAACAACACCCCAGCCAAAACCCTGTAATTCTTTGCTGTTTGAGACAATTCCCCCTCCGGTAATTGCAGTCTTTGTGATGCTAGCCTCCATTTTGCATAAGGTCATAACTCAGAATGATCCATCTCTTCCCAAACATCTCCTTATTTGTTCTTTTCCTTACCACCAGGTAGTGATGCTATTCTTTACCTTACTAAACTTGATTTTTGCATTCCCTTATCCTTCCTTGAGCATAACCGTGAACAAAGTGGATATAAGGTAACATTGACAGGTGAGAAATCATGCTATCATCTCCCTCAGGAATTACACCATTTTGCAACCTGAAAGGTTAAGATTTGGGAAACCAATCATTCCAAGTGACATCTTATGTAAAAGACACATCTAATTTTAACACGTTGTGAAATCTTTATGCAGATGATTAAGTTTATGAATTTTTCCACTGCAGAACAGACACATTATAACCAGCCCCTGTCATCCAAGTCTTTTCAAATTGTATGTATTTCATATAGTATGTGTATTTCACACACACACACACACACACACACACACACACCATTACTTAGGTACTTCATATTTTCTTGGCAGACATTTTACCCTATAAGCCATAGCATTTCTCCTTTAGGATGGGCAAGTTGTGGTTAGGTGAAAACCTGAAACAAACCACAGACATCTTGTTTACCTCTTTTCATCATTCTAAAAATCCAAGAAAAGTAAATTAATTTAAGAGAAAATTTTCTTTATAAAAAATTAGATATTTCTATGGTTTTAGGTTGAAAGTTCTAACCTAAGTCATCCTTCAAAAAACTCAGTGGGGTTGGTAGATGAACTATAGATATAATTACATAGCAACTTCCAAATTTAGAAAATGTACCACATGGGAAAACATATGAGGAGTTTAAGGAAATTGTTAGGGCAGCAGGTAGTTACAGAGTTGGCATGAAAACTGTTTCTTTATTTTCAAGGTCGGGCCCTTTGGTTACAAAGTATTTTCAAATGCTACACAGATGACCGCCTATATCAGAATAACCTGGGAGCTTTTAAAAATCAGATTTCTTTAGCTAATCCCAGGAGATTTTCATTGAGAACATCATTTGTGGGGCCTAGGAGTCTGTAAAAACTTTCCAGATGATTCTAACAGATAGCTAGATTTGGGAACCTATAGGCAGAAGCTTATTTTGTTCATGAAACCTTTCAACAGAAGACCCTACCTTGTACATGTCAGCTACAAATCAGGAATCTTTGAAACTTTAGCAAAAGGTAGATGAAAAAGATTGGTCCCAAGGTCTCAATGAATAGTAGAAGCACCAAGGAGTGGCTTTGTTAGGCAAGGGAGTTCAATTAGCTCCTAATAATCTCCACTAAGTCAAAGAAACATATAGTCCAAGTAAAAATATATTCTTCTTGTGCAAAACAACCGCACAAGACTAGATCCCTGACCAGTGGCCTCTCTAACCTGGCCCTGTACGAGGAGTCCATGGCTCCTCAATTCATGCACCGAAATTATGAAGCTGTCACAGAAATGGATTCTATCCTTTTACTTCAGAGTAAACAAATCAAACAATTTCAACAATTGAGAAACTACTGGAAAGAGAATGAAGGCTTCACTCAGAATATAATTATCTAACGTATTTTGAAAATATTGAATATTCTATTAAGTATATTATGTCCATTAGATAGTTTGTTAACAGAATTTCTTAAATCTCCTGTAACCTTAATAATTTTTTGTCTGTTAAATCTATCATTTCTCAGCCATATGTCTAAAATCACCCACCATTGTGGAGATTTGTTCATTTTTCTTTGCAATAATCTCAAATTTTGCTTTATATACCTTGAGGATAGGTTATTCAGTATACATACATCCAAGAATATTATGCTTCCTTGGCAACTTGTTTCATTTATGATTATGTAACAAGCCTCTCTATCCTTGACAATGTTCCTTCCTTAAAATCTATCTTGATGATATTATTATTAATTAGTAATTGTTTGATATGTCTTTTATTTATTTCTCTACTTTGAATTTTTCTTTCTCATATTTTAAGTGTGTATTTTATAAGTGGTTGATGGCTGAATTTATTAAAGCCTAATTTTTACCATCAGTTTAACTGGTGAGTTTAATTCACTCATGATTATTATAATCACTGATAGAATTATTTCCATTTATTTTTGTGCCTTTAGTTTTCTTTGCTTTTTTCTTCTTTCCTGCCTTTGACTAACCTGATCAGGTTTCCTTTGTCATTCTTTTCTTTCTCCATAAGGTTTTCTTTATACATCCCATTTCTATTATTTTAGTGGTCCCATCCATATTTCAGACAGTTTAAAAGGCACTATCTTTCTTATGTCCTAAGATCAACAAAGTTTTTTGATTTTTTTTTTTTTTTTGTAAAAAGAAAGTTTCCCTCTGGAAGTATAAACATGAGCAAACTGTTGAATTTTCTGAAAACCCAAAGTCACAGTATACTGATCTAGATAATAGTACTCAGAACTGAGTCACTTCTGTGCCTTCATTTTATGGTTGTGGAGACTGGGAAATATCTTGGATACCTTCTAGTGCGGGAGGAAGGCACTAAGAGCTCAAAGTTTCAGCAAGTCCATTTAGGGGGCTCTCACACCCCTCTGGCTGGATCTTCCTCTCCCTCCCATATGCCAGGAAGGGGCAAACTGAAGAGGTGAAGAGGTAAAGTAACTCTCCACAGACTTCTTATATACTCCTGAGAACACTGTGGGGTGAAGGGTGGGGGGGGAGGATGGAGGTCCCTGTTGGACAGATGTGGTACCCCACTTGGAATATCTTTGAGATATGGACATATTCTTTGTGTGGGAAGTTTGATCGCTCTTCATGAAGTCTCCAGGAAACTCTATCCCCTTATTGAGTAGCTGGACTTGCTGTTCTCTTTGGAAATTCATGTTAATTCCAAGTCCTCTGTTTCCTGGTGCTCTTCCAGCTCTTCATTAGCTTCTCACTCAGTTTTCTGTTCAGGCTGTTCCTGCCCTACAGATGGGCCCATTAGTCTATCCAGCCCCAGGGGAAGGAGTATATTGATATCCCTGCTGTCTCTGTGGCAGCAGATTCTGTATAGAGCCATGATGATCTCCAGCCAGACACTCTACTCTCCATGGAGTACTGACCTCCAAGGATCCCAACTGGATTCTGGATTCTTGCAGCTGGCTATTTTGGTGAGGTCAAGACAGTGATGAAGGAAGATGTCAGAGTCAGGGATGTGGAACACAGTTCAGGGTAATTGTACAGATTTAATGGTTTGTTAGCATGCCTTCAGTTTCAAAAATCAAAAAACCTAGCTAAAATTGGCATAAGCAAGGAGGGTATTTATTGATTAAAAAGTCTCAAATGGGGCTATTTTCAAGTGATACTCAATCTAGTGACTTAAAATACATAACAAATACTCAGGCTTTTCCCCTCTTTCCCAGCTCCAATTCTCCTGTATTATTTTATTTAGACAGGACCTCATTGTATGGTCCTGAGAATGTTGCCAATAGCTCCCTGAGCTATTTCTTTATTATTTGTGTCTGCAGTGGAGAAAGATTATGCTTGACTCAGCATTTCAAGGCAAAGTTCTGGGACAGTTGAGGTCACCTGCCCAGCCCTGGTTCACTCACTCTAATCTAAGAGATTTACTCTCATTGGTTTAGTCTATCAGTTGATGCTGCCTTGGAGAACTGTAGTTCTTCCTTGGTGCTACATGGATCCAAAGTTCAAGAATCAAGAGATGCTGGGAAAGAAGAAGTTGGTGCTGGGAGAGGCAGCAAACTGTCCACTGTGCTCAGACATGCTTGTCTTACCAGCTATGGGATCCAACAGTTCCTCTCCTTTACATTTCTGATTTTTTTACCACAAGCAGGCAGACCTCTTTGTGGTGTCTCTGAAAAAAATGATCAGCATGACTTCAGGATTCTCAGCCAATGTTTTTACTTCCTGGTTGTCCCCTACACCTACCTCTTGAGAAAAAGAAATCACATAAGCAATAATATGATTGGAGTGCCTGGGTGGCTCAGTTGGTTAAGTGTTTGATTTCAGCTTAGGTCATGATCTCATGATTTGTGGGTTTGAGCTTCATGTAGGTCTCTGTGCTGACAGCCCGTAGCCTGGAGCCTGCTTTGAATTCTGTGTTTCCCTCACTCTCTGCCCCTCCCCCTCTCATGCTCTGCCTCTGTCTCTCAAAAATAAACATTAAAATAAAGAAATAATATGATATTTTATTAAATCTATAGACTTTTTCACTGTCTACAAGGCACTATTTTGATCAAAGGGTTTTAATGGGCAAATACATTTGTGTGTAAGTCACTATCTGGGGCTTAAGGATTAGATGTCATCTCTGTTTTGTTTGGAATATTTCTGTTTTAGAGAAAATAGCTTTATTGCTATTATATCCTTGGGTATCTGTAATAGTAGCCATTAAAATAAAATCATAAGTGCCAAATCAGCTAATAATCTGTACTTTTCAGTTACAGGTTTATAATTTCTTGGAGTATAATAATACCCAGGAGAATTCAATCTATACCTGGACTATCTTTATGTAAAATAGTATATCTCTAACAGAGAGAGAGGGAAAGAGAAACTTTTGACCCACTCCCACATAGGTCTTTTTTTTTTTAATGTGTATTTATTTTTGAGAAAGAGAGAGAGAGAGAACAAGTGGAGGGGGGGGGGCAGGGAGCAGAGGGAGATGGAGACACGGAATCCAAAGCAGGCTCCAGGATCTGAGCTGTCAGCACAGACCCCAATACGGGGCTCCAACCCACAAGCCGTAAGATCATGACTTGAGCTGAAGTTGGACACAACCGACTGAGACACCCAGGTGTCCCCCATGTAGGTTCTATACTCTCAGAAGAAAGAGCCACATACTTACCTCACACCAAACTGTTAACTCTTGCTGGAGTCATTTCAGATAAAGTCAGATTAAGTTCAGTTACCATGCAGGACAGAATGCTGCCACTAGAACAAAATACTTGCTGATCACTATTTTACTTCCCCGCCCACATGCACACAGTGCACTAGACTCTATATGGCATAAAGCTGCCTCATGTTAAAAAACAGTCACCCACCACATGCTGTGGCACCAATGTCAGAGGTATAGATGTACAGGGTGGCTGCAGGTCAAGGAAAAGATTAAAACCCTGCAGCCTGGACAATGGTTAATCAATCTGAGAGTCTATTTTTCAATCTGTTCGTTTCCAACATGTGTGTCAAAATCCATCTGAGAAGGAAGCATGACAATGTGTATGAAGAAAGATGAATAGGTGTAAAGCTGGCAAACATTCATTGGCTTGAGCTGACTTATGTCTTGAACAATTTCCAAGCACATATGTATCTCAGCAGAGACTACTTAAGGAAGAGCCCAGCTCCCTAAGACACAATCTGTGTCCTCCACACATTTCTGGCTCAGCCCTCCCACCTTATAAATTCTGTGTCCATGTCAGCTCAAGAGCACCAGCTTCCTGCTGGAGAAAGCCCTGGTGTGACCCCAGGACTCAGCAGCTCCTCGCCCTTGTCATGGGTGTGAATGCTGCTGAGGCTGCAGCTTGGCCCTGACTCAAAAGTGTTAGGGGTGGTCTTGGGGCAAAGCCTCAGCTGGAGAGGAAATGTTCTGCAATGTCTTTTGTCACAGATAAGATTTAACGAGTCCAGAGGATGTGTGATTAAAGGAAGCTCACAGGAAGTTGGGCTGGAGCTTTTGAGGACCGTTTACAAGGCTTTTTGCCTAATCATTTGAATCAAAAAATTAAACACATCAAAAAGTAAAGGGCAGCTGTTTGATTGAAGTTGTTAAGGCAAATCCATGGAGTTTGAGGCTGGAGGGCTGGAGAAATGAAGGAGGAAAAGCCTGATGTGGAAATAAAAGTAACTCATAATTACCGCAGACCTGAACTGATCAGTCTGGCTCTAAGAAGCTCACAGCAGCTATTAAGTAATGATTTGCCATTGTGAGGCCTGTGGCCAAAGTTACCAATTTTGAAAAGAAAACAGTGTACCTTCTTCATATTCAGGAGCGGGTAATGTTGGAGATGGGAATCAAGATTTAGGGAAATAAACTGCCAAAGAAGGGTTAGACCCTTAAAAGAACAAATGAATAAATCCACCCCAGCAGGAATTGGAAAGCCTAGTGTCAGAAACTTAAGCAGTTTAATCCATGGGGTTTTCCACGTAGGTATAGATATTTGAAGATTATAGGTAATTCGATGTTTTCCTTAAATCGGCTTCAGGACTGCCAGCAACATAAAACGCTATAATTGTACAAACAACATTTAATGAGTGTAGACTTTTTTCTCCATGTTATCAGAGGCATGGTGTCATGGGGGAAAGAGTGAATTTAGAACCGGGAAATCTGGCATCTAGGGTTGGAGGTGCCATTTAGGAGCTGGAAGTCCTGTGGAAGCCACTTGTCCTGCCCACCCCTTGCCTTATTCCATCTGTCAAAGTTTAAATGAGTTTTTCTTTAATATGCCAGTCCTAAATTTTAGTAACTTCAACATATTCAACCACAACTAGTAATTATGTTGCAGTTGTATTCAGTTGGTTAGTTTAGTGAGATTATCTGTATAGACACCAACTCTTACCAAACACCCTGAATAGGTAACACCCTAAATAGGGATTTACTTGGTAGAATGCGACTCTATCCCTTCCCACCGCTTATGTTTTTTGCCTTCTTGAGTCTGTGCTTAGCACTTTAAACATGTTGTTCCCACTCAACTATATCTGTAGAAGAGACAAGTAGTAGGCATCAAAAGAAAAATGTAATTGTTGAGATTCTCTAAGGCAAGCTTTATGACTTTCATTTCACAGATGAAGACAGTCAGGATCAGGTAATTGGCCTAAGGTCACAGTGCTAATAAATGGGAAACCTGAGGTTTAAATTGCAGAGTTGCTTCAGAAACCATGTTCTCTTCCAGACACCAGATGCCCTACCTGAGTGTCCTTAGGAAATGGGCTATGGGCCAGTTTAAAAATATTGTGATCCTCTCTCTGCCTGAACTCTAGCCCCACAATCATACCCCATGACAGAGCACAGGCTAACAGGGCTCAAGGACCTTGGTTATACCATGGGCAAAGTCAACCATCAACCTTAGGGCTCTTGGGAGGGAAGGGTTGAGCCCCACACATTCTCTTCTGTTA
Organism: Neofelis nebulosa; assembly: GCF_028018385.1. Taxonomy (NCBI): domain Eukaryota; kingdom Metazoa; phylum Chordata; class Mammalia; order Carnivora; family Felidae; genus Neofelis; species Neofelis nebulosa. Next base: position 114,076,126 of record NC_080782.1, read on the forward strand.
TTTTTAGATTTGAAATACTGAGATTTGAAATACCATTCACACAACTCAATCGCTTCTTCAGCTGTGAATACAATCTGTGCTTGGAAATGCAGTTTTTGTTCTCTTATTGGTTGCTTGCTTACTTGTAAATCAGTTTGTACAGTAGCCAGGAAGAATCTTATGATGAAATTAACAGACAGCTGGAACCTGACTCTACTTGTCTTATATTTAACTAAATCTAAATACGAAAAACCACCGTAGAGTAAGGATAGGGTTACCAGGTGCCTTGTGAAAATTTCCTGTTTGCCTTTCAGTGAATCCCAACTATTTCAGTTCTCACATGCTGGGGAAGGGAGCTGAAGAAGAACAAAGTATTTATTAAGAAAAAGAACTTCAATTCCTTTAAGCAGAACCACAGCAGGGACTCTGTGTGACCTCCAGTCAGGAAAAACTAATCTAAGGATTTTCATCACCTATAGGTTTATTTCCACAATTATCCATTACCCCCTCCCTGCCAAAACAAGAAGCAGCAGCAGCAGCAGCAGCAGCAGCGACGATGACAACAACAACAACAACAACAACAACAAGGACATGTATGTTAACTCTTTAAAAAGAATATGGGGAAGATGTGTACGATGTAGGAAAATAATATATCACCTTCCAGGAAAGATGGAAAGACAAAACAAAATCGATAATCACCATTCTGATTTGCATCTGTATGATAACTAAACTTAATCCTCTTCCCAGTGTCATAAGGGGAAAAGCCTAAACAAACACGATTATTAAAGTAACACCTCCCAATATTAAAAAATAATTGCATTTTCCCAAAAGAGAAATGGCCTCAGTTACTTTAACAGGATACATTTTTAACTCCAAGAGAAATTACAGTTTTAAAAATACAAATCAGGGGCATCTACATGCAGATAAAAATTAGACAAGCGTGTCCTGAAAGCATGGTACCCATTTTCATGTAAATTACCACAAAACTTCATTGTACTAGTGTACTAGTAGCTTTATTTAATATTGTCCAGGACTTAAGAGGATTGCACAGTATGAGCAGTAAATCTGCTAACACAAAAGCCCTCCTCCTAGCTTGGAGTCATAAGTCCTATTCACTTGCTCTCTCAGCTATAGGGTGCAATGATTGCCCAGCCCAGGGCTCCTAAGGGGTAACCAGATTGCCTCCACCTATGGAACTGGCATACTGACAGAAAGGCATCACAATAACAGGGATTATTTTATAATTAGGATAAATCTTGGCATAAAAACTTGGGTTTTGAAATGATGCTTTATGATTGAAAGGGATTATGGTCTATTTTCAAAAAGACTTGCTTTTGTTAAACTTGACATTCTGGACTGTAGAGCAAACACTCACAGAAGGAATTCTTTCTTCAGCCCATTTGGCTAGAGTTGGCCTCACTCTGTTTACCTGGCCAGGGGATGGCTCTTGTATAGGTTCCTGGGGCTCTTTGTGCGTTGACTACACCTGAGAAACATACCATGGAGGCTGCCCAGGGTTTCATGCAGCTAAGCCACTGCTCTTCTAGGCAGGTTCCACAAGACCTTTCACTGTCCTATGCCAGGAATCCTTCAGAAATGTTGCATCAGTAGCATCTGTCCTATGCAAATTATCCTAGGCATCATCAGGGAACAGGTCTGTGATGACCATGATAGCTTATTACATAAAGACATAGATTGCTGTACATTATTTTTAATTAACAAAACCACACAGATGCACACTGATCACAGTTATTTCCCTATGTGACAATCAATAATCTATTGTGTTTGAATGCAACTGTATCCTTTCCCCTGTTTATGTTTCGTGCCCTCATGCTTCTATTCTCATGGCTATAACCATGCTATGGATTCCACTAAATTAAACTGTACAGGAAGGATATTAACTTATTTGAACTAACCTTTAAACATATTTTGGGAGGAAAGCTACCATTCGGCAGCTTCACGGGCCATAGTGACTACAGTCACACAGGGCCTAGGTTCAGGAGGGCCCCACCTTTGGCACAATACTCTGCAGTCACAGTCTTGAAATTATTGATAATTTTATCTTTGAACTTGTGTTTTGTCTACTGCTAACATGAGTTGATTTGCCTTAAAAAAAGAAAAAAGAGGAAGAGGAAGTAGTTCAGGAATTTTGAGAAGTGAAATTATTTCCTCCATGATTTAGAGGGTAGGGGTGGTGGGCACTGTGAATGAATTAGGGCAACAGGGTAGGGCTGTCTGATAATGATGGGGCTTCCTTGGTATTTATGACCATAAATTTGTCATTGCATGATTTTCCCTAGCTATGTTCATCCATACAGGCATAAGTGGGAAGCAGTTGAAAAGTTAAATCTCATCAGGGCTGAAAGCTTTATAGGCAAACAGAATAGAGAAGAGCAAGGAGCACAGGAAAGCACACAAAATCCAGGTTGGGTGAGAAGGAAAATAATGACCTCGAGGGAGGAAAGTCACTAATGAACACATGTATTGAGGGCCCATCGAGTTTGAAGAAATGCTTCAGTTGACAAACTACAAGAAGTTAGTTGGGAAGACAAGAAATGCTGGTTAGTGAAGAAGGAGGTACGGTTGAAATCAAGGCTTTGGAGGAGGCACAGTTATTGGTAATTACGAGTTGTGGGGCTTGAGCACAGGAATGCATTGTTGAGATGAGACATAAATGAAATGCATGAGGTTTGGACACAGAGCCCAGGATGCTGAGGAATGCATTTTTGTGAGGTCCCCCACCCCCAGAGCAGTGACAGCAACACTGGAGGAGAGAGGGGAAGCAAACTGAAAGTTCACATGGGTGATGGTAACCAGGACGAACAGTGGGCATTCTCGCCTCTGTCATACATTTTAAATTTGCTGGCTGGCTTGAGTAGAGGGGAACCATCACCCTGGTACCAAGCATATGTATGGAGGGGGGCAGAAATTCCCTTCACATTGAAAAGTGAAAGAGATTTCAAGGTACAGTGACTGGGGGAGCGGAGGAGGCAGGAAAGAATGTTATCAAGGAATGAGAAGAGAAAAATGGAAGAAAAATAATCTTTAAAAATCATTTAAAATGTCTCATTACTTTCCACAAAGATAAGGTCTGTCACAGTTCCATTCAGAATCAGGAAATTATTAATACATTAGGTTAGCTTCATCAGTTGACCTGGCTTTGTCTCCACACTTTCTTCCATGGAATCACATGCTACCACGTTAAGATACCATGCGGATCATTAGCAACATGGGATCACTTTACACACCATAGTTTCAATCTGGTCACGCCATCAGAGTCTAAATGTGGAAGAGGAAAAATATTACATTCTGTGTTCAGTCAGCAAGCAAGCCAACATTTCTTGGGTCCCTTCTATGTGTAAAACACTGCTAAACAATGGAGAATGTGAAAATAGACTAGATGCTATTCCTGGTTCAAGGACTTGCTAGACTCAGAGAGTGAAATCATGTCATGGCAACTGGAACCTCTGTATCTCCCAACAGTCTAACAGGGAGAAGAGGAGAATAGCATTTAACAAGCAGAGGTTTTTTTATACCTAATCTCTAACGAATCCTTCCTTTCTGATGGGAAAGCCAAAATCCACAGCTGCAATGGAGTGCTAGGCTTCATCTGCATCTTAAAGTGGCAAAAATGGCCACAGTCTTCAGTGTGGTAGAGGGGGACTTGGGTTCCAGAGGCTCACAGGAGACTGAGACAGCCACAGCTGCCAGGAAACAAGACAGGGGTGCCAGCAGCCTAACATTCCATTGGGCCAGTGGCTAAGTCTCCAGAGCAAATGGAATAGAAGAAATCTGGGGACTCTCACAGAATGGATCTCATAGAGATGTGTTTCATAACACTACCATTCCCAACTTCATGTAAGAATTTAATCTTTCTGTAATTTATAATGGCATTTATTTATATCCCAAGGCTGTGTGAGCATGCATATGTTTCACTGTGTCAGTCTTTAGGACTGATAATCAAACAGAAACATCAGGTAAGAATCTACATCTTCTGCTCAGATAATTGCAAGGAACACATCTGCCCAGCTGTCTTGGTCACTGGCCACATTGCTGAGATCATCTGTATTTTCCGGCTAAAGGAGTTACTTATCTACAACAGATGCCCACTTTTGTTATATGGCATAAAATAGAACCCAATGGGCCATCATATAGGGTCATTAAAATACTGAAATGTTGCAGGTTTGGTATATTATTTTAACTAGCTTCTCTAATAAAATCTCATAATTAGCCTAGATGCTTAGGGAACAGGATGCTTTAAGGTTTTAAAAGTTATTTACTGTTCATCAGAAATGCTTTCCTTCTCTTCCCCAACCTCTTTACTAATTGAAATTGATCATAATTCTGGGTACTATTTTCACTGAATAAGCATAGATTTAGGGCTGCACATAACCTTGGAAATGTTGAAATTGGAATAGTGACTTATCAAAATCATGCAGTTAGTTAGGGGAAGAACCAGAGTTAAAAATATAAATTGGTGTAATAAGAGCCCAAGAATATTCCCTAGATTATTTTTCTTCATTAAATCTCTGATAACTGAACAAATAACCTTTTACTAAAAATTAAATACAGATATATATCTCAGATTATTTGGGTTCTCTGTTTAGTGAAACAATATGATAATTTTCCTTCAATGGATATTTGAAGGTATTTTTCTGTTCATATTATTCTTCATTTTAGCCAATGTCACTATTTAAAAAAGGAAAAGAAAAGTTAGTTTTGGCAGTAAGCAGAAAACCAAGGTTGCTTTGAGTTTTACATGGACTTCGTGATGTTTTTATCAATTTAAATAAAAGTTCTACAGCTCCCTTTAGATGACTTTTACAAGGTCATTGCTTATGGATGAGTCATCACACTGCTACTGGAAAATGACTTTACGAATAAGCCATACGGAGATTTGAAAGAGCCCTGTTTCTCACTATGACAGTTATGCAAGTGGAAAGAATAGCCTTGAATCCAGAGAAAGGAATAGATATCATGAGCCAGGACATTTCATTAACTACACAGACTATTTATTCCCAGAATATCAACCAGTTTATCTCTATTAACAATAGAGTTATGTACTGATACTATTTATCTGATTCCTCAGAAAGAGATTTGCCAACATAATCTTAATTAATATGAATATGCCCATAGCTACCAGCATCTAGGCTGTTTGGCCAATTGCATCCCTAATGAGGCAGATGTCAAATTTAGACACAAATCCCTATAGTACTTGGCTTCAGAAGTATGAGTTTATTATTCAGGACCACAAGTCCATTTCAGACCATAGGTATGCATTGATAATAGATGTGTCTCTGGATAATTTATTTTGTTATTTAGCTTGTTTGGGAATATTCAGTATTATAATTCATACACATCATATTTCCATTGTTGCAGTCATTATTTCTGGACCACTGAAAAGAACTAGATGCTTTACTAGAAAAACAAAAGAGAACAGCTTTATTTTCATCAAAGAAAGTTAAGATTTTAAACACTCCTACTTCTCCTTAAGTTCCCCTTGGTTAATTTCTTAAACAATGACCCAACTGAAATTTCAAGGGTTTTTCTTTTGGCATTTGACATGTATGTGACAGAGTTATATGCCATTGTCATTGTGTAATACTAAGCTTTAACTAGGTTATAAAAAATAATACTTATAAGACCTTCTCATATTCACCATGAGATTATAAAGCACGTGTCTTATTTGTTGATCAACACCAGGAGGTAGCTAGTGCAGGAATTGTCACCACCCATTTCACTGCAGAAGAAATGAAAGCTCAGGAGTCATATGATTTGTTCTGTATGTCATAACTGGTTTGTGTCCCTTCAGGCTTAAGATTTATAAAATTTAGACATTTCATTGACATATGTGAATATTCTGACATATATATGGAGTTTTATTTGTGCATATAAATAAACATAGCTAGTGCTTCACTGTATCTGTATTTTTAACTTCCTAATTATACCATCCTCTTGGGCACCAGTCTTAAGGGCTCTCAAATACTCTTCAATTCTGAGGGACATCATTTTATACTTCCAGGTAAGAACTCAGGCCTCAGTGCTATTAACTTTTGCTCTTGGAGAAGAGAATATCATGGTAATAGGTTTAACAGAAGGTTTCCTAGGGAGACAATCAGTTTACAGGGGCCTGAGCAGAATCAAGATCATTCCAAGGACTGGGAATACGACCATGTCCATGGCATTGTCCTTGTCCTGGGATACAAAATTCATCTATGATCTATTCAGAACCTCCTTGAAATCCCTTTAGAGCTCAAGCCTATTATTAACATAGGCCCTTACAAGGCTATCGCCAGAAAAGACCTTGAGAATCATCTAGTCTAACATGTTCATTTTATAAAAGAACAACTCTGAGACAGGAATTAATGGGTGAGAGAAGTGAGTCAGCATCTCACAGTGAGTTCAACTCAAGCTGAGTCTGATTTGAAGGCCCCTGACTTCCAGACCTATGATCAAGGGCTTTCATATTAATTTACAAAAAGCCTTGGGCTAGAACCCCATAGCAATCATGAAGTAAGAATTTCATAATCGTTGTTTTAATGAATGAGGAAACAGAAGCGTGGATGTTAAAGTATTTACTGGAGGCCATGCAGCCAGTAAATGGTAGAGATGAGCTAGGACATGTGTTCTTTCCACACAGCACAATCCACCAACTTGCAGCTGTTGGCTTAATCACTAAGTAACCTGATTAATCCTTTTATCAGGATCTTGATTGTGATCACAATCATCCTCAGTCATTCGGTCATTCATTCAACAAACATTTATTATTGACCAACTATATATGCCAGGTATAGATATTCATTAGATATTCATTTTTTTAGATATTCATTTTTTTAAAAGTAAGCTAAATTTAAATACAGTTGAGGTTCACTATTTATTGTGGTTATATCCAAAAAATCTCCACAAGCACTGAATTAAAAAATACTGAATCATAGTACCGTAGGGCAATAAAGGTAGGTACCTGTGAGCCTCTGCTCACATTTTCATCAACCAATCAATACATAGCTTTGCTTATGTGTGTTTCTGTTTAAAGACACCTTATTAACATATATAATGTTGATTCATTATCACCGAACTCAGCCAACAACGTCATAAGTCATATCTGAAAGAACTTTATCTAACACATGTATTTTCTCTGCAAGGTACATCCCAGCCTTCTTGTACTTAGGAACATAGGGCAGAACTTTAACACCACACCCACAAATCATTTTAAAGGAGAACTATTAACACAAAGAACAAAAACTCAAAATGCATGGTATTAAATAGGTCCTGAAAAAGTCGCTTATTAGTAGCATGAGGGCTGAAATAGGAAGCTGTTGCCTTGTTTGATCACAGCTGGGAACATGTGCCTCAGGCGGCACAACTTTTTCACCGCTCTGCGCATGTGCGCCCCCACAAATGACTACCGAGGTGCCTGGACTACCAGGTTGGTGGTTACAAGTAAGGAGTGTGAATGGGAAAATTCACAAATGTAGGACCCATGAATAATGAGGAGTAACTGTAATTAACCATTAATTGAATTTACTGTAATTATTATTTTTTTAAATGTTTATTTCGTTTTGAGAGAGAGAGAGAGAGTGCAAGCAGGGGAGGGACTGAGAGAAGATATGGAGGATCCGAAGGGGGCTCCGCCGCTGATAGCCAACAGTCCAGCATAGGGCTGGAACTCAACAACCCATGAGATCATGATCTGAGCTCAAGTGGGATGCTTAACTGACTGAGCCACCCAGGCACCTCCAAATTTACTGTAATTATTATATCAAATAATATATTCAAATTCAAAATATAATACAAATAAAATTTAAAAACTCATTAAATATTCAGTAGTTTAAAATAAACCAAAATCTGATTCCTATTCTTATAGCCTTCCAATCCAGACCCAAAGGTAAATAGTAAACAAACACACATAAAGTATATTATTTTCAAATAGAAACTCTATGAAGGAAAAGAATAAGGCATGAATGAGGCGCATGGGTGGCTCAGTCGATTGGGCGTCGGACTTGGGCCGCAGGTCATGATCTTGCGGTCTGTGAGTCCGCGTCCCGCCAGGCTCTGTGCTGAAAGCTCAGAGCCTGGAGCCTGCCTCGGATTCTTGGTCTCCCTCTCTGTCTGTCCCTTCCCTGCTCATGCTCTGTCTCTCTCTCTGTGTCAAAAATAAGTAAACATTAAAACAATTAAAAAAAAAAAAAAAAAAAGGCATGAAGGAGAATAATAGGGCCAGACACTTTAATCCTGGGTGTCAGCAGTAACTGAAATTTTGAGTCCAAATTGAGCACAGGAAGTTATCAATAAAAATGTTAACTCGAGAAATTTCTGGAGAATCTGCTCTCACTCTTACCTCTCTTCCTTGTTACTTTGAGAGAGGAAAGAAGCACTCCATGGCTTCTGCCAAAGAACTTTTGCCAGAGAAAGATACATACACGTATGAATAGAAAAATATGTAGATATAGATAACAGATACATATATAGATTTACTATAGATATCGATAAATCTATATACACACACACATAAAAGCCTCTGAAACTGCACTTGGGAAACCACTTGCACTCTGGAAACATCACTCTATTATAAATGAGGACTCAGCCCATTCACCCTGCAGTATAGGAGGAGACAGAACAATGTGAAATTCATTTTTTTAACTATTAATTAAGAGGTACTGAACTGAATTTTTGTACAAATTGAAGGTACTAAGAAAAAAATAAAATAGGTTCAAGTGTTTTCTAAGAAACATATCAGATCCTTATCACAGAAGCCAATTAATACATTTTAGAGTTGGAATGGGCTTAACAAATATTTTATTCCAACCACCCCATCTTACAGAGACAGGAAATGAAGTACATTTGCTCAAGGTTATAATTACTAGTAGGTTCTGGACAAAAGAATAAATTTTAGGTGACAAATTGACTTGGAAGAAGATATATATTTATATGTCCCAGGCTTAATAAATTTTTCATGTTTTATAAAAGTTAAATTATTTAAGTATATGAATGGCATGTTTAACTGTCAACTAAATGCATTTTAAAAACTGAATGTATCTTTTAAAACTCTAACTATGGATTCATTCCTTACTAATTAGGTAATCTAGTACTTTCTATCCATACATAAGACACTGTTGAGACAGCTTTAATTCAAGCAAAGATCCCTTCACTAACTTGAATTCTACAGCCATACAACTTAGAACTGTGCCAGGCATTCTCAAAATCAATTATAAGCCTAGAACCAATAATGTACAAGTTTTAAAATATTAATCTAAAAAGTCCTCTGCATTAGTTTTTATTCTTCATAAAGATATCTATATTCTCCATGGAATGATTATAGATCAAAACTGTTGAAGTCAAGATATAAAGACCTTAAAATGCTTTAAGGATCACATTAAATAATTAACCCCTAATAAGTGAAAGAAAGAAAGAAAGAAAGCAAGTGAAGGAAAGAAAACTGGAGAAAACATTTGCCACATAACTCAAATGATTAACAATTCTAATATAAAAATAACTTCGGGATATGGGAAAGGAGAAAAATGGGCTAGATAAAGGAACAGATAGTGAAGGAAGGAAGGAAGGAAGGAAGGAAGGAAGGAAGGAAGGAAGGCAGGCACAGACAAATGGGTGTTAACTATATGAGAATAAGGTCAACCTTACTAATAAGACACAATTAAAATTAAAACATTGAGAAACCATTTTTACCTATCAGATTGGCAAAATTTTAAGTGTGGAGAAATAAAACTTAAAAATCACTGCTGGCAATACAAAATTATAAAACCACCATGGAAGGGAATTTGACAGGGTTTTCGAAAACTATACCTTCATTTACCCTTTGGATCAACAATCTCATTTTTAAGAATCCTTTCAAACTACTGTGGCAAAAATAAAAAATGATGTATTTACAAAGCTTTTCATGGTAGCTTTGTTTGCAATTGCAAAAGATCAGCAATTACCCCAATACCTGCCAGTGGATGTCTTCATTTCCTAGGGTTACTGCAACAAATTACCACAAAGTGGAGGGCTTAAAACAACAAAAATTCACTGCATCACATTTCTGAAGGCCAAAAGTCTAAAATCAAGGTGTTAGCAGGGCCATGCTCAATTTGAAAACTGTAGAAAGGAATTCTTCCTTGTCTCTTCTAACTTCTGGTGTTTGCCAACAATCCTTGGTGTTCTCTGGCTTGTAGACACATCACTCCAGTCCCTGCCTCTGTTGTCACATGGCCATCTTCTCCCTGTGTGTCTCTCTCCCCTTCTATAATGATACCAGCCATATTGGATTAGGGTCCACACAGTAAATGAACATAACTTCATCTTACTTGGTTGCATCAGAAGAGGCCCTCTTGCTAAGTAAGGTCACATTCACAGGTAGCAGAGGTTAGGACTTGAACACATCTTTTTTGTGTGTGTGAGGACACAATTCAACTCAATAATAGTGGATGGACTGAATAAAATATGGTACATCAACACAATGGAAATCTATGCACCCCTTACAGGAATGATAAATATATCTATATACTAATATAGAATGTTCTCTAGAATAAATTATTAAGAAAAAAAAAGCAAAGTGAAGAAAAGTATAGATAGTATACTACTATTTAACCATGCCAGGATATGCTTATGTTATTATGTTATAAAATAATAATAAAAATAATAATAATAATAGAACTACCTAAATAGAGAGAGAATAATATGAAAAAGACAGAAATAGATGTTAAATTTCCATGGATATCAGTTGTTTTGTGGATTTGATTTTAGGACCATGTAAATATTTTATGTAATTACAAAACAAAATTAAAATTTAAAAAGCAAACTCTAAACATCAAAAGCAAAATGAAATAAAATGAATCTGTTTGCAGTTGGTGGAAATGATACAGGAACTATTCCAAATGACTATAAAACACATTACTTGGAAAGTACAACCCTTAGTACAAAGAGAACCATGAGAAAAAAACACAAAAAAACAAAAACCTGAAACCATTTTTCAGAAATCACATTGTTGGTGGTAGTATTAAGCCTGTTATATGTATCATATATATATAAAAGAAAGAAATCAAGTGATTTTGTTGGTGTTAATGAAAACCAGGATTGTGGCCTGGGAGAAAGGTAATACAAAATAAGATTAAGGTTAAATAAAAATCCTCCCATGGTTAACAAACTGGACACAGTGTGATGATGGTATTGTGGTTATACTGAAAAGAGGGGGTCTTGCCTTTTAGAGACAAACACTGAAATATTCACAGATGAAATAGTATCTGGGATTTGTTTCAAAATAGGAAGGGAGAAGGGGAAATGAATGGCGCTCTAAAAGAAACAAACTGATCATGAATAGATAACTGGTGAACTAGGTTACGAGTACATGGAGAATTCCTTATACCATCATCTCAGCTTTTGTATATGTTTGAAATTTTTCACTGTATATTTTTCTATATATACTGTATTTGCTATATATGTTTATATAATAAGTATATGTGTTATAAATATGAATATACACTTTTGATTCATGTCCTAAATATTTATATATTCATATATACACCTAACTGCAAATACCTAATAAGAACCATAAAAATGTATAGATTTTTAAAATTTTACTTAAGTAGGGGGAGGAGCCAAGATGGCAGAACAGCATGGAAGCTTTTTGTGGGTCTCGTGTCCGTGAAATACAGCCAGACCAACACTAAACCATCCCACACACCTAGAAAACCGATTGGAAGATTAACACAATAATCTGCACAGCCTGAACCACAGAATTCAGCAGGTACCTGACAGGATATGCTGAACTTGGGGAGCAAGAAACCCCGAAAGGTGGGGAACCGCTTTTGTGGGCGGAGAGAGGATGGAGACTGGGGAGGGGGGGAGCATATGGGAAAAGCACCCCTCCCCAAAAGCAGCTGGAGAGAAAGCGGAAAATTGGAAACAGCCGCAGGGACTAAACTAAAAAGGGAGAAAGGAGAAAGGAGAGGGTTTAAATTCCATTAAGACTGTAAACAAGGAGAGCGCAAAGGTTGCAACTCTGCAGCTCGATACCTGGCGATGCTCTGGTGGGAAAGGTGAATCCCCAGGAACAGAGTGGGGTCTGGGAGGTTCTCCGGCCACACGGGGAAAAGCAGTTCCACTGCTGGAAGGACATTTGGTAGAGACTGTTGAAGCCACCTGGTCCCAGCAGACCCTGGAAAGCAGCCACATTCTCTGGTGCTGGGGCAAGGTCGTTGAGGGTGAAGCCTGGTGTCAGATGTGTGTTGCAATTTTCCATGGTCCCTGAAACGCTGAGGCTACACTGTCTTGCAATTTTTTTTTTTTATTCTTTTTTTTTTTTTTTTTTTATTTTTTAATATATGAAATTTACTGTCAAATTGGTTTCCATACAACACCCAGTGCTCATCCCAAAAGGTGCCCTCCTCAATACCCATCACCCACCCTGCCCTCCCTCCCACCCCCCATCAACCCTCAGTTTGTTCTCAGTTTTTAACAGTCTCTTATGCTTTGGCTCTCTCCCACTCTAACCTCTTTTTTTTTTTTTTTTTTCCCTTCCCCTCCCCCATGGGTTTCTGTTACATTTCTCAGGATCCACATAAGAGTGAAACCATATGGTATCTGTCTTTCTCTGTATGGCTTATTTCACTTAGCATCACACTCTCCAGTTCCATCCACGTTGCTACAAAAGGCCATATTTCATTTTTTCTCATTGCCACGTAGTATTCCATTGTGTATATAAACCACAATTTCTTTATCCATTCATCAGTTGATGGACATTTAGGCTCTTTCCATAATTTGGCTATTGTTGAGAGTGCTGCTATAAACATTGGGGTACAAGTGCCCCTATGCATCAGTACTCCTGTATCCCTTGGATAAATTCCTAGCAGTGCTATTGCTGGGTCATAGGGTAGGTCTATTTTTAATTTTCTGAGGAACCTCCACACTGCTTTCCAGAGCGGCTGCACCAATTTGCATTCCCACCAACAGTGCGTGCTGAAGGCCTGTTTCCTAGGCTACAAACGGGAGACATGTCTTGCAATTTTTTTAGGGGGTGGGCTGGCACATGGCTGCAGTCTCAGGGCACCGGCAACAGCAGGATCCAGCGGGCATTCCTGGATGCAGCCGACATTCGGCCATTGCTCATTCAGCCATCGCTCGGTGAGACCCTCCCGCAGAGTAGCGGAGCGGGTCAAAGCCACAGTCCTTCAGAAGTAAGGGGCCGGGGAAAACAGCCGCATCTGAGACAAAACTTGGGAGAGAGGTACTGCCTGGGGCCTGGTCACACAAAGTGGAAAAGCAGGGAGTGGACCAGAGCTGAAGATGGAGGACCAGCGTGCAACTGCGGACCTGGAGAACAGACTGGGTGGCTGGATGACACCATTTTTCACCACTCCCGCGCATGCGTACGCGCACCGATGACCACCGTAACAATCAACCCCAGTAGGCTAGCGGCGCCATCTAGGGGAGAGCGGAGCTGTTACACCAAGCCCTGCCCAACTGGGCCAACTTCTCTCTTCAAGAACACAAACCTCACCGCCAGCTTAATCTATGAACTATAAAGAGCTACATGGACTGACCTCTAGGGGAAAACAAAACAATTTCAATCCTACTTCAATCTGTTAGCAGGTTCATCTATTCAATTTTTTCTCTCTCTTTCTCCTTTTTCTCATTTACAATTCTTTTCTTTTTCTTGAATACAGAAAAAGAAAAAACTCATTTTTATTTTCAATTTTTATTAAAAATATCTATCTTTAATTTTTATTACTATATTTTTTTTACTTTTGTGTAAATTTTTTCAAATTCTGCTTTACTTCCATCATTTTATTTTAGTCTACTTCAGTGTACTCACCTTTTCAAATTTTCAAATAATCTTTTTCTTTTTCTTTTTTCTCTTTTCATTTCTTTTTCTTGAATGCAGAAAGAAAAATTTCATTTTTACTTTCAATTTCTTTTAAAAATATTTTTATTTAATTTTTCTTACTATATTTTTTGCTTTTATGTAAATTTTTTCAATTCTATCTTACCATCATTTTATTTCAGTCTACTACAGTGTATTCACTTTTTCAAATTTTCAAACGATTTATTTTTTTTGTCTTTTCCTTTCTTTTTTGACCTTTTTTCCATTTTTCATTTCTTTTCTTTTTTCTTAAATACATAAAATGAAAAAAATCATATTTTTTTAATTGTTATTAAAAATATTTTTCTATAATTTTTTTCTACTATATTCTCTACTTTTGTGTATTTTAGTCTACTTTAGTGTATTCATTTCTTCAAATTCTCAAATTATTTCCTTTTTTGTCTCCCCCCTACCCCACTTTTGTTTTTTTCATTTGTTTCTCTAATCTGTCAAACCACTTTCTACACCCAGACCAAAACACACCTAGGATCTAGCATCATCTATTCGATTTTTGTGTGGGTGTGTTTTTAATTTTTAATTTTAATATTTTTTTAATTTTAATTTTTTTTAATTTCAATTTTTTACCTCATTAATTCCTTTTCTCCCTTCAAAATGAAAAAACGAAGGAATTCATGCCAAAAGAAAGAGCACAAAGAAACGACAGCCAGGGATTTAACCAACACAGATACAAGCAAAATGTCTGAACCAGAATTTAGAATCACGATAACAAGAATACTAGCTGGAGTTGAAAATAGATTAGAACCCCTTTCTGCAGAGATAAAAGAAATAAAAAAATAGCCAGAATGAAATTTAAAATGCTATAACTGAGCTGCAATCACGGATGGATGCAGTGGCGGCAAGGATGGATAAGGCAGAACAGAGTATCAGCCATATAGAGGACAAACTCTTTATAGTGAGTAACAAAGCAGAGAAAAAGAGGGAGATTAAGGCAAAAGAGCACGATTTAAGAATTAGAAAATCAGTGACTCATTAAAAAGGAACAACATCAGAATCATAGGGGTCCCAGAGGAGGAAGAGAGAGAAATAGGGGTAGAAGGGTTATGTGAGCAAATCATAGCAGAAAACTTTCCTACCCTGGGGAAAGACACAGACATCAAAATCCAGGAAGCACAGAGGACTCCCACTAGATTCAATAAAAACCAACAATCAACAAGATATATCATAGTCAAATTCACAAAATACTCAGGCAAGGAGAGAATCATGAAAGCAGCAAGGGAAAAAAAGTCCCTAACCTACAAGGGAAGACAGATCAGGTTTGCAGCAGACCTATCCATAGAAACCTGGCAGGCCAGACAGAAGTGGCGGGATATATTCAGTGCACTGAATCAGAAAAATAGGCAGCCAAGAATTCTTTATCCAGCAAGGCTATCATTCAAAATAGAAGGAGAGATAAAAAGTTTCCCAGACAAACAAAAATTAAAGGAGTTTGTAACCACTAAACCATCCCTGCAAGAAATTTTAAGGAGGACTCTCTGAGGAGACAAAGGATGAAAAAAAAAAGAAAGAAAGAAAAAAATATATATACCAAAAGCAACAAAAGATTAGAAAGGACCAGAGAACACCACCAGAAACTCCAACTCTACAAGCATCATAATGGCAGTAAATTCATATCTTTCAGTACCTACGCTAAACGTCAATGGACTCAATGCTCCAATCAAAAGACATAGGGTAACAGAATGGATAAGGAAACAAGATCCATCTATATGCTGTTTACACAAGACCCACTTTAGACCTAAAGACACCTACAGATTGAAAATAAGGGGATGGAGAACCATCTATTATGCTAATGGTCAACAAAAGAAAGCCGGAGTAGCCATACTTATATCAGACAATCCAGACTTTAAAATAAAGACTGTATCAAGAGATGCAGAAGGGCATTAGATCATAATCAAGGGGTCTATATACCAAGAAGATCTAACAATTGTAAACATTTATGCGCCAAATGTGGGAGAACCCAAATATATAAATCAATTAATCACAAACATCAAGAACTCATCTATAGTAATACCAAAATAGTAGGAGACTTCAACACCCCACTCACAGCAATGGACAGATCATCTAATCAAAAAAATCAACAAGGAAACAATGGCTTTGAATGACACATTGGACCAGATGGACTTAACAGATATATTCAGAACATTTCATCCTAAAGCACCAGAATATGCATTCTTCTCCAGTGCACATGGAATGTTGTCCAGAATAGACCATATCCTAGGACACAAATCATTCCTAAGTAAGTACAAAAAGTTTGAGATCATACCGTGCATATTTTCAGACCACAATTATATGAAACTCGAAATCAACCACAAGAAAAAATTTGGATAGGTAACAAATACTTGGAGACTGAAGAACATCCTACTAAAGAATTATGGGCTAACCAAGAAGTTAAAGAAAAAATTAAAAAGTATATGGAAGTCAATGAAAATGATAGCACCACAGCCCAAAACCTCTGGGATACAGCAAAGGTGGTCATAAGAGGAAAGTATATAGCAATCCAGTCCTTCCTAAAGAATGAAGAAAGATCTCAGATACACAACCTAAACTTACACCTTCAGGAGCTGGAAAAAGAACAGCAAATAAAACCCAAAACCAGCAGAAGACAGGAAATAATAAAGATTAGAGCAGAAATTAATGCTATCAAAACCAAAAAAAAAAAAACAAAAAAAACAACAACAACAACAAAACAGTAGAACAGATCAATAAAACCAGAAGCTGGTTCTTTGAAAGAATTAACAAAATTGATAAATCATTAGCCAGTTTGATCAAAAAGAAAAAGGAAAGGACCCAAATAAGTAAAATTAAGAATGAAAGAGGAGAAATCACAACCAACACAACAGAAATAAAAACAATAAGAGAATATTATGACCAATTATATGCCCACAAAATGGGTAATCTGGAAGAAATGGGCAAGTTCCTAGAAACATATACACTACCAAAACTGAAACAGGAAGAAATAGAAAATTTGAACAGACCCATAACCAGTCAGGAAATCGAATTAGTAATACAAAATCTGCCAAAAAAACAAGAATCTAGGGCCAGATGGCTTTCCAGGGGAATTCTACCAAACATTTAAGGAAGAGTTAACACCTATTCTCTTAAAACTGTTCCAAAAAATAGAAATGGAAGGAAAACTTCCAAACTCTTTCTATGAAGACAACATTACCCTGATTCCAAAACCAGAGACCCCACTAAAAAGGAGAACCATAGACCGATTTCCCTGATGAACATGGATGCAAAAATCCTCAACAAGATATTAGCCAGTCAGATCAACAATACATTAAAAAAATTATTCACCACGACCAAGTGGGATTTATACTTGAGATGCAGGGCTGGTTCAACATCCGCAAAACAATTAACATGATTCATCATATCAATAAAAGAAAGGACAAGAACCATATGATCCACTCAATAGATGCAGAGAAAGCATTTGACAAAATACAGCATCCTTTCTTGATAAAAACCCTCAAGAAAATAGGGATAGAAGGATCATACCTCGAGATGATAAAAGCCATATATGAGAGACCCAACACTAATATCATCCTCAATGGGGAAAAAACAGAGCTTTCCCCCTAAGGTCAAGAACAAGACAGGGATGTCTACTCTCGCCACTGTTATTCAACATAGTATGGGAAGTCTTAGCCCCTGCAATCAGACTACACAAAGAAATAAAAGACATCCAATCGGCCAGGAGGAGGTCAAACTTTCACTCTTCGCAGATGACATGATACTCTATATGGAAAACCCAAAAGATTCCACCAAAAAACTGCTAGAACTGATCCATGAATTCAGCAAAGTTGCAGGATATAAAATCAATGCACAGAAATTGGTTGCATTCCTATACACCAACAATGAAGCAACAGAAAGAGAAATCAAGGAATCGATCCCATTTACAGTTGCACAAAAAACCATAAAATACCTAGGAATAAATCTAACCAAAGAGGTAAAAAAATCTATACACTGAAAACTATAGAAAGCAGATGAAAGAAATTGAAGAAGATGCAAAGAAATGGAAAAAGATTCCATGCTTCTGGATAGGAAGAACAAATATTGTTAAAATGTCATTACTACCCAAAGCAATCTACATATTCAACGCGATCCCTATCAAAGTAACCATCATTCTTCACAGAGCTAGAACAAATAATCCTAAAATTTGTATGGAACCAGGAAATACCCCGAATAGCTAAAGCAATCTTGAAAAAGAAAACCAAAGCAGGAGGCATCACAATCCCAGACTTCAAGCTATACTACAAAGCTGAAATCATCAAGACAGTATGGTACTGGCACAAGAACAGACACTCAGATCAATGGAATAGAATAGAGAACCCAGAAATGGACCCACAAATGTATGGGCAACGAATCTTTGACAAAGCAGGAAAGAATATACAATGGAATAAAGACAGTCTCTTCAGCAGGTGGTGCTGGGAAAACTGAACAGCGACATGCAGAAGAATGAACCTGGACCACTTTTTTACACCATATACAAAAATAAACTCAAAGTTGATGAAAGACCTCAATGTAAGACAGGAAGCCATCAAAATCCTCGAGGAGAAAGCAGGAAAAAACTTCTTTGACCTTGGCCACAGCAACTTCTTACTCAACACGTCTCTGGAGGCAAGGGAAACAAAAGTAAAAATGAACTATCGGAGGCCTCATCAAAATAAAAATCTTCTGGGGGCGCCTGGGTGGCGCAGTCGGTTAAGCGTCCGACTTCAGCCAGGTCACGATCTCACGGTCCGTGAGTTCGAGCCCCGCGTCGGGCTCTGGGCTGATGGCTCGGAGCCTGGAGCCTGTTTCCGATTCTGTGTCTCCCTCTCTCTCTCCTCCTCCCCCGTTCATGCTCTGTCTCTCTCTGTCCCAAAAATAAATAAAAAACGTTGAAAAAAAAAATCTTCTGCACAGCAAAGGAAACAATTAGCAAAACTAAAAGGCAACTGACAGAATGGGAGAAGATATTTGCAAATGATATATCAGACAAAGGGTTAGTATCCAAAATCTATAAAGAACTTACCAAAATCAACACCCAAAAAGCAAATAATCCAGTGAAGAAATGGGCAAAAGACATGAATATATACTTCTCCAAAGAAGATATCCAGATGGCCAACCAACACATGAGAAAATGCTCAACATCACTCATCATCAGGGAAATACAAATCAAAACCACCATGAAATACCACCTCACACCTGTCAGAATGGCTAACATTAACAACTCAGGCAATAACAGATGTTGGCGAGGATGTGGAGAAAGAGGATCTCTTTTGCACAGCTGGTGGGAATGGAAACTGGTGCAGCCACTCTGGAAAACAGTATGGAGTTTCCTCAAAAAATTAAAACCAGAACTACCCTAGTTCTAACCCAGCAATTGCACTACTAAGTATTTATCCAAGGGATACAGGTGTGCTGTTTCAAAGGGACACATGCACCCCCATGTTTATAACAGATCAACAGTAGCCAAAGTATGGAAAGAGCCCAAATGTCCATCGATGGATGAATAGATAAAGAAAATGTGGTGTATATATATACCTTGGAGTATTACTCAGCAATCAAAAAGAATGAAATCTTGCCATTTGCAACTACGTGGATGGAACTGGAGGGTGTTATGCTAAGTGAAATTAGTCAGTCAGAGAAAGACAAACATCATATGACTTCACTTATATGAGGACTTTAAGAGACAAAACAGATGAACATAAGGGAAGGGAAACAAAAATAATATAAAAACAGGGAGGGGGTGAAACAAAAAAGACTCATAAATATGGAGAACAAACTGAGGGTTGCTGGAGGGGTTGTGGGGGGGGATGGGCTAAATGGGTAAGGGACATTAAGGAATCTACTGAAATCATTGCTTCACTATATACTAGCTAATTTGGATGTAAATTTTTAAAAATAAAAAATAAAGTTAAAAAAAATTTTATTTAAGTAATCTCGACACCCAACATGAGGCTTTAACTCATGTCCCCAAGATCAAGAATCGCATGCTCCACTGAATAAGTCTGCCAAATGCCCCAAAACACATAGATTTTTATTAATCTATTTGCCCTATCACTCAACTTATTGGCATTTAATTTGCATTGCTTTGTGAGCAATCACCACCCTGTCCTCTCAGCAGCAATGTCTATCACAGTCATCAAACTAAACACATTCACCTTTCCTTCAGGACACTTATAACTATGAATAGGGGAATTCTATAAGAAAACAGTAGAAAAAAATATTGTTAAAAAAAAGAAAGGAAAACAGTAGAAATTCTTGTCTTTCTCTTTAATTTCTCAGACTCAGCCACTCTAGATTTTCTGATGCCCAGCATGAGGTAGGTGTGGCAACCACAGTGGTGTGTGGATTGTGGGCGCTCTCCTACTGAATTTCTGCAATAGGGCTGAAATATGTCACTATTGACACCTCTTTCTTAGGCAATACCAGATGCCTTGTAAGTTTGATCTAATTAAAATATGAATTTTTTTTTTACTCTGATCCTTTGCTCACCAGATTAATTTTCTCATCAGTAGTAAAGTTCAATGATTCTAAAGCGTGGCAGTGAGTCAGATAAATCACCCACCCTCCCCCTGGGAAGGCATGAGTAAGTATTTGGAGAAGGAAATCCAGCGGAGTGGGGGAGATACTTCAGTGAAAGGCTGTCCATGGGAAACATGAGGCCAGAAGGACAGAGAGTCCACCCTCATACTTCTGTAAAACCTCTCACTTCTGTTCTTCAGGGTCCACACTTCAGCTATTAGTGAGTCTCCTCTTTCTCATCTTCAAGTTATACTCACATTTTGTTTTAAATTTATGGATACGCATGTATGTTTGTGTACATTCATGGATGCCATGTTCCAGGTATTGATAAACAGTAGTGGAATGAATGTATTTATTTTCCTTGACCTATTTATAAGGGTAGATTCTTCTTGGCTGTTCTCTATTTTCCATAGTATTCTCCATTCAGGTTCATTGTCCCATTCTAGATTTCTTCCCTGAGTGGTTCAGAATGGGGCTGTTAGGAGAAAAGATACAGCTTCAATCATGTCTGCCTTCTGTCGAGCTCATTAACTTTTATTTTTCTTTCCAAGAGTGTTAACACTAAGAACATTTTCTTTTCTGGTGAGTCTTAGATGCTATGTTACCCTCACAAAGAGAATCTCAGGACGAGAGCTAGGAAAGTCAATGGAATGTTCTAGAAACCAAAAGTAAGCTGTTAGTGTCTGGAACAACCTATTAGGATTTAAACTTAAAATAAATGTTTTGTAGTTTCCACACATCTTTAACAATTTACATTCTTTGAGCTTATTCTAAAATCTTGGATTAATTTACTGTTGACACTCATGTGAGTTGATTCCATGTCCAACTGTGTGAAAAAAAGACTTGGCCACAAAGCCTACAAAAACTACCTGTGCCCATGGGATCACCAGGTGTAAAATCGAATGGTGAATAGGAAGTGATAAGCTGGTCATATTCCCTCTGATAGCAGAAATCCCAAGCAGCTCTTCTCCATTTTATAATCTATGCTATGATTACTAAATGCATTAACTGTTCCCCCAAACTGTTTCTGCTCAAAACTCAATATACTTACCAAATGCCTTGGGGTCTGACTTCTCCCTTTCATGGAACTTTCTAAGAATTCTAAGAGTGAAAATGATTTTGAATCATCTTTGGGCAAGGCTTCACCTTGGGGGCGGGGGGGGGGGGGGCTCTGTGACCACCAGTGAGAACCTGTCATTGAGAACCCAGGGTGATCTGTCAGTTACACCATCTGGCCGTTTGGCATGCCAGTAGGTAATGAGAGTAACTTCAGGCACAATTCAGTTACCCTGCCCATTCCTGAAGAAGTGAGAAGTACACTGGCTTCAGGCACTGCGTTCTGACATCAGTGGATGGGAAATGCCACAGAATGGGAGATTCTTCTGTTCTCCTTTCAGCAAATGGAGTCAAGACCACTGCTTTCCCCTAGTACAGAACAGAAGCTGGGTTTCAAAAAAGTGGAGGATGCGTCACTCTGAGAAGACTTGTAGTCACAAAGCCTAATAATTGCTGCAAATGTAGCAGGAGGTAAGCATGAAGCAAAATGTCTCTTGATATGCAGGAGGGTGTTTCTGAATGGGAACTGTGGTAAGCCATTGTTTAATTTTTGTTCACAGTGGTCATTTTTCTTCCAAGTACACAGTATATACTGGCTTTACCTACTCCGAAGAAGTGGAACCAGTGTTCTGGGGGGTTACAACCAAATTTATTTGTATTTTCTATAGGTAAGCTGTCACTTCATCCATGAAGAAAAAGAGTGGAGCTACTTATAAAGACACATTTCAAAGGAAAGGCAATGAAAGGGGCTTCCCTTTGCAAATCTAATTATTAAAAATATGTGGTAAAGTTAGACTTGCCTTCAAAATTGTAGAATATTTAGGTAGAAGACAAGAAGCCTTCTGTATGCTATAGACTCTGTGGTGCTTAAAGCTCATTTTGATTTGATTTTGGAGTTGCAGTTCCCTTTGCCCAAGATAATATACTACCCCACAGTCCAATTTCAGCCAAATATATTACTTTATTTCATTTATTTGACTGGTCTGGCAATTCACATGGTTGGGGTTTTTTTTTCAAGTTTATTTATTTATTTGGAAAGAGACAGAGACAGCACAAGTGGGGAGAGGCAGAGAGAGAAGGGAACAGAATCCCAAGTAAGCTCTGCACTGTCAGCATGGAGCTCGATGCAAGGCTTGAACTCATAAAACCGTGAGATCATGACCTGAGCCAAAACCAAGAGTCAGCTGCTTAACCAGCCAAGACACCCTCATGCTGGTCACATGGTTTACTCAGTCCTGAGTCTGTGTCTCAATATTGAGGACAATTAGTAATTTCCTGACAGATTTCAATCCAAGTTCTTGATTTGTATGTCCTAGCTACATGACCTTGGGCAAATTATACAGTTTCTTTATCTGTGAAATATGGAGAATAAAATACCAACACCACTGGGATGATGAAATGATTATATGAGATGACACATGTGTAATGTACTAATACACCTTGGTGTGAAGTGTAAGCATGAAGTTGGTATTAACTATTATTAGATTTAGACAGGCTGAGTCTGCACTATCAGGAAGCTTCTAATTCTTTCACTTTTGAACATGACCCTGAGCTTCCATTATTCCTAATTAAAAGCTGGGAGAAAGGAATAAAACCTACATGAAGCTGAATGGTTATTAGATACATACAACTACACTTTCTATTAGAGCTAAGGCATGGCCCAGGTAAATTTGCTTGTAGTAATACATGTAGCAAAAGAGAAATGTGAATGTAAAGCCTAGAGATTCTGGTTAATTTGTGGCCGTAAATTTTAGGACTTAATTCAAGAGAATATTAGTGAAGTTTCAATGCTGGGATACTTGGAAAATATAGAATTGGCAAGTTTTTAGTTCTATGTTATTTTTAAATCCAGCATTATTCTAGAAAAAAATGTCTTTCCTCTTAAAAACTGAGAACAAACTGAGGGTTGATGGGGGGGTGGGAGGGAGGGGAGGGTGGGTGATGGGTATTGAGGAGGGCACCTTTTGGGATGAGCACCGGGTGTTGTATGGAAACCAATCTGACAATAAATTTCATATATTGAAAAAAAAACTTTTCAAACTAAAAAAAAAAAAAAGAAAAGAAAAAATGTCTTTCCCATTTATCCAAACTCTTCTCTTCACAGTTGACAAAACTAGCTTTTGCTGTTTTTAGAAGTAACTGATTTGCACTCTCATTACAAATGGAGTCATCCTAATAAGTCATTAGCAACATGTATGACTCCAAGTACTGTAAAGATATTACATTCTTGGTTAGAGTGTGAGATAATCCATAATTTAAGTGGTTACTAATTATGAGATTTGAGGCACTTAACTATAGTGCTGTACATGAACAGCTAGAAATTTTGACTATTAGAAAATGGTCTATTCTCTATTTGGATCCCATTTTTTCAGAAAAAGAAAAGGATATTATCTTATTATATTTTTCCCAGCTGTCTAGAAATGAAAATCAAGCCATAGACAATAACAGATAAAGATAACAGAAATGGGGAAAATAGAGGAACTCTAAAATATGATTTTGTGTGAACTTGAGTCTCAAAATCAGTTTTCACATGAGTGTTCTACAATTCTGAGATTATTAACTCTTGATAGGGAAAGTGTAAATTTAATTTAAAAAATCACCGTATTTTATGCCTGATCCCTACGTGTGAGCTCTCTGTTTTAAAGAATAACATACATCACTTCAGGCTTGAAATGTTAGTGTTACTTCGACCTACCATTCCCTGTTACCCAGTCACCTTACTGGGGACTAAGTTACTACTGATTCTGCTTCCACAGTGCGGTTCATTTCCACTCTATCCATTCCAGGTTTGCAGTCAAAGCTCTAGTTGAAGCTTTCATTGCCTCTCACCTAGCCCTTTGCAGCAGCCTACTAATTGCTATTTGTAATCCCTATCTTATTGCTTATAAACTCTCCTATACATTGCTGCTGGGTTAATGTTCCTGCAGAATAGTTTTAGTCCTGCCATGCATTTGACCCAAATAAATGACAGTTTGGCAGTGTCCAAACTCTAGAGCTGAGCAAACTAGGTCATCTCCAGTATGGATGCCGTCTTTGACAACACCTTTTACATTCCTTCCATTCATCTTCATTTCCGATACATCATAGTTACTTTACAGTCAAAGAACACACGCTGTACTGTCTTATATCTGAACCTCACTTTCATGGCTTTTGGTATCCTTCAAGCAGCGAATGAAGCCCTTAAAAGCCTTTCTGATTTTACCTTTTGAAACCTTTCTCACTCCTTTCCCATCCTATTAGGTAGAATGAACCAACAGAAACATCATTCTTGCTCAGATCATCTGCTGTTTAGAATCATTCTGAACCTTTGTCCAGACAACTATTCTGACTGATGTGATCTGGCACTTATGATAAAATTATTTGTCTTTTATCACTTAATACTTGATTGGGATTTTGAACTAAAATAAGGGGTGAACGTGGAATCAATTTCAGCAGATTTGGGGGGAAAGGAAGAGAGAGAGTAAGACCAAGAAAGTCAAAGACACTTCTCCACCTGGCACAGACCTGGCTGGATGTGATTCAAATACAGCTGCAAGAATCGATGTAGACACAAGCATAATCGAATCTACCACATACAACTGTTGTAGAGCAAGAAAGATGAGCTGTGCCCTCCCTGGTTGATTAGAGAGGAGAAAACTAAATGCTGACCTGGACTGTTTTGTGGTTCATGCCCAGCTCGCTTTGGTACTGCACTGCAGTCTGGGAAAGAACACTATCACTGAATCCTGAGATGGAGGCTCCCTGTCCCAGCCGTGTAACTGACTCACTGTGGAACCTTCAGCACATTTTCTCCCTGCATTATATCTTTTTATGAAACAAATGGCCCAGTCTTCTCAGGGCCCCTAGCACTCTGATTAATTGCATTATGATTTATGAGTTCTATAAAAACTGCATCTCCCTTTGATGCAAACACTAAATACTCAGTAAGACCAAAAGAATGTTTACAGACGTGTATTAAAATATCTTACAGGCGTTTCTCCTTGATCTCTCTTTTCTGAAATTGAGTTTAGGTGATTATAACTTGCCTGGCTCAGTCTGTTAAGCATTCAACTCTTGATTTCTGCTCAGGTCATGATCTCAAGGTCATGAGATCAAGCCCTACATTGGGCTCCCAGCTGAGTGTGGAAGCTGCTTGAGATGCTCTCTTTGAGCTGTTCTCTCTCCCCATCTCTGCCCCTCCTTCCCCCCCAAGCATACATTCCCTCTCTCTCTCTCTCTCTCTCTCTCTCTCTCTCTCTCTCTCTCTCTCTCTCTCTCAAAAATAAATACAATACAGTGCCTGAATTATTTTGGAAGTGAGTAGCAAATCGACATTTCTTCCCCACCTTTCATGCTCCAACCAGAATCTATCTCTCACCCTTAGTCATGAAGGGTACAACCGTCTTAAACACCAACATATTTGCCAAGGAAAGTATTTTTGAGCTTGCAGTTTTCCCTACCTCATTAGTTGGTTCACAGCTCCTGTGGTCTCTTAGATCCAACATTGTTTATGTCTAATATTCACTAGATGTTTCAGCAAATATACAGAAATTCAAAAGGCAGATTTTCCTTGGAAGCAGAATTTTTACCTTGAAACCAATGGAACTGGGGCACCTGGGTTCAGTCAGTTAAGCGTTCAAACTCAGTTCAGGTCATAATCTCATGGTTCACAAGCTCAAGCCCTGCATCAGGTTCTGTGCTCACAGCTCAGAGCCTGGAGCTGCTTCAGATCTGTGTCTCCCTCTCTCTCTGTCCCTCCCCGACTCACTCTCTCTCTCTCTCAAAAATGAATAAACATTAAAAAACAAAAAGTAATGGAACTGCTAATAATGCCTTTCAGTCCAAGGAAACTTAAGACACTAGGTTCCTATCAAACTATGATTACTTACTCTGTTTCCCTTTTGTTCTCAATAATCTATCTCATCATGGGCATAAGAAGAAAACAACACATTACTAAACTGTGGACTGAAACCTCTGACTGAAGAGCAGAGGTCATTTGATAGCTTTCACTTAGCAAACACCTTGCCCTCACCCCCTCACCACAGGAGCAATGTATATTCTCATTGTCATTAACAATACCTTACATTCACAGAGTTCCTAGAATGCACTTAACACATTCTCCAGTAAATTGTTATACCTTTCTAATTTGCTTTCAGGTAATGCACAGTGTCTGTCAATTTAACTGAACGGGCCCAGGAACAAGTTAATTTTCTCCAAACCTCTAAAATGTTACAGGAAAAATAAAAAGAATAAAATACCTATCTGTAGACATCCTTATTATCAAGTGATTTCTAAACCAATGATATGAGATTGCTTCCTAGCTTAAGTATTTGCACTTTTGAGCAGATTTGAATCTCTTTTCTAAAGACTTTGTTGGCTCTGCCTGTAGGTTTGTTATGACTCACCTACAGAAGATTTGTGCTCTTTTTAGGTGACAAGGGTTTAAGCTCCTTAATTTCCTAACAGAATAACAACAATGCTGCCTGACTGTTGAGAACAAGCTACTTTCCTTACAATTAACAGTAAAACTCAAAATAGCTGCCCTTCAGTCATTCTCCAGAGAGCTCCTGTCAAAAGTGAATTTCAGATTAATGATATTCAAGAGACATCATTAAAGCAATATTTATGTCAAGTTTTCTCCTTCTATTGAGTTCTAATAAGCAATGCACTTGGACTACATTAGCTTAATTCCCTTCCCAATTGCCTCCAGTGCCAATAGACCAGCTGTCTCCTCCAAAGGTTGTTCCCATTGTGTGGGGGACCAGTGCCACATTAGGTACCAATGTCACTCTTGGCAGACTATTATCTTGTTCCAGGTGTCACCAGCTCCTACCAGGTACCACTGGAGATGCCACCATTGAAAACGCTAATATTCTGAAAGCATAATACCAAATGGGCACTCTGTTCTCCAGAATCCGTGAAGTGCCAGAAAGTTTTTTAGGTCACCATTAAAATGGTATCCTGATGGGTATCTCCCACTCATTTGCCAGACATGCTCAGACATTTTTCAAATTTAGCAATGAATTCTATGTGGGCTCAAACATGCCACACTGGTATTTTAAATATAAACTACCTCCAATCATTTTTAGAAGCAGGATAACAATGTTATAAATCCAAATGTAAGTAAATATCTACAATTTTTTCATTTATAGGAGAAATGCAGAAGAGACTGTTCAATGTCAAAATAAAGAGATTCGTATGTGTTGCTATTTGAGAGCATCCAAGTATAATTTACTGAACATGAAAGAAATGACTCTCATACAAATATAAAATTTACACATGTAGAAAAATGATTAATTCAGTAATAAGGAAACCAGTGAGATGGCAAATCTAGTTCCAAAAGCACTTGAGCAAATGGATTATTACAAGCATTAAGAAAGAAAGGAAAGGAAAGGAGGAAAGAAAGAAAAGAGAGAAGGGAAGAAGGAAGAGAAATAAAGAAAAGAAGTAAAGAAACAAGAGAAGAAGAAAGAAAAGAAAAGAAAAGAAAAGAAAAGAAAAGAAAAGAAAAGAAAAGAAAAGAAAGGGATGATTGAATTAAATAATAATAATAAAAACACTTAATGTCCTATAGGGCGAAGACACCATAACTGTTTAGGTCATCTTTCATATT